>NC_091793.1:14156212-14459242 GCF_041296235.1 Equus asinus | reverse complement strand
ATTGGATGTGCCACACATCCTTTATATCAGTAAAATTTGTAACCAACATAAGCCCTGAAGGTTGAGGTACCTGGGCCAGGTGTGAGCTCACATTAAGGGCAGTTTAGTTATCTGAAATTCCTGGGGATTAGGTAGAAAAACCAATTTTAAGACTTCAAGAGATTGAGATACAGGAGTGGTTTTATCAATCCATCCCACCTGGCATTCCCACTAAGTCCTCTTGATGGCCTGGGCATCCCTCTCTTCACCACAGAATGAGAAATAAATTGGAGTGAAGCAGAGGATCTTTAAAAGGATCAGAGCGCTGCTCCCTACAGGCTGCAGGTGGGACTAGATTGCGGGGTTTGGGCACCACTGCTCTTTCCGTTAGTTTCCCCTCCTTCTTCCTGACCACCCCCACCCACATGGGCACCGTTACTCTAGGCATTAGATGAATCTCTTCTTCAAAAGAATAGTGAATAAACGGATGCTCAAGCATTTCTCTTAAAACCTCATGAGGATTAGTGCAGCGTGGAGAGGATGGAGGTAAAAGAGGATGAGCAGTTAAACATGTGAAGTTGCTTTCGCCTGATCTACACTTAGGAACACCAGCGTCCCCTCGGGGGCTCTGAGGAGCGGTTCCCCTCGAGCTGGCTCCTGACAGCCTGTTGGTAGGTGCAGGGGAGCTCTGGCCCCAGAGCACGGGCAGTGGGCCTCCCTGAGGGCACACAGACCCAGCTGACCTGTATGGAAAGTCAAGGACAAAATCCTAGGACCGGACAGTTTGTTGTGCCACATTCAGTGAAGCCAGACTCCTATCGGTTCCTCCACGCCTAGAGCCAGATGCCCAGCTCGCCTGCACCACCTGTGATTTGCGCCTGTTGTCCCAGCCAGTGATTTGTAGCATCTCCTTGGATGAAAAACATTCTAATTTGGAGGATAAATTCTCCACTCACTGTTCATTTTGTTGCCTCTGAGACTTGTGACATTCCTTCTCCTTGGTGTTCCTTCCTTCTGTTTTTGGCTGGCTTGCTCTTTTCATCCTCTGTGACTTAATTTCCATCATATTTCCTCTAAGAATTCCATCAAGATAGCCCCAGTTGCACGTCTTCTGGGTTGCCATAGAACCCCAAGATACGCCAGTGAAGACACTTGAACACCAGGTCTGAGTCATCTGCTTATGTGTCCTTCTTCCCCAAACCATCAGTCCTGAACCCTGGCCCACACACCCTTCTATATCTCAAGCACGTGGCACAATGCTTACCCTCCCAGGTGCCCTGCACATTTTTGTTGAAATTATACAAACAAACCAGCATGTAGAAACCAACCTTGAAAACAAGGTACCTCTAGGAACCAAATGGATTTCAGGGAGGCATAAATCAAAGTAACAGGGACTCCGGGAGCACAAGTAACCTCAGTGGGCTTGGGAGCAATAATAGCTTTTTATCTAAATTAAACATAGCTGGTTGGAGAGACTTTGCTTCCAGAAAGGAGACCGGGGACAAATTTGTCTCTAATCTTGGTTCCTGAAAAATAAATTAAGGCAATTATTACCTCAGAATAGCTACTCAGGATCCACTGTCTTCTTTAAATTCCACATTAATACAACCACGCTAAAGACATTTCAAAAGTCACTAGAGGCCGCACATTTTTTTTTTTCCTAATTGGGATTATATCTGATGCACATAACCCGAGATCAGAGTTCACACCTCCTTGAAGGAATAGGCAGGCAGACACCAGTCTTGTTTAGACAGCATGCCCCGGTGGGTAGATGAGGATGCTACTTGCCTTAAACCAGAAGCCCAGAGTTGTGCCCACACCACATAAGGACCGCCTGGCCCTCCTCCTGCGGCTGAGTGACAGTATGTGGATGAATGACAGGAGTCGGAGTGGGTGGTGAGCAGTCCATCCTACCAGCTTAGAGTCTGCATCTTCAGCAACGCACAAGCACTGCTGCTACCTGGTGACCATCCTCCCAGCATACGTCACATCAACAGACGTTTGTGGAGTGCCTGTCTGTCACTCGGCTTAATTCAGCAAACTGCCCCATATTCTTGCAAACATGAACACAACTGTTAGTAGAACCCTGGCTGCTCTTTCTTTCACTTACTCGTCTCCTAGTTAAGTGCTCACCCGGTTCCAGGGGCTAAGCCCTAGGGACAATAAATGCCCTCAGTGACTGCACAATGACAATGTGTGTGATATTTGCTGCGGTCTTGGGAAGAGCAGCGTCCTGTGGGTACCACAGTCAAGGAGAAGGGAGACAGCCCTTTTGAGGGATTCTCAGGGGAGATGATCCTGCAGCGATTGGTTTTGTCATTTATTCTCCCAACACGCATTGGGGCAATTACTGTGTACAAGATACTGTTCCTGGCAGCTTATATCCACGATCTCATTTAGCCCTTACAACATCCTCCCAAGTGGTTGTTAGCAGCCCTATTTTAGAGGTGAAGACACAGAAGCTGAGAAAAGTTAAACATCAGGCCCAGGTTCCCATCATTTCCGAATGACATCACTAAGATGTTCTACCCGGCACGCCCCAAATGCAAGGCTCTTTCACTGTCCGTGTTGCCTCTACTCCTGTCTAAAGTATAAAAACATATTCCTAGCAGCTTGGTGGAGTGGGTCTTCCAAGAAACCCTCAGACACTAAAAACTCCCAGATTCTTGTGAATTACAATTATGCATAATTTTAAATGTTTGGCTAGATTCAAAAAATATATATTGGACTTACCCTTGGAGAAGAAATAAATGAAGGATGTGTCAAAACCATAAAGGTTGGTAGAAGAAGATGCTGAGTCCATAAAAGCTGGTGCTACTCCGGAGGAAAGCCAGCACTAAGAGCCTGGGGTGTGGGGGTCCAAGGCACTTTGGGGTGTCAGGAGATGAGGACTTAGCCCCTGCTTGGTGTTGGAGCTAAGCCCAGGTTTTTGCATAAAGTCAGGGTTCTTGAGGAGCTCTACCCTCTGAGAAAGGGTCAGGATGGGAAATCTATTTAGATGCAAAGGGAGGTGGTTGTGAACCCTGTCTTCTCTGCTACTGTC
The DNA here is from genome assembly GCF_041296235.1 of Equus asinus. Lineage (NCBI taxonomy): Eukaryota > Metazoa > Chordata > Mammalia > Perissodactyla > Equidae > Equus > Equus asinus. The sequence continues at coordinate 14,456,220 of NC_091793.1, read as the reverse complement.
CCAGGCAGAAGAAAGTAATGCCAATAAAAATCATCTCCATTGATTATTTCTAACTACCAGCCTGTTTTCACATGATCCTGGCACTCAGTTTTAAATCACCTCCATTGCCACAGACTCTGGCTGAGACATCAAAGGGGTTTCAGTTTGCTGATTCCTTCTGGTACCCGGCAGCAACGATACAATTTTTTTCCTGGAAAAATGAGTCCTCAATCCATATCCCTCAGAATTCCCATAAGTTAAATTCAAGCAAAATAAAGGTAGAAGAAAATTTAACTAAAAATAATACAAATATGTTATGTGATATATTATAACAAGCCACCAGAATTAAGAGGCAGCATGATGAGAGGGAGAGTGCCCCTGGCGTAGACAGGTAGATATTTAATTGCTAGTAGAAGGATGTAAAATAATTCTATATGAAAAATTTAAAATTGAAATATGATGTAAGAAAATGAGCAAGAAGGAATAGACTATACAAATGACCAAAAAGATTTCATAAAAAAATTGATAAAACTTGTGGAAATTAAAACATAGTTGCTAACACGAGAAGTATAATGAGTAAGTTAAACAGCAGATGAGATACTGTTAAAAATAGAATCAAAGAACTGGAAGATAGCTCAGATAAAATTGTCATCACATGGCAGAGAGAAAAGTGATGAACCCCACAAGAAAGGGTGAAGAAACGCAGACATAGAGCCAGAAAGCTTGACCTGCATGCCATCAGAGTTTTAACAGAAGAGACCAGAGAAAGGGAGAAAGAAAATAACTGAACAAAAAGGGCTGATTCTTTTCTTCGTAACTGAGGAAATGAATCCACAATACAAAGAGAAAAGCACATAACCAGGATACATAAAAAGGAAGTGACACCCAGATCCACTATATTTAATCTGCACAGCACACAAAGATCTCATAAACCTCTACAGGGGAAAGGCAGATCAACCAGAAAGGGTTAAAAATTAGGGTGCCAGCAGATCCCTAAATAGCAACAATGGAAGCCAGAAAAATTGTGAATAATATCTTCACAATGCTAAGAAAAATTATATGGTTAACTTATAATTCTGTGACCAGTAAAAATATAAGTGGGAAATAAAAAGGTGTCAGAAGAAAAATATCAACAGATCCTCACCAAAAGAAGTCCTAAATATACATGCTTTAGAATGAAGGAAAATGAGGCCTGAATAAATGCATGAGATACAGGAAGAAATGCTGACTAAAATAGATGCTGGCTACATTGCTGAAGTGTGGGTAAATGTCAACAAATAATAATAATATATAATTTGTAAGATATAATAATAATAACACATAGTCTGCTTAAAATACTGATAAAAGGAACACAGTAGACTGAGTTGGGGAATAAGGTGTTGGAGTTCAGTGGACAAATGACTTTGCATTATTTGGACATGCTGAGTTATTGATTACCTTTAATGTTTATAATGATTATTAGGCATGGTAATATTTTAATTGTAATTCCAACATAGTAAATGGGAAATTATGGGAGGAGAAAACTAAACCAGTCTAAAAGAAGAAAGGAAATAGAGAAGCTAAGAAACAGGAAATTTGGTGAATAGAGGACAAAACAAGACGATGATAATGCACCTGCATTAGTTATCCCAATAAGCTTAAATGGAGAAAACTAAACGTTTAAAATACGAACATTTCTGAAATGTATGACAAAAGATACAATTACATGCTTTAAACGAGATACACAATTGAAACAAAAGGAAACAGAGCTGGTGAAGCTGAAAAAACAGAAGGAAAAATACATAGCCAGCCAACACTCCTTAGAAGAAAGCCGGGCAGCTATGCCGATACAGAAACACACACTTGAACAATGTTCTTAGGGATAAAGAGGGGCACTGTTGTCCTTCTTCTTTCAGTGAAGGACATACAGTAGTTCCAACCTGGAGGTATCTTAGGAAATCACTTCAATATTTATAAAAATTAGCAGAACCATAAGGAGGAGTTGGCAAATTCACTGTCGTTGTTGGAGACTTCAGGACACCTGGTACAGGAATGGGATAGGTCAGCAGATGAAGAGGAAGTCAAGAGAGAGCAGAGCCACACCCCCAAATACGCCCACTGCAATGGATGGAGAGCCAGACCCCATACTTATCAACCGGGGTTCACAGGAGAGAAGTGACGAGAACTGGAAACAGGAAGAAAGTCTCCTCTCCCCTCCTTCTGTCTTCCAGTCTCCCACCAGATCTTCCCACGTGCAGAACCTAGTTAGAAGTCGGCGGCAAGGGAGTCTGGGAAATTTAACTCTCAGAAGCTCAGCCTGGCATCACAGAGCGGGGGCAGAGGGCCGGCTCCTAGCTGGGGGAGAAATAGGCAAAGGCTCAGCACAGGAATCCATCAACGGCTCGCAGGAGAACTCCTACTTCATAATAAAATGTGGAACCATTTCATTTAAAATCACGAGTAAGAATAAATAATTCCTATATCACTTTTTATATGAGAAGTTCTAGGCAGCATGATAAAATAAGGTAAAAAAATAAGAAAATGGAAGGGGAAATGTCATTATTTGGATGTATTACAGTTGTCTAAAAGGAACCTCTGATACGTTCTATAAAAAAATGATTATAATTAGCCTGTGTTTAGTAAGATGCTGGATATAAGATCAATAAATGTAAAAACAAACACAGTTCTCTATAAATCAGCAATATTAAAAATGTAACATTTAAAAATATTTACAATAACAATATAAGGTAATAGGAAGAAATGTAACAAAATATGTGCAAAAACTCACATGAGGAAAATTATACATCTTGTTGAAAAACAGAAATATGTTGAAGGGTGTTCCATATTTATGGTGAAGAAGATTCTATATTTAAAGAAGTCAAATCTTCCTACAGTAAGTCAGAGACTCAATGGGAACCCAACGCTGATCTCTGTAGAAACTGACAAGATAATTCTAACATTTACAAGGAAGAGCAAAGGACCAAGGGCAGCCGAGATGCTCCTGAAGCTGACATCTGGAGTCGTAAATCTGCATTCATGATCAGTGTGGTGTTGGTGCAAGGACAGCAGAAAGATGAATGAAATTAATACAGAACCCAAAGGGAGGACCCAGGCCAGGGAGGGTGCTGCACACAGCGGGGAGACGAAGAAACAGATTCAGCATGTGACTCAGGAGAGCTGTTTATCCATGTGGCCAAAAGACAGAGAAAAGAAAAGAAATTGCATCCCCACTTCACAATGTGAAAGCATCAATTTTAGGTTGTTTAAAGCATTAGAAGAAGCACAGCTATAAATATTTGAAGGGGAAACGATAGGAATCCTCAGATTGCTTAAAGACACGGAAGCACTAACCATAAAACATCTCAGAGGGAAACCCCTTTGTTTACGAAACGACACCATTAAAAAGTAAGAGAAAAGCCACAAAATGCCATTAGATATTTATAATGCATCTAATCTACAGAGATTAATAGCCAGAATAACGATCTCTTATAAATCCGTAAGAAACAGGCATGCCAGCCAAGGAAAACTGCAGACACCACACAGAAACACAGTTCACAAAATAGGATACATTAATAGCCAATAAACATTTTAAATGATGGTCAACTCATTATCAATGAGGGGAAGCAAATTAAAATCCCATTAGGATTGGTTTCACCCACCAGATTGATAAAAATTAAAAAGGCAGATGATACCAAGTATTGGTGAGGATGGGAAGAGTGTGAGTATTCACCCACTGCTGGTGGGACGGGCAAATTGGTAAAATGATATTGGAAAATGAAATTTAAGTTATGCAAAAGCTGTGCTGCAGATGTGCATGCCCTGTGACCCGTAATTCCACACCTGGGCAACACCCCTAGAAACGTCTGTGCGGGAATGCCGGGTCCGGAGAGGATGTCGATGAGACAGTTCAAAGTGACGCCATGTGTAAGGTCAAAAAAGTGGATGCAGCCTAGCCAGTAGGCAGCACTGACTTACAACAGGATGTCTACACCAGTGAAAGGAGTACAAGCACGTGGTAAATCTCAGACACAGCCCTGGACGAAAGGGAAGTAACAGAGACCAGAGAGAGAAATGATACCATGTAAATAAGTCCTCCATTGAAAACTACAAGGTATCTCTTAGGAAAAAACCACGACAGAGTAAAATGTACCCAAAACAGTAAAGCTCCTGGTAAATACAAAACCCATGGTGTTGTTTACCCTTGACAGAGGGACAGTGTCGAGGAAGGTCTCACAGCCATGTTCAATTTCCTCACCCTGATAGCAGATGCATTGGTGTTTGTTTTATTATGTTTTTACCAGATATGTTGTGTGTGCACAGGCATTGACTTTTTAATGTGAAGGATGTTATTTTGTAATAAAAACAAACTCACTCCAAAGGAAACAAAGACTTGGTAACGTCTACTCTTTCTGGCCACCTTCTGTGTGTTGGGGGCTCCTCTTACCTTCACAGGAGCCCCGGGAGGAGCCAAGTGCTGCTCTTCCCATTTCACAGATGAGAAGGTGAGGCTCCAGCTAGAACCTGGCAGGTCCTGGCTTGCTGCAGAGCTGTGACAATGACCACTACGCTGCTATGTCCATCTAGAATGAAATGTGACAGTGCCGAAACTGACCAGGCAGTGGGCTGGTTTCTGGAACCAGCCACCCCTGAGCGGGCCACAAAAAACTGTCTGACACCTTCTTCCTGAGAAAGGCAGAGGTAGCACAGGAGAAAAGACAGACACAGCAGCTCCAGCACAAGGTCTCACGCACTAAAATCAAGATGTGGACAGAGCTCCATCCTTCCAGAAACTCTGGGGAGAATCTGTTCCCTGGCTTTTTCCAGCTTCTAGAGGTGTCCACATTCCTTGGCACGTGGCCCCTTCCCGCACCTTCCAAGCCAGTAAAGAAGAATAGAGTCCTTCTCATGTCACATCCCTCTGCATCTTTTCTCTTCTGCTTCCCTCTTTCACTTTTGCTTTCAGTTATTTTATTCAGGTCATGTTGGTTTATAACATTGTGCAATTTCAGGTGTACAATATTATATGTGAGTTTCTGTATAGACTGAGTCATACTCACCACTGATAGTCTAATTTTTATCCATCACTGTACATATGTGCCCCTTTACCCCTTTGGCTTACCCCACCACCCTTTTCCCTTCTGGTAACCACTAATCTGTTCTCTTTATCCATGTGTTTGTTTATCTTCCACATATGAGTGAAATCATGCAGTGTTTGTCTTTCTCTGTCTGGCTTATTTCACTTAAGATAATACCATCAAGGCCCACCCGTGTTGTTGTAAATGGCACGATTTTGTCTGTTTTTATGGCTGAGGAGTATTCCATTGTATATACATACCACATCTTCTTTATCCAATCATCAGTCGATGGGCACTTAGATTGCTTCCACATCTTGGCTGTTGTAAATAATGCTGCAATGAACATTGGGGTGCATAAATCTCTTTGGATTGTTGATTTCGTGTTCTTTGGATAAATACCCAGTAGTGGGATAGCTGGATCACGTGGTCTTTCTATTTTTAATACTTCAAGAAATCTCCATACAGTTTTCCGCAGTGGCTGCACCAGTTTGCATTCCCACCAGCCGTGTATGAGGGCTCCCTTTTCTCCACACCCTCTCCAACATTTGTTACTTCTTGTCTCGTTAATGACAGCCATTCTTATGGATGTGAGGTGATATCTTATTGTAGTTTTGATTTGCATTTCCCTAATAATTAGTGACATTGAACGATTTTTTAATGTGCCTATTGGCCATCTGTATATCTTCTTTGGGGAAAATGGCTCTCTCTACCCTCTTATTTTTTTATTGTACTGTTTGTTTTTTGTTGCATGAGTTCTTTATATATTTTGGAAATTACCACTTGTTGGATATATGATTTGAAAATATTTTCTCCCAGTTGGTGGGTTGCCTTTTCATTTTGTTCATGGTTTCCTTTGCTGTGCAGAAGCTTTTTAGTCTGATGTAGTCCCAAGTGTTTGTTTTTTCTTGTTTCCCTTGCCTGAGTAGACGTGGTATTCAAAAAGATGCTGCTAAGACTGATGACAAATAGTGTAGTACCTGTATTTTCTTCTAGCACTTTTACGGCTTCAGATATTACATTCAGGTCTTTAATCTATGTTGAGTTAATTTTTGTGTATGCTGTAAGGTAATGGTCTTGTTTCATTCTTTTGCATGCAGCTGTCCAGTTTTCCCAAGAAAATTTATTGAAGAGACTTTCCTTTCTCCATTGTATACCCTTGGCTCCCATGTTGAAAATTAGCTGTCCGTAGATGTGTGGTTTTATTTCTGGGTTTTCAGCTCTGTTTCATTGATCTGTGTGTCTGTTTTCATGCCAGTATGATGCTTGTTTGATTACTATAGCTTTGTAGTACATTTTGAAATCAGGGATTGTGATGCCTCCAGCTTTATTCTTTTTTCTCAGGACTGCTTTGGCTATTCAGGATCTCTTCTTGTTCTATATGAATTTTAGGATTTTTTTATTCTCTTCTTTGGGATTCTGATTGGAATCGCATTGAGTCATTAGATTGCTTTGGGTAGTATGGACATTGTAACTATGTTTTTTCTTCTAATCCACGAGCATGGAATAGCTTTCTATTTCGTTATGTCTTCTTCAATTTATTTCAATAATATCTTATAGTTTCCAGTGTATAGGTCTTTCACCACCTTGGTTAAAATTATTCCTAGATATTCTTTTTGTTGTGATTGTAAATGGGATTATATTCTTGAGTTCTCTTTCTGCTAGTTCCTTACTGGTGTATAGAAATGCAACTGATTTTTGTAAGTTGATTTTGTACCCTGCAACTTTGCTGTAGTTGTAGATTATTTCTAGTAGTTTTCTGGTGGATTCTTTAGGGTTTTCTATATATAGAATCACATCATCTGCAAACATCAAGAGTTTCACTACTTCCTTTCCAACTTGGATCCCTTTTATTTCTTTTTCTTGCCTAATTTCTCTGGCAAAAACCTTCAGTACTATGTTGAATGCAAGTGTCAAGAGTGGGCACCCTTGTCTTGCTCCTGTTCTCAGAGAGATGGCTTTCAGTTTTTCATTATTAAGTACGATGTCGGTTGTATGTTTGCCATATGTGACCTTTATTATGTTGAGATACTTTCCTTCTAGACTCATTTTATTGTGAATTTTTATAATAAATGGCTGTTGAATCTTGTGAAATGTTTTCTCTGAATCAATTGAAATGATTATACGTTTTTTATTCCTTATTTTTTAATGTGGTATATCACATTGATTGATTTGCAGATGCTGAACCATCCCTGTGTCCCTGGTATAAATCTCACTTGATCATGGTGTGTGATCCTTTTAATATATTGCTGTATTCAGTTTGCCAATATTTTGTTGAGGATCTATGCATCTATGTTCATCAGCAATATTGGCCTGTAATCTTCCTTGTGTTGTCCTTGTCTGCTTTTGGTATAGGGTAATGTTGGCTTCATAGAATGAGTTAGGAAGCATCCTGTCTTCTTCAATTTTTTGGAATAGTTTGAAAAGGATAGATATTAAATCTTCTCTGAATGTTTGGTAGAATTCTCCAGAGAAGCCATCTGGTTCTGGACTTTCGTGTTTTGGGAGGTTTTTGATCACTGTTTCAGAGTCTTTACTTGTGATTGGTCTATTCAGATTCTCTTTTTCTTCTTGATTCAGCTTTGGGAGGTTGTATGAGTCTAAGAATTTATCTATGTCTTCTAGCTTGTCCAGTTTGTTGGCATATAGTTTTTCATAGTAGTCTCTTATAATCCTTTCAATTTCTGTGGTATCCATTGTAATTTCTCTTCCTCCATTTCTAATTTTATTTAGTTGAGCCTTCTCTCTTGTTTTCTTAGTAGTCTGGCTAAGAGTTTGTCAATTTTTGTTTATCTTCTCAAAGAACCAGCTCTTAGTTTCATTGGTCCTTTCTACTGTTGTTTAGTCTCTATTTCATTTACTTCTGCTCTAATTTTTATTATTTCCCTCCTTCTGCTGACTTTGGTCTTTGTTTATTCTTCTTTTTCTAGTAACGTTAGGTATAGTTTAAGATTGCTTATGTGAGATTTTTCTTGTTTGTTGAGGTGGGCCTGTATTGCTATGAATTTCCCTCTTAGAACAGCATTTGCTGCATCCCATAAAGTTGGTATACTGTGTTTTCATTTTCATTTGTCTCCAGGTATTTTTTTGATTTCTCCTTTGATTTCTTCACTGATCCAATCACTCTTTAGTAGCATGTTGTTTAGTATTCACATATATGTGACTTTCCCAGCTGTTTTCTTGTAGCTGATTTCTAGTTTCATAGCATTATAGTCAGAAAAGATGCTTGATATGATTTCAGTTTTCTTAAATTTATTGAGGCTTGCCTTGTTTCCCAACATATGGTTTATCTTTGATAATGTTTCATGTGCACTTGAGAAGAATATGTATTCTGCTGTTTTTGGATGGAATGTTCTATAGATATCTCTTAAGTCCATCTGGTCTAGTGTTTCATTTAAGACCACTATTTCCTTGTTGGCTTTCTGTCTGGATGAGTTATCCATTGATGTAGGTTGGGTGTCGAGGTCCCCTACTATTATTGTGTTTTTGTCAATTTCTCCTTTAGGTGTGTTAATACTTGCTTTATATACTTTGGTGCTCCTGTGTTAGGTGCATATACGTTCATAAGTGTGATTTCCTCTTGGTGGAGTGTCCCTTTATCATTTTATACTGCCCTTCTGTTTCTCTCATTATCTTTTTTATCTTGAAGTCTGCTTTGTCTGATATAAGTATGGCAACACCTGCTTTCTTTTGCTTGCCATTTGCTTGAAATATCATCTTCCATCCCTTCACTCTAAGCCTGTGTTTGTCTTTAGAGCTGAGATGTGTTTCCTGGAGGCGGCATATTGTTGGGTCTTGTTTTTTAATCCATCCAGCTACTCTATGTCTTTTGATTGGAGAATTCAATTCATTTACATTTAGAATGATTATTGATATACGAAGGCTTGATACTGCTATTTTATCTCTGGTTTTACAATTGTTCTATATTTCTATTGTTTCTATTCCCTTGTATTTCTGACTGCCATTTCAGTTTGGTGGTTTTATGTGATGGTTTTCTCAGTTTTCTCTTTGTCTTTGATTTGTGGCTCTATTCTGATTCTTTGTTTAGTGACTGCCATGAGGTTTGTATAAAAGTTCTCATAGTTACGATAGTCTATTTTCTGATAGCCTCTTATCTCCATTAGCCTAAGCAGCTTCAATCCCTTTCTGCTTCCCCTTCTGAGTTATTGTTGTTACAAACTAACATTTTTTCTGTTGGATGTTTGTGACTAAACTGAAATATTTATAGTTATTTTTGGTACTTTCCTTCCCTTTGTCTTCTATGTTATAATCGTTTGCTAACCTGTTCTGATACAAAGCTTCAATTTTCTGATTTGTCTGTCTATGTCCTTGCTCAAAGCCTTGTAAAGCTTTGCCTTTTTGTTTCACGTACAAAGGCTTCCTTCATCATTTCCTGTAAGGAGACCTGGAGGTGATGAACTCCCTCAGCTTTTGTTTATCTGGCAAAGCTTTTATTTCTCCATTGTACCTGAAGTATTGTTTCATTGGATAGAGTATTTTTCGCTGAGTTTTTGTCTTTCAGTATTTTGAATATATTGTTACATTCTCTTCTAGCCTGAAAGGTTTCTGCTAAGAAATCCCTGAAAGCCTGATAGGGGTATCTTTGTAGGTTATTTTCTTTTGACCTGCTGCCCTTATTATTATTATTATTGTTATTGGTTATTGATTTTGCCAGTTTTAGTATTATATGACTTGGAGAAAGTCTGTTTACATGACGTAATTAGGAGTTGTATTGTCTTCATGTATTTGTAAGTCCAGTTTCTTCCCCAGGTTTGGGAAGTTCCCAGCTGTTATTTCTTTCAACAAGCTCTATGCTCCTTTATCTCTCTCTTCCCCCTCTGGAATACCTATAATCCTTATATTGCTTTCATTAATTGAGTCAGATTTCTCAAAGAATTTCTTCATCTTTTAAATCTTAGTTCTCTCTCCTCAGCTATCTGAAGCATTTCTATATTTCTGTCCTCTAATACACTAATTCTGTCCTCCATAACTTCAGCTCTACTTTTTATGGTTTCTAAATTATTTTTTATCTCATTAATTGTGTTCTTCATATCCAGAATTTCTGCTTGGTTTTTTCTTAGAGCTTCAATCTCTTTGGTAAAGTTTTCCTCCTGCTCCATTAATTTTATGCCTGAGTTTATTGCACCACCCTTCTGAATTTTCTTATAACTCATTGAGTTTCTTTATGACAACTCTTTTCAATTCTGTCTCATTTAGATTATAAATTCCTGTGATTGGTTTCTGTTGAGTTGTCATTTTTCTTCCGCTCTGAAGTGTTACTGTAGTCCTTCACAGTGTTTGATGACTTGATCCTTTGCCAGCACATTTGTGATCATACCTGGTCACAGATTCCACCTGCCACTCCTGGGGAGAGCAGAAGCTGTGTTTTCTGATTCTTCTCTGTCTGCTGGAAGCTGTGCAGGCAGGGCTACTCTTCTTTTGTGTGGCTGCAGCCACTCTGCAGGTTGCCCTCATGTGGGCAGGGCATCTGCACTGCACAGGTGGGTCAGGCACCATAGATGGGGCCTCTGTGCTCAGCAGGGGTCCAGCCGAGCTGCTGCATATTAGGTGAGAGGGGTGTCTATGCATGGGCTGAGCCACCACTTTATGGGTCATGTGATCTGTCGTGGGCGGGGGCGCCTTCTGAGTGAGCAGGCACCTTTGTGGGGGCTAAGTTGCTGTCACTCAGTCTAGAGTGTTCCCAGTGGCAGGACAGCCACAGCTTGGTGGTTGCTCCCATGGGCTTTGGTGCAACTCTGAAAGCATTCATGCAGGCCAGGCTGTCCCTGCCTCCCCTTACAGTCACACTAGCCACTGGGTGAGGATCTGCGACCTGGCTCACTGCCACAAGGGATGGGGAGGGTTGAGCTCACTAGTTCCACTGCCTCCTGGGTATCCAGTCCACCCGCCTTTGGATGGACAGCTGTGTGGATCTCTCAGACATCCTGTAGTGCTGTTCAGGGAATCCTCTACTGGTTAATGATATACATTTAGTTATAACTTAGCAGGGACAGATGAAGGGAACAACTCACTCTGCCATGAGGTTGATGTCACTCGTGCTTACATCTTCCACTTTTAAGAAGTCTTGTGATTGCATTGGGCCCAGGAGATTAATCCAGGATAATTTCCTTGTCTTGAAGTCAGCTAATTAACAATCTTTGTTCCATCTACAATCTTAGCTTGAGTTTTGCTATGTAAAGTAGCAAATTCATAGGTTCTCGGGATTAAGACATGGACATCTTGAGGGAGCGTGGGGATGGCCATCATTTGCCTTCCACCAGGTAAGCTGCACCCCCAGCAGATCTTTTTCACTTTTTGGAACCCCAGGGATGCAACTCTTGCCTATCTCCTCCCTTCCAAGAGACCTCTGGGTGTGCCAGAGTAGGGAGCTGCCCACGGGCCAGCGTGCTCACTAAGTACCTCTGCAGGGAAAGTAGGTTCCCTCTCACTCATGCCTGGAAGCCTGTGACAGCAACACATGCAAAAGGAGACCTCCTTCCATGCTGGGATGACTCATTGTGTTCCATGTTCTGAGGCTGTGGTTGGGGTGGGGTGTGGGTGGATTGGGGCACTCCAGGGAAAAGCAAAAGCAGCTGCTTTCCCACCATTGAGGGCATCCCAGTGGGTGGGAGGGTGAGATGTGAAGTGAAGGCAGCCTCACACCAGAGCAAGGAGCATGGGCAAACAGGGCCTCTTCCTTCTAAATGCGATTGTGTCCCAGAGCCCAAAACTCCACCCACATCTTGGTGTAGATCACTTGAAACATTCCCTGTAAACTTCCCAGACTTTTCTGTGCCACCTCCAAACTCACTGTATAACCTCCTCTCTGAGAGATGTCAGTCTGATAGCAGACCTTATTCAAAGGCCCCCATCCCGGACAATGATCCAGCTGCTCCATGACAGGTTTATCCATGGGGAAGGCAAGGGGGTCTGGGCTACCCCAGAACGGCTGATCAAATGAATGGCCTTCGTAATTAAGCTCAATTTAGTGCTTAATTGCCCTCCATCATCCATTTCTTCTTAACTAGTTCATGAATCTTCCAAACTGGATCATGAACTCTTCAGGAAAGAGATATGCTTCCTTTTTTATTCCATGCACCAGTTAGCCCAGGGCCAGGTACTTAGCATGTGTTAGAAGATAACAGGATCAGGAATGAAGAGAAAGCCTTCCTCATCCCGGCCCTCCCACTAGCTGGAGATGTGATTGCAGGAAAGCCCCTGACTTCTCTGTGCCTCCCCTTCATAGTCTTCAGAGTAAGGAGATAGGCATGTAACCTTGGAGGACTCCCTCAGCTCCAACGTGGGTGGACCATATGTTTGGATGGACCATTCACTTGGATGGACCACACATTTGGACGTGAATTTGGATGCACCATGTATTTGTTGAACCATGCATTTGGATGGACCAATCATTTGGTTGGACCATGCATTTGAATAGACTATGCATATGGATGGACCATGAATTTGGATGCATCATGTATCTGGTGGACCATCCATTTGGATGGAACACACATTTGGATACACCATGCATTTGGTGGACCAGTCACTGTCAAAGATTGGTCCCTCATTATCCAGGGTGAGGTCTGTGGACCAGCAGCATCAGCATCACTTGGGAGCTTGTGGTTGTGCAGAATCACAGTCCCCAGCCCAGACTGGCTGGATGAGAGCCTGCATGTTAACAACATCTCCAGGTGATCCATATGCACGCTGAAGTTCCAGGAGAGCTGTGTGCTGCCCATGGGACTGTGCTCAAATGACCACATGAATGACTCTAGGGTTTGTTGAACAGACGGATCCAGGCCCTCTGCCGTAGTGATTCAGATTCTAGGAAGGGGCCTGTACCAGTTTGCTAGGGCTGCCGTAACAAAGTACCACAGATGGGGCAGCTTAAAGGACAGACACTTATTTTCTCATGGGTCTGGAGGCTGGAAAGATTAGGGCGTTAGCAGAGCCCGTTCCTTGTAGGGCTGTGAGGGAGAGTCTACTCCAGGTCTCTCTCCTTGGCTTGTAGACGGCCATCTTCTCCCTGTGTCTCTTCACGTGGTCTTCCCTCTATGCGTCTCTGTGTCCAATTTCCCCTTTTTATGAAGAAATTTTTGTAATTTTTATTCTAGTTGGGTTCGGGAGCCACCTGAATCCAGTAAGACCTATCTTAATTAATTACATCTGCAATAACCCCCTTTCCAAATAAGGTCACATGATGAGATCCTGGCAGTTAGGACTTCAATACACGAATTTTGGGGGACAAAATTCAACCCATAACAGGTCCTACGAATCTGTGTTTTTAATAAGCGTCCTATGGGATTCTGAGGCACAGTTGGGTTTGGGCACCACTGGACTTGGCAGCTGAGGTGAGAGCACTGGACAGGGGAGGAGTGTGTGGACAGAGAGGGCTGCTGTGCAAGGAAGCTCGTCTCCAAGGCTAGGATTGCAGCTCCTTCCACCTGGGAGGGCAGCGTGGGTGGCTGCTCAGTGCTGGCCGCCACAACACATCATTCACATGGACAGCCCTGCTGGGGGCTCTCAGTGCTTTCTTCTTTCTCCTTCTCCACTGTTCTGTTCCTGGAATATAAAACAGTTCCCCAGAGGGGTCCCTGGGTGGCCTCGTGCTGTTGTGGCCTGTGTGGCAAGCGCAGCACTGCACCCTGGACTCCAGGAGCAGTCACCCGAAGGGTTAAGTGGCCCAAGTACAGGAAGCTTCTGGTAGGCTGCCCCGGCCACTGGTCTTCCAAAAGTGGGCCTTGGACAGCACTCTCAATCACCTACTGTCTTATTTGGAAGCTACTATATATTTTAAACCCTGATCTGTCTGGAAGCTTAGCAGGCCCCTTGAGTAGAAAGAATTTCCTCCATCAAGAACGAGGTCTTGTCACAGCGGGAACAGCTGGGGCAGTGGGAGGGAGGCAGTCCGTGCCCATCCCCGTAGTCCTTTGGCATTCAGTGTGTCCTGGTCATCCGAGAGGCCGGCGCTGGCCGTAGTGGGAGGGGATGTGCCCGGTTGGAGGTGGCTTAACTGTCAGAGCGCGAAGACCTTGCAAGGGCACTAACAAGCCCGGTGTCCCTGCAGAGCTCTCACAGGAAATAAATGTGCCCCCATCTGCCATTCCCCTCCCCAGTCAGCATCCCCTGCCAGGTCTTTGTCCTCGAGTCTCTCAGGCTCTGTGCTCAGATCTCAGATTTACTCTTCTCCTGCTCTCGCTAAATTCCATCTGTGGCCAAACCCAACCAGCTCTTTGAACCAGAGTGTTTTGTCAGCCCTTAGGCGACAGTCACAGCTCAACAATTCCCAGAGGCATGTGCAGGCACGTCTGTAACCTAGACAGGGACCTTTGGGGTGAATGAGCTGTGCTTCCAAACCACACTAGTTTAAGCCTCCAGAATCCCAGGCTGGGCACCATGTGGAGGACCGTGGCCCGGCTTCCTCTGCACCGTCCGCGAAGGACAGCTTCCAAAGCAGTTGAAAGACTGTGGGGAGAGGAATAAAGGGAGAGGAGCTCGCTGGCCGAGAAACAAGGCTTTAAAATCATTTTCTAGAACAAAGAATGACAGGACCGATTACAAAAGATCCTTATCTAATCGCGGCTGCCGGCCCTGCAGGGCCTCCCTGATGATATGCTGGCTTCTCGCTCATTGTGGAGTGTGTGCTCAGAGGGAATGAGAACTCGTTTCTGGGATAATAGTCCATAATTGAGATCTCCCATTAAGAGACGCCTCTTCCTCATTTCCTACAGGACCGTGGAGTCAGCCTGCCCTGCTCTGTGCTTCCCCAGGGGTGTGGACTGCACTGGGCAGTCAGCGGGAAGAGGGAGGGCTTAACCACCACCCAGGCCTCTTCTGATGTGTCTAAACTAAACGATTTTAAGGCAGTGAGTGTATGAGTCCTATGTACTCTTCTGTGTCCACAGGAAGATCTGGAGGGGTTGGCTGTCAGCTCAGAGCTTCAGGCCTTGGGAAGGGATGACAAAGCTCTCCCCACTGGCTAACACAATTTTCCTTAAGAACATAGTGCCATTTTCCAGGGACATTCTGGTTGTTCGTGGTCAAGATGCTAACCGGGCTTCTTTCTTTCAGCAATTTACTAATTGATGCATCCGTTGGTGAGGTTGCATTCCAGGTGTTTCAGGCAGAAAGGAATTGAACACGGGGAACAGTGGGGTGGGCTGGAGGAGCAGAGGGTGGCAGTGCAGCCAAGCCCAGCCTCCCAGATGACCAGGACATACCGAATGCCACGGCACCATGGGTGTGAACACAGACAGACTCCTTCCCACTGCCACAGCTGTTCCCCCTGTGACGAGCCTTGTTCTTGATGGAGGAGGTGTCTCCCACACAAAGGGCCTGCTAAGCTTCCAGATGGATCAGCGTTTATAAAATGTAATAGCATCCAAATAAAGAGCGGGCTGCCGTGTTTGAGGACGCATCAACCCAGCCGGCATCGGAAGCCACCACTGAGGCCCACAACTGCCCATCACACCCACAAAGCTGGAGCAGAGGCTGGAAGGCCCAGTCTGGCTGTCGCGGCTACCCCAAACACGTACATTGTATCACTTTGCTTGTCGAAGTGGAAACAGTGGGAAGATGGCCTCTGATTCTTCCAATTCCGGGTGAGGGGACCAGATGGCAGAAGTGTCGTTTTCAGCTTCTGCTGGAAAGAGGGTGAGGCAGCGACTGTGGAAACCAAGCCACAGCGTCTGCGAGGGGCCCCGTGTAGAAGCCGACGGCTCGTCACAGGCACCAGAGGGTGGTCACACGTTCCAGTGTGTGACTCCAGCAACGATGTGCTGACGGCAACATCCCTGCCCAGCCGAGGCCAAGAGGAGGTGGGGTTCCCTCAACAACTGAGGCCCTAGTTGTCTTCAGTTTCTATGCTCTCTGCCTCACTGGCCAATTAGGGGTTAATTGTGACATGTTTTTAGTAGCTGAATAAAAACCTGCAACTGATTTTACCCAGGAAATTTCAAAGCTCTCTCATAGCGAGCCACATGAGTCAGGACAGGCCTGTCCTGGGAGAAGCAGCGAGTGAACTTCGCGGTCACGCAAAATCCGATTTACCCTCTTGGACCATTGCCAAGTAACTACAAACACACCCCGTGTTCATCAGTGTGTCGTGCGAATGTTACAGCCCGTTTGTGGAAACCTTTCCCTTCTCCTTCCACGGGAGGAAGAATCCACATGGGGTTGCCAAGAAGTGGAAGCTTTTGTGGGCATTTGGAACCATCGGCCGTGCACTGACCTGAGTTAGCCAAGGAGCAGCCCCCTATCGGAACGCCTCGGGGGCCCCCCCGGCTCTTGCTCTGTAAGCACACGGAGTTCTCAGCCCCGAGCCCCCTGGGTCCCTTGCTCTGGTCCTCACGAAGTGTGGTGCTGGCCTCTCTCTCAGTGTTTGTCGGAGTAGATGAGCACGTCTGTGGCACCTATCAGGCCTCCTCCTGCGGCCTGGAGCACCACCCCACCTGGAAAAAGCATGCTCACATATCGGCACGTGTTCAGAACGTGATTGAAGTAGAGACCACAACAAGGAAAAGGTGTAAGAATGTGCATGTGACCCTAGTCTCACCCTGTGTGCCAGGAGAGATTCTAAACTGATCAAAAATTTCAATGTGTACATGACTTATTCTCCCACCATAATATATTTGTTTATCAACTGTTTCAGTCTTTGGAAACCTGGCCGTGGCCCATGAGAGAAGAGAAGCACAGGAGGGGAGCTCCACCTTCTCCCCCGAATTTCCAAACTTAGCTCTCGGAAGGAGAGCCCGCCTAGAGAGCCAGGATCTTGTAGACGCAGTCAATTCCCTATCAGCTGACCACATCAGGAAGGGCGACGTCCCAGCTAATCTGGGTGGGCCTTGTCCAATCAGTTGATAGGCTTGAAGAGCAGAGCTGAGCATTCCCAGGTGGAGAAGAAGAAGTTCTGTGTGGGGACAGCAGCTCTGGCCCTCCCTCCTGGAAGGCCTGCCCTACAGGTGTCACACTTGCCCAGCCAGACCCCGGCAGATGAGTAAGTCCACTCCTCCCACTAAATCCCTTCACGTGTGTCTCCTCCTGGCTCTGGCTCTGGTTGACCCTGATTGGAACACAGGAGAATTACTCTGATCACTCTGCTTTTCGTTTCTCCTTTCCACCCGCGTGTGCTCAGGGCCTTCGAATTTCACACGTACAGAAATGAACTCCTCAGCCATCCCATACCAGTGACTCCCATGAGTAATTCTCTCTCCATCAAGTTGTCTGTGCAGGAACCTGGGAACCACCCCTGGCTCCCCGGACACCATGCCTCTGCCCCAGGTGGGATCGCTCATTCCTTGTCAGTCAGCCCACAGTCCACCGACTCCCTTCGTGTCCAGTGTCACCATCCTGCTCCATGCCTCACATGGACGGTGCTCTAGTGACGTCAATGGTCTCCTTCTAAATGACGGATCCGATCTAGGTGCTTTCCTGTTTAGGGCCAGATTGTGTTAGCAGAAGTCCAAGGCTTCCCGGCAGCCTTGTCACTCAGCATTGGCTCCGCGATGCTGTGGGAAGCACATAGGAGCATCAGCATCTTTAGAAGGTGCGCCTTGCTCGCCCCCAGTCCCCGCCTGTGGCAGCCTGGTGTGGACTATATTTCTCACAGGCGCCAGGACACCCAGGCTGAGCAAGTCCCCGTCTCAGCACTGCTTCCACAGGCAGAAGGTGAAGAAGAAGAAGGGGAGCCGGGGGAGCCACGCACTGGCTCTTACAGCGTCTGCAGAAGGACACGGGTCACTGGCCGAAGCGCGTCACATGGACACACTGGAGGTCACCAGGCCAGGGGCCTCTGCCCGCTCAGACGCGTGGGCAGTCATTGAAGCAGTGCCATCCACGAATGCAGGCGAGCGCAGCAGGCTCAGCGGGGCTCTGTGGAGGCACAGGTCACCCTGGGGGCCCCTGTGGAGATCCGCTCATGTGACCACAGGGGTGGAGGAGCCGGGAGAGCTGGGTGCTGACAGTCACCGGGGCAAACAGTCATCCAAGGCCACACCCTGTACACTTTGACCTCTCAACCTGCCAAGGCCTCGGGCGGTGTTTGTTCAGTGACCAAACGAGGGACCTCGGGAACCAGCTGGGTAAGGAGCAGAGGTGACAGTTGGGATTCTGGAAACTCAGAAACGTCCTGGTTCCCTCCGACTATGCCAGCTCTGGTGGATGTGGTCGTGTGGAGGGCAGACAGGCTAACTGTCCATGCTGTCCATGGCCCCAGCCACAGACCACTGGGAACCCTGCCATTGGACAAGTTGGGTCCGTTGCTCATTGTAGAAGGAGGCACGGGGCCTGCAGGGCGTCAGTGAAAGGGTGTGAACCAGGACTCTCAGGGCTTGTGCTTCCATTAGCTGATGCTGCTGGAGGGTTCCAGGAAGCAACTGTGCTCTGGGTGGATTCTGACAGGAAGGGTAACCCTATGATCCGTGACATACACCTCATAGCACAAAATTCACCATTTTTAAAGTTCCCTTCTGTGGTTTTTAGCGTATTCATAGGATTGTGCAAACACCCCCACTATCGAATTGCAGAAAATTTTCATCATCTCAAAAGAAACCCATAACCATTAGCAGTCTCTTCCTAACCCTCCACCCAGACCGCGGCAACCATTAATGCACGTCCTGTCTCTATCCTTTTGCCCACTCTGGATGTTTCTTATAAACAGGACCACACACTAGGTGGCCCTTCGTGTCTGGCTTCTTTTACTCAGCATAATGTTTTCAAAGTTCACCCATGTTGCAGCGTGTGTCAGTGCTTCATTCCTTTTCATGTCTGAATAATATTCCATTGCCCGGAGAGGCCACATTTTGTTTATCCATTCACCAGTTGATGGACACTTGGGGTTGTTTCTGCCCTTTTGGCTGTTGTGAATAATGCTCCTAAGAATTCCTGCATAAGCTTCTGTGCTGACGTATGTTTTCATTTCTCTTGGGTGTATGCCTTTCCTTTTTTTGCCTGGGATAAGACAATTTTGGCGTGGCCTCCTTCTTGGCCTCACTTCCTCATGGGCACAGAGGGTCCTTGTCTGCCACTGGTCTTCTGGGAGGCTGTTTTGTGCTCAGCAGGGGAGCACTGTGGCCTCACTGTGAGCTCCAGGCCAGCTCCTGGCTGGTGGGCTGCTTTCCTCCTTCTCCGTGCTTGCTCTCGTCCCCTGTCCCCCAGGTGACATCCTGCATTAGGGGTGTGAGTGGGCTCTGGTCTGGTTGGAGGGCTGTCCGGTCCACCCCTCTAACCACGGTCCCACCTTGTACATCTCCTCTGCTTATGAATGACATCGCGGATGGCACTTTGGGGTAGGATGGGAAAACCGTCAGCTCTCAAGGTCTGTCTCCAGGCCCTGTGGTGCCGGCCCAGTGCTGGGCAACCTCGGATCTGGGGATCCCACTGGTCGGGAACTTCAGTCTTCTGCAAAATCCTCGGGGCCTGTGGTGGGATCTGGACATCAACACAATCAACCAGGAGAAAGCGTATTAATTGAACCAGGGCTGGAGCGTGGGGCAGCCTTGGTTGTCTGCCTTGATCTCTTCCTGCTAACACAGAACTCACATTTTTATCGCACCTTGTCGGTGACTGTAGTCCACAAGGGGGCCAGGAAGGAGAAGGTACAGCCGATGCAGCAGCTGGGTGCCATGTTGCCAAGGCTTCTCTCTTTGTCTCCTCATTCTTGGATTTATTTTGCTGGAAGATTCAGCAAATGCAAATGAGATTTATTAAAATGCCTAACAATTCTAAGTAAACAAGACCTATCCCCAGACGCGTAGTTCTGGGCCAATCCTGCCCGCCTGAGATGAAAGGCCTGCAGACTTCTCAGAAGTGAAGAGTGACATTTCAGGGGAATTCTAAGGAGAGAATGTTTTTTCCTATTTAAAAAGAAAGAAACAAAAAAACTTCCCCTGCAGCGTGCTTACCTTCTCTTAACCGGAGGGAAGCAGGCAAACGCAGCGGGGCATCACCGCCAGCGTCCTCTCAGACAGTGACACCGCCCCGTAGGCCACTCAGCACTTATTGGCTGCACACCTGCTACGAGTCCAACTGGCTCCAGGCGTGGATGAAGCTATTTTTAGAAAGAAAATAAAACACTGGAAGTGTATGAAACAGCAGTGTTGGATGACAATAAGGTAATCAGGACAGACATATATGTACACATTGCCTTTGAGCGTCCTTCTTTTGAAGGAAATCTGGATTCCTTCCTACTTATGCGTCACACCAGCTTCGGCAGCTAATCCTGGGATGTGCTTCATTTTCCACAAGGGGTCTGGAGTTGCTGTCCTGTGGGTTGATTCTGAGGGTCTTTTCCGAAGAGACGATCCCGGAGCCTCTTGACCATGAGTAGTTTCCTCAACTCCTTTCCTTAGCCCTGGGGTGGGTGTGACCAGCACTCGCCACATCCAAGCGTTTGTCCCTGCCAGGACCCAGGAAAGGCTGTGATCTCAGCCCCTTGCAGTGAAGTGACACAAAGTGCCTGCATTTGACCAATGGCTGTACCAGACGTAACAGGTGCCCTTACGGCCAATATGTCCTCGTCTAAATTCTCCGTCCACGAGGCGACAGAGAAGGCTGTGCTCCACACGGTGCGGCCTCAAGAAGATGGAGCCTCAGACAGCCTGGGCCCCCGAGAGATGGTGGGGAGCAGAGCCCCTGCCGAGCTGCGCAGAAAGAATCAATGAGCAAAGACTCACCTGAGTGTGTGTGTGAGACGCTAAGATTTCATGGTTATTTGTTGTTGTGGCACAATTTAACTTACCCCGGCCGATGTCTCCCTCACCACTCTCCGCCTTCATTTACCAAGAGGAAACCCATTTGCTACCTCTTGCTACCCACAGAGAGATCTACCACACAGATGGAGAGAATTGACGACGGTGATCTTGTGAATTTGGGTTTGTTTTCAGAGAATGTCTTAGATGTTGTGCTTAGAAAGATGTGGAATTGAGTTAGCCCAATTGTAGAAAGGTTCCTGGAAAAAGTGAGATTCTACGCTGCGATGCGAGTGCATGAAACACCGTTGTCTCTACAGCCTGAACCGGACACGCTGCTTTTAAATCCCAAGACTCAGCGGTGCTTTGACACACACTTGAAAAATGCACTTCAGTTATTTTATAAAACGTCCAATTCTGGTTTGTTTGATATTTTCAAGTGATCGGGCATAGTTTACACATTTTCGGCTGAAACACTGCATAAAGGATGCTCTGCACCTTAGGGAACCACACCCAGAGGGCCATGGCTGTCTACCCCGACCAGTGATGTCAGTTTCCGGCACTTTCTGAGAGAGTTGCCTGGTTTCTCCACTTACTAGTTTCCATTTTGAAATTAGTGAATAATCTGTAGGGTGACTGTGAGATGATACAAACACCTTATTCCTCAACAAAACTCTCCCCACTTCCAGACTCAGCAGCTCCCGTGATGCCTTCCTGGGTCAGTTGTTCCCAGGACCATAAACAACCACTTCTAACTGCCCCCTTCCTTGGGTGTTTCTCAGTGGGCGTCCCGCTGTAAGGAAAGCCCTCCCCTCCACCACTGAGTCAGCTATGAATTTATCTACGCATTTGTTTGTATATATTTATTGTGAGTATGGACCACGTGTTCTGGCTTTACTTAACAGGCGTATATCCATAACTTGTTAGCTATTTCGATGCTCAGGTTGCCCCAGATCTTGCCAGCGGGCGCTCCTTGGAGCTGGCGCCCTGTCTTTCGACCTGCCCGTCACGTGAGCACCTCCCGAGTTTCTGGCACAACAAGACGCTTAGGGCTCAGCTGGTGCCTCCCGCCCCAGCTCCTGAGTCAGCTTTTCTCCAAGGAGACCTGGCCCCTTTTAGCAAGCAACGTCGATGACACAAAAGACAAAAAAAAAAAAAAAGCTGAGGGATGTTCCAGGTGAAAGGAGACTAAAGAGATGTGACAACTAAGTGAAATACAGGATCCTGGATTGGATTCTGAACCGGAAAAAAAATCACTATAAAAGGCATTATTGGGACAGTGGGTGAAATTAGTCTGTGGATTATATGTTAGATTATTGACTCGCTGATGACTCAACGTGATCCCGTCACTCTGATTATTTGAGAGAATATCTTCATTCTTTGGAAACACACACTAAAATATCAGGACGGGGGCCCGCCCGGTGGCACAGCGGTTAAGTTCTCACGTTCCGCTTAGGCGGCTCGGGGTTCGCCAGTTCGGATCCTGGGTGCAGACATGGCACTGCTTGGCAAGCCATGCTGTGGTAGGCGTCCCACATATAAAGTAGAGGAAGATGGGCATGGATGTTAGCTCAGGGCCAGTCTTCCTCAGCAAAAAGGGGAGGATTGGCAGCAGATGTTAGCTCAGGGCTAATCTTCCTCAAAAAAAAAAAAAAAGAAAAAATCAGGAGGAAAATGGCCTGGTGTAAGTAACTTACTCTCAAAAGCTTCAAAAAACAAAAATAATAATGTACAGAGAGAGTGTGATGATATAGCAAATAAGCAAATATTGCATATTGTGAACCTGCATAAAAGTAGACGCATCAGGGGTTTTTTTTCTACTGTCGTTTCTATTTTTCTGTTAAATTTGAAATTATTTTGAAATAAATAATTTTTTTAAAAGAGACTAAAAATAAGAGCTCATCTGTGCCAGGTGCTGTGGCTTGGCCTGCTCCTCCCACTTGAGCCCCCATCATGCCCCGGGGCTGATGTCCCACCGCAAAGAGGGAGATGCTCTTGGAGACGCTGGCCATCTGGGGTGCCCTCTGGACGGCTCCCAGGGGCCGAGAAGGGGTTCAGCCGGCTCAAGCTGACTCACAGCTGCGGGGCTTCCTCACAGCTCACGCCTCTGCTCCCCGGCATCTTCACAGCAACCCTCGTGGCTGCTGGAGCGGGAAAAATTGTAAAGCTGCATGGAATTTTTAAAAGTCCTTCATGTGCCAGTAATAAAGTCAAAATAATCGTGAAGTCAAAACCAAAGTGAGCGCTCTTCCCCTCTCCTTGCCTCCCTTGCTCCCTGTCTCTCATTCTCATTTTCCTTTTCTTTACTAAACAACAAGCCGTGTGGTCCAGCGTAAAAAGAAGTTGCGGTGATGTCAGATCTGGGTGTGAAGAGGGCTCCGTGCCCATCGATGCGTAGCCTCACGTTGTCCCTTCGGCCTCTTCTCTCCTTAGTGAGACAAGGGCGCTGATGGCACCTAGGTCGTCGACCAGCTGGTTGGGGGAGTGATAGGATTATATGCGCAAAGCCCCTCGTGCTGTCATTTCCCCAGCAACCCATGCAATGCAGGTTGGGGCCACATCCTAAGAGGCCCCAACTTTCCAGGAAGGAGGGTCGCAGTGACTGGCAGGAAGGGAAGGAAGCAGGCACTGGTCTAAGACTTCCTGCGGGGCAGAGAGACGACTGGCTTTTCCTAAGATTGTGCCTCTCAGCAACATAAACTTTTCCAGGAAATGTGCTTATATTCGCAAAATGTGTCAAATGGAATAAAACGATCTAAACAAGCGTGACTCAAAAGCCTGCTTCTGACTTAAGCAAATGGGTTTCAGTTTGCAGTTTGCAAATTCTTCCCTGAAGTTATATTTTGGAGTCACTTTGCACAATCTTGCTCTTAGAATAGTTTTCAAAGAGAGAAAACGCCTAAAGCAAAAATTCTCAATTCAACAGTCGCTCCTTTTGCTCACCCTCAGCCTGGCTCCCAAGGCAGGAAGGAGAATATTCCGTCCGCCTCGCGCCCTCGTGAGGGGATGCCAGAGGCGCCTGGGCTGGTCCGGGGGCGGGAAGCACTGCGGAGGGTCCTGGAATCTGTCCTGGGCTGCACAACTCAGCCTGGACATTTTAGGACCTGTCTTGGGCCAGGGGCTTGTGCATGTGCAACACGGCCCCTCCCTTTGCCCATCATGGATGCAGACAGCTCGCCTCGGATGTGGGCTGAAGAAATTTATTCATTGTTTTAAATGGAAATATTTCACTGCTCTTGGAAGAGATCTTGGCAAGCTCAGAGCCATGAGCCACAGCAAGCGAAGGCGTTGGAAAGCGTGGCCTTTGCCCAAACCAGCCTCCCTGTGGCTGCTCACGGTTCCCTGGGGCTCACGGAACAGGAAGCAACCTTCCGCCACAGGATGGGGCCTCTGATGTTTGCAGGACGTGCTCAGGTACCACCGCTGGTCAAGTGTGTTCTCGTTCATTTGCGAGATAACAAGCACTTGGTAAGCGTTCATTATGCACGAGTTACTGCTCCAGCACTAGGCAGATTCAGGATGCAGGGGGCATGTGCTGCTGCCCTCCTGGAGGAGGGGTCAGAGGATGAGCCGCCCACACCTGGAATGACTGTAACCTCCTCTGGGTCTTTCTCCCTCTCTCAGCAGACACGCGAGACCGTCTCTGGTTCCTTCTCAAGACACTCTTTCCTCCTGGCCTCCAGCTCACCAGGCCTCTTTGTCTCTTCCTTCCTCAGCCCTGCTCCTCTCCCAGTTCATCCTCAACTCGGTGAATTTACATGCAGGCGTCCCGGCTCAGTCTCCCGCCTCTCCTCTTCCCGGTCTATACCCCCTGCAGGGCCATCTTATCCAGTCACAGGGTTTTGAAGACTATCTGCCTGGGGAGACTCTTAAATTTGTATCTCCAGGCCAGCATCTTCCCTGCCCGCCGCGTTCCTCCCTTCCCTTCCTGCATTTACCACTGGACACGCCACAGACTTCAGTGTTTAAGGAGCATCTCACATGTGACGTGTGTGACTCCAAAACCTGCTTCTCCCCCGTCTTCCTCCGCTCTGTAAAGGGAAAACTGTTCTTTCCATTTCTTAGGCCAAAGTGCTAGGGAGGTCATCAACCCCCCTCGCTTTCACTCCGCATCCTCGTTCACTGCGCACCCGGAGCCCCATCACTGGCTGGAACACCCACTGTAACAGCTCCCAGATTCTTTCCATGGCCCCCCGCTCAACAGCTGCTTCCACCCTCCCTTGTGCCTCCAGTCCGTTCTCCAAGGAGCCTCCAGAGGGACCGTCTTAGTGGGTTTGGGCTACTTTGACAAAATACTGCAGACTAGGGGACTTGTAACAACAGAAACTTATTCCTTAGGGTTCTGCAGGCTGGAAGTCTGCGATCAGGTGCCAGCGTGTTCTGGCGAGGGCCTCTTCCAGGTTAGAGAGTTCTTGCTGTGTTCCCAGCTGGTGGAAGGGACTAGGGAGCTCTGTGGGGTCTCTTTCATAAGGGCACTAATCCCATTCAAGAGGACCCCACCCTCACGACCCAATCACCTCCCAAAGGCCCCACCTCCTAACCATCACCTTGGGGGTTAGGATCTCAACGCATGAATTTGGGGGGACCCTTTAAGAATTTGATGGGAATCTTTGTTGTGTTGTTTATAATAATTACCTGACTCCCTCACAGGAATCCTGAGCCCCACGAGGGCAGAGATGTCATCCCACACGTAGCTGTGTCCTTCGTGCTTGGAACCGAGCCCAGTACATAGTAGGTACTCACTAAATGTACCCTGAACAGGTGACTGAATGCTGTGAGCTATTTATGATCCCCCTAATCGTCAGGGCTTGTGTCACAGCATGTGCTCACTAGATGTTTGTTGAATGAATGAGTAATTGCATGTCAGATGTGTTTCAAATGTATTTGGAAATGCGTTTCCAAAGGAAAGAGGGAGAAGAGGAAGGAAGGTGAAAGGAAGAGAGGAAGGTAGGAAGTAAGGCAGGAGGGAAGGAAGGACGGAAGAGGGAAGGAAGGTAGCGCGGAGGGTAGGAGGAAAAGAGGAAGGAAGGAAGGGGAGACGGGGGGAGGGTGGGAGAGCGCCTTCCATCCACCTTCTGTCCTCACACCGTCCTGATTCCGCATTTGGGCCCCTCAGTAGAACAAACCGTCTGAATGTCCAACCTCACCAAACACATTGCAGCTTTCCCTCGGGCGTGCATTTAATTCAATAATTGCAGCCTCGTATTTGTGAACTTCTCTCCCTTTGGGAAAAACGAGCTAACACTTTGAGCTGGTGACTGTGCGATTTCAGCGCACTGCCCTAAAGTGGCCTCATTTACAAACCCGCTGTGCTACAAGCTATTGAAATTTGTATCTCCTTCCCCTGGGAGAGGTATGAGTGTCTGCCGTTCCTTAAATAAATAAGGATGTGTGTTAAACATTGAGTGACTCTGGGAGTCTGGGGTAAGAAACAGAATTTTCGGATTAGCAGTT
This sequence comes from Equus asinus, assembly GCF_041296235.1. NCBI lineage: Eukaryota > Metazoa > Chordata > Mammalia > Perissodactyla > Equidae > Equus > Equus asinus. Next base: position 14,430,050 of record NC_091793.1, on the reverse strand, counting down.
AAGGAATAACGGATTTTGCTGAGCCACGGCAGGGGGCTGGCAGACGCCGCTGGTTCACAGACGGGGGGCCCAGCACCCAGCTCCCAACGAGCCAGGAAAGCCACGGTGTGAGCAAGGGGGCATGGGGTGGCTGAGGCGTTCCGAAATAACCAGAGACCTTCACAATTTTGGTTAGGATAAAAAAATTCTACTTGTAAATAAGTCTACAGGAAAATAAACCTATACTAAATAAAGATACAAATAAAATAAATAAGAATTAAAAATAGAATATAAATAAGACCAACAGTCACCATCCCTGCCCATCACTAACTGTCGGGTTGAGCAACTTTCCTCACTCTCTGAGCCCCAGTTTGCTCGTTGAATAATCTGGAAAATGTTTCCTGCCTCCCCATGTCCGGGGGATTCAGTTTTTCTCATGTGAGTAAAATGGTTCTTGCCCACAATGGCAGAGGCTGGTCTGGAATCCCGTAGTGGTCGTGTGAAGATGATCGGGTTCTGGAGAGAGCCAAGTCTGTTTCAGAGGGCGCTGTGCGACACGCTCAAACATTCAACGCAGATGCAACCTCTGCCCTTAGACACGCACGGGGGCAACGGAGAAAGGTGGGCATCCGCGTGGAAGGCCGTCCACTGCCTTCCTGGCTGAGGGCAACCCACTGTCGCTGTGCCAACCAGTCCCGCACCAGGACACCCAGGACTCGTTAGCTAGAAATGCTCTGGCTTTGTATCTGCTCTGAAATGCGACATTCACTCCACTCCTTCAGCATCCACACTCCACACAGTCGTTTCGCTGAAGGCAAAACCTCTTAAAACAAACAAACAAGTCGAATTTACAAAGAAGCTTTACTATAGATTTAACTTCACGGATTTGCTGATTTTCTCTCAGGCGGCAATCTTTCTAGATGTTGTCCTACCCGTGGCACGTGGACATGTGGTGTCTGTGCCATTCCTGTGGCGAGGTCAGGCCCATTTTCACCCCGGCCCGGCACGCTGTCTGTGTAAACAAAAGCCAGGTTTCTCCCCTTCGCTTTCCGACAGCAGCTGATTGGGGAGCCCTGGAGACTAATGGGCCCCGGGGCTCCCTGTGACACGGCGCTTTGTCACAGCGGGTGTTCATTTCAGCTGCCTGCTCTCTCCAGCTCCCTCTCAACCTTGATGAGGCAGGGCCTCCCTCAGCATGGCTGTGGCCTTCCTGGTCGACTGCCCACTGGGGGACAAAGAATTTTCTCTCTGGGGAGCCCACACGTTGCTGGAGCACTGTAGAAATTCAAGGCAGGGAGAAAAGACAGAAATTCCATCCAAACTCAAAAGTCTTTCGTTTCTAGCTAACGAGTTCTGGGCATCCTGGTCCAGGGCTGTTTGGCTGAAAGAAGAGAGGCAGTGTCTTAGAAACTGGAAAAGGCGCTGAAGACAGGGCCAGGACACGTGGGGTCAAGCGTGAACTAACCCTGACAACAGGACCTTAAATCTACACCACGTGATCACCTCTGCTGTCCTGGGACGGTGACGTGCACTGTAACTGATGGGGAGGCCCTTTCTGCAAATGTCCATGCAATGTTTCCTCCAGGACATGCTGAGACCAGCCCTGGGCCCAAACATAAGCTGGAGCACCCTGTGGAAGGGGAGAGGACCAGCCAAGGACAACCACACAGCGGGTGATATGTGCACAGCCAGGAGGCACGTTGGCTCAGATGCGGGGAAACAGGGCTGAGGAAGCCAGAGAGCAAGGACTGAATCTCCCCATCTCCACCTCTCCCAACCCCACCAGCGCGGTCTTACACAGCAGGTGAAAAGATCTTGAGTGAATGGTTTAAAGAACAGGCAAGCTCCTAAGAAGACAGATGTTGGAAGCTGAACGAGGCGGAAGATGCAACTTGGAGGAAGCGTTGGTACAATGAAGCAAATATATGGTGTTGAACTGTCAATTTTTCACAGTGTCTCCCGGGTGGCATGGGCGGGGTCCTGTGGCCAGGGAGAAGCCAGGCAGCTGCTGTTGAATGCTCCTGCCTGGCGTGTGAGCTGCAATTCTGAGAAAAATCGGCAGCGAGCGTCCGTGCTGAGCAGTCATTCGCCGGTTCCCCCTGTGACTCTGCTGTTTCTCAGAGAAGCAAAATCTCTAGTTCCACCTCCTCCTGGCCTCCCCGGCACAGCCACCACTCACGCACAAGCACAGCATTTCAGACCCTGTTGCTCCTCTTTCAGAGTTGACCTGGAGAAACTAATTACCAGCAGCACTTAGCACCAGCTCCTTCCTTCCATAGGACGTGGGGATCCTTCACCACACTGTTACACTAAACATCTGAGGAACCAGGGCGGTGTTGTGCTGGATGGTTAGGGTTCTCCCCAAACCATTATCGCCCACATATTCCAAACCCAACATTGCACAAAACTGACTCAGAGGAGAAATGTTGTGTGCTGTTTCCATGGAAACATTCTCCCCCAACCTACCCCCACCACCACTCCCTGGTTTTAAGCTTAATTCTGTAAAAACATGCAATTCAGCTGGCAGGAGCCTTCAGATTTAAATATAGAGATTGGATTAAATTGGTGTTGAAACTGTGTTTGAATCTATAGTGCAAGAAACGAATAAAATCTGATAATGTTGTGGAATGTGGTAGAAAACTGCGATGGGAGTTTGAGCCACATCAGACACTTTCTTCCATGTCAAATAGCACTCGATTTAGCTTTAGTTTTTGGTGTTTCATTAACATGTGTGCTAAGACATCTTTAAGGTGAAAATTAGTTCAGTTTAGCTTTTGTTTTTTGTTAAATGAGACTCTGGGTTCTGCTTGCATAAGTCATTTTTCCGTCTCAGTTTGTGGTACAGTGCCAAAAAGGCTGCAGCTCCCCGCTCCTTCTGTATCCCTGACGTTTGATTCGGCCTTGGGACAGTTTTGGGTCAATGAACGGAGCACAAGAGATGCGCAAATCCTGCCCCAGGTCTGCTGAAGCCATGTGTGCCTCAGTTCTTGCTTTTGGAAACCTGCGACCACCACCATATGAGTGAGCGCCAGCGAGCCTGCTGGGTGACGAGAGACACACGGCCCGTCATCCCTGTCACTGGAGCCCGCCGTCGTGGGAGTGAGGCGCTCAACTCTCGGCCTGAGACACACGCATTAACCAGCCGGGACCAGGAGAACTGCCCCGCTGACCCAGAGAACCACCCAAACTGTGAACCTGCAGAACTGTGGGCTGAATAAATGACAGCCGTTTCAAGACATTGAGTGTTGAGGTGTTCTTTTTGTGCAACAAAAACTAACTACTACATGGTCCAAAAATAAAGCTTTTGATTATCTTTGTTGCATGGAAGTAGGAAGAAAACAGCAGGTATTCCAGCTCTTTAGTGCAGGGCCTTGAATGACGTCTTGGTGAACGAGGAGCATTACAGTTCGTGGAACCCCATAGGGAGCAGATCAGTTTCCCACGTCCTGGCCTGCCTCTGTCTCTCTCTACACAAGCGGACAATGGGTCATCCAAGCCAAATCCTCCCAGGGCCAGCTCCCCCAGGCCCCAAGCTGCTGCCCAGTCCTCTCACTGGTCCCAACGTTGAGTGGAAATGGACCACAGGCCAGATTTAGGAATGCTCCTCACAGACCAGCCTGGTTCTTTTTGTATAGAGTGTTATAGTCACAGACTTGACTGCCTGAGCAGCACTTAGGAACCCACAAAATAGCAGCAAAGGGAACATTTGCCACGCACACACACAGACACACACACACACGGGGTATAGTAGGAACTTCCATTTGTTGAATGAGTAAGTGACATTGTTGCTGGCTATTGGCACGTGTTCAGTGCACGCTGAAGGAAAGCCAGCCGGGATTAGAAAGCCTCTCTGAGTTTTGGTTTCCTGATGGTGGCTGCTGAGATGCTGATCTGGGCCTCGGTTGTAGGGTGCACATCGAGTGACTGTCCTTGCAGTGCTTTGCCCCGGGTCATCATCAGCACTTTACAAAAGTCACTCAATGCACAAAAGATATTTTCCAATAATAATGACAGTTCTCATGTTTTTTTTATAGTTTGACTTTCCCATAAAAGACTGGAGTACTCACGGGGGCTGTAAACTTTCCTGTGGTGTGGTTTCCGCGTCACACACACGAATTACACACAGCTCCCTTCACCTCCACTCCACGTCATGGTTTATGTCTTTCCCATGGAAACGAGCCACTTCATGGCAAGAAAGCGGGCAAACAGCCGGGGCTGCTCTGGGGGGCTGTTGCCTCTGAGAAACGCTTGGAGTCTCGGATGGACAACGCAGCTCATGTATGAATGGTTTTTGCAAACTGAAGGCATCAGATGTTTCATATTTGTAATCTCATTTGATCTCTCCCACAGCCCTTCGAGGCAGATGGCTTTACCCTATTTTAAAGATTAAGACACAGGCTCAGGAAGGAGAAAGCCCGCTGAGGTCAAGAGACAGGAAAGGAGACCTTGCGATCTAAACTCGACAAGAGAAGAGAGATGTGCCAGCGCCGTTCTGTCGGCTGGTTGGCTGTCACTCTGCGCTCCCTCTCCAGAGGAGCCTGTCCCTTTGACATCTTTTCCAACATATCCAGATGACTCCAACCGAGAGAGAACATATCCCATTTGCATGTTTCTTGAAAAACAACCATTTGAGTTTGTACAAAGCATTCAGGATCCAAATAGGCATCTCGAAATGATTTGGTGAAGTGTGTTCATGAAAATCCAAAATGCTTTATCAGGATGAACGCGCTGGGCGAATGTTCAGGGACAGCCATAGACCATCTGCCATAGGGGAGCCGTGCCAGCTCGTATACCTAACATGACTGTCAAGACCGCGGCAAGGAGCTATCCCAACAGAATTCTATCTATAGCGTCACTCGTACGTTGCGTATTTCTCCATTGGCCACCAAAATGTCGGGATGTGTTTCTCACCAACTTCCAGGGAGAATTCCAGACTCGCCAAAGCATGTGTAATTCATGTGGGCAGCTCCCACATTTCAGTTATTTTTATAAAGTCTAAGATATTATTACCGAGCGGCAGAGCAGTCAGCGTTAATTATCGCTCGGTTGAGTTGCCTGCCTTTGTCATTAAGGCAGGAGTAACATCTTGCTAATTCTATGTTTAATTCCAAGAAGCCTCCCCACGCACCTGCTCTCTTTCAGGAGGCTGGCTCCAGGGAGAGTGGGACGTCCTCCCGTCCCATTTGCTTAATGGGTGTGAACCTACTGTGTGGCTGCAATGGTAAAAATTCAAACTATTTGACCACGAGCTTCTCCAGCCCATCAGAAATACCTGCAACTTCAGCATCTTGAATCTAGGCTGAACTTAATAACTCAGCTGACCAATAGGATGTGGAGGAAGTGACCTTCTGGGGATCCCAAAGCTCCGTCAATAACTCGGTGCAGCGTGTACAGGGGTTTCTTGGAACTGCCCCTCTAGGAACCAAGAGCCCTGCCTGGCAGAGGCCCAGGTCCCCCCACTCCACGTGGACGTGCCTGTCTGCTGCCCCAGCTGAGCTTCCAGACCACAGGCTCCACGCCCCTCCTGGAGAAGAGCTGTCTTGACAGCAAGCCTGGGGAGTCTTCCGCCATCTCCAGCCCCTGCACCTGTGACGGCACCTGCCTGGGAGCCCCCTCGGAGGGCTGCTCACCGAGCAAGACCGTCCAGAAGACCCCGGGCAGTCATCACGGAGTGCTGTTCTAAGACAGTCAGTGTGTGGGTGGGTCCAGTGGCTGAGAGCATGGGGCTTGAACTCATGCAAGACCTGGGTCCAGTGCCACCCCCATTACCCCCTGGCTGTGTCACTTTGACTTCCCTAGGCCTCAGTTTCCCCACTCACAAGATGGAGGTGCTCATGGTCTCGGGTTGAAGCGGCTACCGTGAGGATTTCATGAGTTAAGCGCATGGACGGAAGTGCCCCATAAACACAGCTACAGCTATGATTCTGATGCTTCTGGCAAACAGATGGAGGATAAATACAGACTCACATGTTGTCCTCCAGGACGACAGACAGCGGGTGAAGTCTTTCCTGCCTGGGGCTAGGGGGGTGTGTCTGGAGTGATTTGCCAGAGGACACGGCTTTGCCCACCCTGGGGGTACTTCAGTGCCTACATCCAACACAGGACACAGATTTCTCAAGTAGGGACAGACACGTAGCATGCAGTGATTGTTAAAACACCTGAAGTTCTATGCAGACGTGTTCAGCATCCTGCCGGGTGGGGCAGTCGTACTCTTTCAGGTCTGTTTGTTTTCCATGGAAGTTCCTTGAGGGTGAGTGACCTCAGGGCCCCACGGCTAGTGGGGACGAGCTGGGTCCAAACTCTTCCATGTAACCTGAGGATCCATGTTCACTCCAGGCTCGCGCTTGGCTGTCTCCTGGGGCTGGCATGTTCACCCCCAACCCCCTAACATGTGTTGAGACAGTTCAACAAGGACCAGAGCACCCCATCCTCAGTATCCACCGATGGTGCTGCCACGAGAGCTGCACATGCCACACAGACACCAGAGAGCTCAGGGAAGAGTGCCCCACCAAGAGAAGGGCAGACGCTGACTCATCTTACGGTCTGGACCACGGATACAAAATCAGATGATGCCAGCACTTCGTATTAGGCTCACATGCTGCTTCGAGTTCTAGAAGAGCTTGCACACGTGGGCTCATTCCTGCCCCTGGCAGCATGTGAGTTGGCCCCTAAGGTACCATTAGTTACCACCGAGGACAGAGGAGGACTCCGATGCCCGTGGACGCTGGGTCTTGCTCAGCTCCCAGCCTGGATGCACGCCCAGGCTTTCCGATGCCCTGCTCTTGGCTCTTCCAACAGCACAAGGGGAGAAGGAATTGTTAATTCAGTAACACTCAGCCCTAACTCTGTACCCAGCTCTGCACTAGGCACCGGGGGGCAATGGAGATCCCAAAGCACATAATCTGCCCTCGGATGGGGCTGCTAGAGGAGGATTACAAGTCTCAGAGAGCAGGCCCAATCTCGCAGAAGTGCTGTGACAGGGTGAGGCTGGGGCTCCCTGGCCATAAAATTGGAGGAGGAGGGGTCAGCTGGTGTCTAGGAGAGGAATGTGTCGTCTGTGCTGGTTCCGGCGGATGGTGTAAGGACCAGTGAAAGAGGGGCCATGGTGGGCGGGGGGAGTGGGGAAGACAAGAACAGAGGGATGAGTCCAAGAACTGGGGGTTTGTCACACACATGGTCCCACGTGGCTGGGAGGCCTTTCTCCCCAGAGACCACTCACTTTGGGTCTTTAACAAAATTCACACCTCAGTAAGGGGTGGGGAGATGGAGGAAGGGAGTCAAAAGGCACAGATTTCCAGCTATAAGATAACCGAGTCCTCGGGACGCCATGCACACACAGTGACTGCAGCTAACTCCACTGTGTGGTGTACAGGAGAGTTGATACCAGAATAGACCCTGAGAGCCCCTTCACAGGGAGAAAATGTTTTCCTTTTCTTTTTATTGTGTATATACGAGATGATGGATGCTAACTAAACCTAGTGTGGTCGTCGTTTCACAATGTATGTAAATCAAACCATCACGCTGTGCGCCTTAAACTTACACAGTCATGTGTGTCAACTAGTTCTCAATAAAACTGGAAATAAAAGAGAAAAAAATGTCAATGCCCTGCTCACCCTCTCTGCTCACCTGGTTGCCATGAGGTCCTGCTGGCCAGTGGCTGACCCTCAGCATCCCCATCCCAGGGTGGCTGGGTAGGGTGGCAGGACACAGCTACAAGTGTATTCTCCTAGGGGTGGGTCAAGAGAGCTAAGAAATTAAAGGAACCCAAAATTTTCTGGAAAACAGGTGTTACCCTCAGAGGAAGACCCCACGAACAGAGAGAGATGGAGAGAGAAGCAGTTGGGCCTCGCGGCCAGCTCCCAGGCCTCCCCTCCAACATCCGCTGCTTGACCTTCCTCCCTGGATCCTTTCCCTTCAGATGGTTTCTTCCACGCTGAGAGCTCTGACGTCCAACTGCGCTCTTTCATTGGCTCTTCCTCTCTCCTGCTCATGGGTTCCAGCTCTGCCTGTCTTTCCCAGGACAGCCCTCCTGACTTCCAAGTGCTCCCCGCATGGAGAAGATTGCATGTCCTGCGTGCTGTGCGTCCTTCCCAGTGGGTCCTGCACACCATGATGTGCTGACCTCCGCTTTCACAGAAAGTGGCAGCAAATGAGCTGTGTGCTCAACAGTGATAACAATGCCGATAATATTGCATCCGATCCTTTAAATGGAGCTCAGAAAGGGCTTTTGGTGTGTGTGTGTGTGAGGAAGATTTGCCCTGAGCTAATACCTGGGCCCATCTTCCTCTACTTTATATGTGGGATGCCTGCCACAGGATGGCTTGCCAAGCAGTGTGTAGGTCTGCACCAGGGATCCAAACTGGTGAACCCCAGGCTGCCGAAGCAGAACATGCAAACTTAACCTCTGTGCCACCAGACCAGCACCCAGTCCTCCTCTACTTTGTATGTGGGTCACTGCCACAGCATGGCTGATGAGTGCAGTAGGTCCACACCCAGGATCTGAGCCTGAGAACCCTGGCTGCCAAAGTAGAGTCCATGGAACTTTAACCACGTGGCCACAGGGCCGGCCCCAGAAACGGGCTTTTTCAAGGAGTAGTTATTTTCACCAGGGGAGAGCACCTCTGTACTGGACGTCGGGTAATTCTGCCACTCAAATGCCAGAGGGGCTTGTGGCTGAGTGTGCAGGGTCGGCAAGGAGAGGCGGAGAAGCCCATCATGCACCCTAGAGGAGCTCACACTTCTGGATCCTCATTTAAGAGCTGAAGTCACACCGTAAGAGCTCTGCAGACAGAAGTGGGCTGGGCCTCGGCTCCACTCTTCCAAGGATGCACCTATGTGGCCTTTCTGATGGAAACCAAGATCTGCCCTATTCTTCACCCAAAAGGGGAAAAAAGACTCACGAAAACACGCTGCCTTGGGGAGCAGATGGAGAGTTGGACCCAGGGAGTCGTGTAAAGTAGCGGTGCTGCCAGATGACAGAATCTGAGACCCTCGGGGGAGAAGTGCCGTCATGCCCGCTGCATAATCATAATATAATAAATGGGTTATTGTTGCTGTAACTGAAATGCTCTTAATAATAGCAGACCTTTATGTTTGTGGAACACTGAAGTGTGTTTGAGTATTGTCATAAAATGTGGGAAATAAAGGAACACTTGATTGTTCATTAAACCCTAGAATGCTCTAACTCTGCAATAAGTAATTTTAGGACAAATAAAATCACCATCCAACCAACAAATATTTCCCAAGTACAGATGAGGAAAGTGGGCAATTGGGTGACTTCAACCCAATTAAATAATCACGTCCAAAGGCATAGACGTCTGAATTGAGCCCAACCCTGCCATGTAAAGATTCTTAATGATCTTGTCCGAAATTTTGCTTAATGTATATTTTTTGCATAAGCAGAGAATTAAATGGATGAAGAGCTAATGGCTGACATTATGTTGTATGCTGATCCAATGTACAGGAGAAAGCACATATGCATCATAAGATGAGCAAATGGGAATCCAAGACGACGTCAACGAGCTGGAACGATGGGCCAATCTGGGAAAGTTGACATTAAATAGGAATGCATGTGAAGTTCTAAACCTGAGCCTAGAAACAATTCAAACTTGCCTCCGACATGATGAGGCAGCATCTCCTCTCAGTAGCTCGGTGTAAGTGGTGTAAGAAGGTTCATTGACTACAAATTGAATATAAGCCAACAGTCTGACCACACACACACGCACACACGCACACACACACGCTGAGTGAGCCCAGAGGTAAGCCCCCATGCCAGTCTACACTGGTGAGGGCCAGTGGCCACAGAAGGATCTCCTTATCTGCAAGTAGAATCCAGCCAGAAGAAAATCCATCCCCAGAAGGTATCTTTCCCTTCTTTCAAAGCAAAGGCGGCCTCTTCTACAACATCTGGTCCAGCACAGAGGGACATAATCTTCCAAAGGAAATGCCAGCCTCTTCTTGGGTGTCATGTCGACGTCTCAAACATGTTCATACGTAAAGTGACATGAGAGAAGCAAAACGACCTGCCTGAAATTTTAAGTTGGAAATCCATTGCCTTTTTTTCCCCCAGTTTTCAACCAAAAGGATAATATCAGCCTGTGTACGATTTCTGCTTGTTCCTGCACGTGGCAGGAGACTCCTTTCACCAAGGGCAAGCCGGCACGTGGCCCCGCGTGTTGTTACGAAGGTTCAGATTCAACCAGGATGCACCCGTCATGGGTCAGGCAAGGATCCGGCCCCTGGGGGTTGGTTTTCACAGCTGTCTAGCGAGGTCACACTGCGACGTCTACGGGATGAACGCAAGCATTGGACCATGGAAGAGGCAGATGACTTACCTAAAGCCACAGAGCTCTTAAGTGGGGCACCTGAAATTGCCGATATTCCACTATTTTGGGACCTAGACAAATAACAATTTCATAGAGTTCAAATCGATAAGAAAGTAACAGAGCCAAGATTCGGGCTTAGATTTCTGAATAGAAAATTTAATTCTCAATGAATAAATAATGAATCATTTTGGGAAAATTGGACATTTTTTCTTCTTACATTAGCCCCTTAGCATCCTGCCAGCACATCACAGTGCTGCAGCCTCACTCTCCCCACCAGGGAGGCCAGGTGTGGAACTGACGCGAGGTGTCTATGTGAGGACACAGATGCTCTGCGGAGCTCTGTGACCTGGCGGGGCCTGCAGCTCACAGGGAGAGGTGGAGTCCCTACGTCAGATCAGCTGTGACTTGTCATGTTTTGTGTCCCTCGTCTCCTTAGACGTTTGCAATAACCCCGCGGGTTACGTTTCATTACCCCATTTTACGAATGTGAAGCTTAGGTCCAAAACCACACACACAGCATGTAAAGAAGGTGTGGTTTGCACCCTTCTGCCTCAAAGTGTACACCCTTTCTCCGGACTCCACACCTTCCCCTCAGCCTCCCAACTCCCAGGTCAGGCTCCCCGATGAACACAACGCACCCCTGAGGAGGCGAAGGCTCCCCATGATCGATGAGCAGAGGTTTCTGGAAGCCCTGGACATGGGGAGCATCCACAGCCAGCCCTCAGCTCAGCTCCAGGTCCTCAAGTGACTCCAAATGCAAATCTATTATGTGCATTTTGTCCTTTTTATTTTCCCCCAAATGCAGTCCTTCTTTCAAAAGACTCAATGACAAATGTTCCCAGCAATCACTGCTAACCTTATTACCTCTCAGCGATGCCGCAAACCAGAACAGAATCCAATTGCGGCACGTACTGAAATGATCTTCTTGCAAAAGAGAGAAGTGATATTCCCAAGTCTGACAGCAATTTTGAGCGCAATCTCTGTTAAGACGGTGATAATTGTTTGTTTGTGCCACCTTGGGAGACGACATCTGCAGCCCTGGGCAGAGCCAAATATGGCGGGTGTGTTTGTGACGATGCCCCCCACTGGTTGTTTATAAATGATTCACAAATAGGCAAGCAGGGCACTCCTGGGTGCGAATCAGGGAGGACTCCCGACAGCCTTCCCTGTCTCAAGAATCCGCACTTCGTTGATGACACGCACAGACTCCTGCTTTAGGATCGCCAGGAGCAGGCTTCTGGTGACAGCCCTGTCGTGTCCACCCCTGTACCATCACCTACTGCTTCTCAGTGTCTGGTTAGACAAAGTGGTTGAAGGAGCCCAGTGCCTGGTGCATGGTGAGCATGCAGTGCAGTCATCGTCATCATCATCATCATCTTCTTCATCATCATCATCATCATCTTCATCATCATCATCTTCTTCATCATCATTTGTGCCCCTGAGGTTGTTTTCTTGCTATTCTCTCCATTAATTTTTGTTTAAAGAATGGATGGCCGGCCCACTGGCATCTCAGACCCAACATGGACTTTCTGTTGAAAATACTTTGGCATTTGGTGCATCAAGGATGCATCTCAGAACCCAGCACTGGGCACACATGCTGGTTTTCTCCTGATGTGTTTGCTGATGGGAGGGAAGTCAGAGAGTGCCTGCAGACATCCCACAGGCTGCCCCAGCCCATCACCACTGCCTCCCTAAGGGACGACTGCAGAGTCCCTGGACAGAACAATTCCCTGATTCTCCATAGCACCTCAAAACTGGGCCTGACCCACTAACTAGACCAAATACATCCATCAAATGTAATAAAGAGGAAATGATGCAGACATCCTCTCTCTCTGGTCCTTCTTCGTAAGCAGGCTCTGGCAGGAGGGAGCGCTAAGCAGGCATGAGAGGGAGGGACGGAGGAGAGTTAAAGGGAAGGAGAAAGGGCAGGGACAAGGGAGCAATGGCTGTGTGATTCCCAGAATCAGGGGCTGAGGCGGGAAGAGGGGCCTGCTCAGAGCTTCTAACACAGTCGAGAGGGCCGAGTTCAGGGAACCCCATGCTGGGGTCTGTATTGTGGGGAACCCTTTGTTTCCACGAGGACGCTTCCACCAGAGGCCACGTGGCCTGCCTCTCAGCCCTCTCCCCAGTGTGGGCCTGTCCAGCTGAAGGGTCTGGACACAGTGTCAGCCGTCCTCCAAGGGCAAGGCTGAGGGCGAAGCTCTGCTCTCCGTGGGGCCAGCTTCACTCTCCAGATCCTCCTGGAGAGCAGGCATCTGTCCTCCCCTCCTGCATGTGCTATGCTCACCATGGCAGGCTCTCCCCACACTGGAAAGACTCCAGAAAAATCATCCCTCAATTGCTCCACAACGGGATTGGAATTCTCCTAGAGAAAGAAGCGCAGCTAAGTATCACCCTCAAACCCCAAAACACAGTACATTTTCCAGGAAACCCTGGTCATGACACTGCATAAAACATCTGGCATTTAGAAACCAAAGTCACAATGAGGCCACCATGACTTCTGGTGTGGCCAAGGTGGAAGGCCCAGGTCACCGGGCCTCCGCGGCTGCCCCTCACCTGCACAGACACACCGTATCCACAGCCTGTGTGACAGGACGTGAGAATCAGAGGTTAGATGAGCAAGGGCAGCCTACTGCAGTTCCCACACAGACTCGTCTCAGACAGACAGAGCTCCACTGCACGAGCTTGTAAGACCCACAGACAATGACGCCACGTGCTGTGGGTTACGGAGAGCTCATGAGGGAGGCTGTGGCCTCCAGACTGTAGGGACTAGCATGAGGGGACACAAGACCGGCTGCCCCTGATTCCAATCCTCTGCATCTTATTTAGAACAAATTCTGGAGCCAAAGAGGGGACAGGGGCAGGAATTGTTTCTTATCACGTCCCCAGACTCCTGGAGGTATCTCCCCAACACCATCACAAGGAGGTTCTGAACGCTTCGTTACAAAAGCCTGGTGGGCACTTTGATGAGTGGGGTGAAGGGGGAGTGAGGGAGGAGGCCATCGCATCAGAGATGCTGTTCACTGTTGGCCCAAAGCCCACAGCAGGAAGCCTTTGACCTGCAGATCAGATGGCCCAGAAATGGGGGAAGGACCTCAGGGAGTAGACCAAGAGACCGCCAGCGCCTCCAGGTGAGCAGAGGAAGGGGTCAGCTCTGGGGGCAGAGGGAACGCTGGTAAGTGTCACGTTCTGAAGGAAGAGAGCGATCCCACAAGGGGAACCTGACAGTATGGAGAAGATGCACCACAATTAGCTTCTCTCTGACACCACAGGAAACAGGGAGTATTCAGTTGCAAGTGGGACTGAAACACTCTTCCTGCGTTGCAGGAAATCAACAGAAGAAGAGAAGCAGAAACTTAAAGAGTGGACCCCAGGGACGTCCCCCAAGGGAACAGCACCCAGGAAGCCAAAAGCGCCCAGCAAGGGCACGGGAGAGCCACGTTCAGCTGTCAGGACAACTAAGACAAGTAGGGCGTTATCTCCCAGCGGGAGGGAGGGGTTCATGCGTGGGCTGCAAGCGCGGAGTGATCCGTGCTCACAGACCCCGGGATAGTGCGGACAGGGAGGTGAAGCAGGGCCCTGCAGTCCAGGACCTGGTCACGGCCAGTGACGGGGCAACGTGCGTCTGAGCTGGGGGATGAATGGCTGCTCTTCGGATTCTCCAGCTCAGAGAGGTGAAGGTGAGCAAGCTTTGGTTGAACACTGGCTGCTCAGCCTGGACCCCAATCTCCTGAACGGGCATCTGTCAACAGAGCAGAACCCCATAGCAGAGTCCAGAGGAGACAGAGAGAGCAAATTCCGAGCCCCAGATGGAGAGCCAGTGAAAAAAGGAAAGCCTTGCAATCCCGCAGTACTGCTACTGTGAGAGGGGGACAAAGGAGCTTCACCAGCAGGCTAGCAGTGTTAAAAGCTCAGGCTTCCTGGAAGGTGGGAAATAGAACAGTGGAGACATATCTCAGGGTGCAGAAAAAAGATGTGACAGCAAGAAATGGTTCCGCTGCCACCAAAGAGGCCTAATTTACTCAACACCCGACCATTCAAAGACCGAGGACAGACGGCGTCCGGGAAGAGCTCGCAGCAGGGCATCAATCTTCCGCAGGCTCCGGGGGCGTGGGCCGCAGCAGCATCAAAGTCGAATTCGGGGCAGGAATCCGAGGAGACGGAGACTTTCCGGCAGAGACCAGCATGGGATGGGGGGTGTCGGGGGCCTCAGTCATTCCAGAGCAAGAGGGCACCATAGAACAGAACAGCAAACGCCTGTGCACCGTGAAGAGCCAGGGTATCAGGTGCCAGGAACACGGCCTCAACGGGGAGACGGAAAGGCTACGTCCTAATTTAGTGGGATGGAAAGAAAGACACTTCAAGCGAGAGTGGTGACTGAGGAGGTCATGTCACAGATTTTTACCCAAGTGGATTCTGCCTCCTCCCCAGACAGAGTAACAACCGTGATGTCGTGTCACCTCCTGCGGGAAGATTTATGCCAGGGGCCACGGTCTCCGGTCACCGGGAGCCCACCAATTGGCATCTGACTAGGCTGAAACCAGACATATTTCTCTCTCCTACGCTCTCTACCTTCCCTCTTGCTGTCACACGCAATGAGCCATTGGCCACAATAGCAGGGAGCTCAACTGTCTCAATCACCAAGCTCCGAGAGCATTATTTTGCCTGGAGAAACTGCCCGAGAGGCTGGCGGCCTGCATGCTACTTTCTAAATTCCATGAGCGTGGGGCTGCTCCTCACCTGAAAACAGAAGCATAGGACAGACATGGCTGGGACTAACTTCGTCGAATGGTCCAGAAGGGTCTGGTCAGTCCAGGGAGACCCACATCAGGCTCAGTACCCGAGGGAAGCCGGACTCCCTCTGAACCTGGAGCAAGACCACTCTCAGAAAATTAGAAATGCAAAGGGGACAGAATTGCAAAGGGGACGGATGTGAACTTTCATTTCTGTAGACTCGAACATCCCCAGTTTGGACTTCACTTTAGAGGGCTCTTTAATATCTGGACTTAAATTTCCTCTTATGTCTTTAATGGCGGGAGACGGTTCATGTTGTTCTAAGTTGGCACATTTTTAAGTCACTGACGCTTTATTATCTGTAACATTTGAGCCTATTGCCTAATCTCTGATATTTTACATTGATGAGTTAAACATAATTTGAGAAGGCAAGCAGAATAGGCAGTAACCCTTGGGAGGAAGGCACACACATTTATCAAAATGCTGTTCTTATCTATTCTAAGACTTCTGGAGGCAGAAGACACGCCTCCTACCAGGACCATGGGCTGGAACTCTAAGGAGCGAAAGGTTAAGGAAATGACCTTATAAAGTCATGAGCAGGAGCCCCAGGGAGACTGCCAGTCCCCCCACCGCAAAAGTAGAAACACTCCTGCGTTGACCACAGTCGGTTAGCCCAAAGGGCGAAGAAAATAGAAAACTGAGCCAACGTCAGGAGACCCTCTTTCCCACCCTCAGATTTCCCTAAGATGCTCAAGCCACACTTCCAGTTTCTCCTTCACCCCTCACTCCCTCTCTCATTTGTGATGGTGAGAACTCAGCACCCAATGGTCCACATCTCCCTTGTGGAGGAGGTTCAGGTTTTAAAAACCTGGGTTCCTATCGATTTTTCCCTCTTTCCTCTCTTCTCGTGGTGACATCCCCATCAGGCCTACAGTTCTGAGCAGGTAAATTAAATCAAGGGTGAAGCATTAGAAAACTGGATTCTGGCTAAGACCCAGGGGTGTTCTTAAGCCATTTCACTGAAATAAAGCCACTATTTTGACCATCATCTGCCTCTTTGCTGCAGGATTTATCATGTGCTTCCAAGCTTGGCGGAGCCCAGGAGTATGCCTCCTGACACCTCCACACGCGGCAGAACGTGGAAAGTGGAAGGAGGTCGAGAAGAAGGCGGTGCTGGATCCTGGAGACCCTGAATTCCAGGCTGAGGAGCCGGCATTTCCCCAGATGGTTGACGAGAGCTTCTGAGGGGTTTGCAGCAGGCGAGGGTCGGTCCAGGTGACTGTCCCGGAAGTTCATCCTGGCGTCAGTGAGAAGGATTCTGCAGGCAACTTTCCAGAACCATGAACTTTCCAGGACCAGCGCCCTGTTTTCTGTGCCCTCTGAGCTCCCTCTCCAGGCAGGGTGACCAGGCAGGGGGAGGCCTGGTCATTTGGAAACAGGCCATGGGCTGGATTTGGCCTGGGGGTCGTGGGTCTGTTGACACTTGGCTAGATCACTAAACAACTTTCAATAAATTTAAAAGGAATGTTCTTTAATCACAATGACATTAAATTAGAAATTGACAACAGAAAGAAATCAACCATACTTCAAAAAAAGAAACTACAAAGGAAATTTGAGAATATCTTGGACTGAATGAAAAGGAAAATGAATCAGTGTGTTAGTTGCATCTCAAGAAGTATTTAGAGGGAAATTTTATCAGATTTATACATTTTACAAGCATTTATAGTATTACAATATAGCAGTAAAATGTTTATAATAGGAAGAAAAAAGATCTAAACTTACAATCTGAGCTTCCACCTCAATAATCTGTAGAAAAGCACAAATCAAATTAAAATTAAGTGGAAAGAAGGAAAAAAATCAGAGCAAATCAATGAAGTAGAAAACAGAAAAATGATACAGAAAAATCAGTGAGTCCGATAGTTTATTCTTTAAAAAGAGCAACAAAATAGACTGGCCAAGACTAAAAATAGAAGATACACAGAATCAAAGCCTTTGGTGTAAGAGGAGATGTCGCTACAGACCCTGTAGAAGTGAAATAGATAATAAGGAAACGATAAGGAATATCTCTACACCAGCAAGCTAGAGAACTTAGATGAAATGGACAAATTCCTAGAAAGACACAGTTTACCAAAATTTACTTAAGAAAAATTAGAAAACATGAAGAGACCCATAACCAGGTAAAGATTTAATTAGAAAGCAAAAATCTTCC
The DNA here is from genome assembly GCF_041296235.1 of Equus asinus. Taxonomy (NCBI): domain Eukaryota; kingdom Metazoa; phylum Chordata; class Mammalia; order Perissodactyla; family Equidae; genus Equus; species Equus asinus. The sequence goes on along the minus strand of NC_091793.1, from coordinate 14,412,803 downwards.
CATAAATAAAAACTGAGATTCAGATGACTTCCCTGGTTAATTTTATCAAACATTTTGGAAGGAAAAAGTATCTATCGTGCATAAATTCTTCCAGAAAATAGAAGATGTGAGAACAATTTACAACCCATTTTATAAGATCAGTATTACTTGATATTAAAACTAGATAAAGACATCACAAAGAAAGAAAACTAAAGACCAATATAACTTAGAAACATAGATGCAGAAATCTTTAATGTAATATTAGCAAACCAAATCCAGCAACATATAGAAAAGATTATGCACCACGACTAGAAGGACCTGCAACTAAGACATACAACTATGTACCGGGCGGGGGGACGTTTGGGAAATAAAGCAGGAAAAAAAAAAAAAAAAAGATTGGCAAGAGTTGTTAGCTCAGGTACCAATCCTTAAAAAAAAAAGATTATGCAACATGAGCAAGTGGAGTTTAGCCCAAACATAAGATTCATTTCACGTTTGAGAACTCCATTAATGTAAAACATAATATTAATAGAAGAAAGGATAGCCACCACATGGCTATCTTAATGGATGCAGAAAAGTGGTTCATCAAGTTGCAACACACATTCAGGACAAAAACTCTTGAAAGTAGTATTAGAAGTGAACTTCCACAAACTGAGAAATGATTTCTATGAAGAAATTTCTCAACCTAAAAAAGTCATCTACTAAAAACCTTTTCATCATTGGAGCTATAGCAACAGGGAAAAAATAATAATAAAGACATACAGATTGCAAAAAAGCAAGTAAAAATGCCTTTATTTGAAGATGACATACTTTTATATACAGAAAATCATAAGAAAAAACCCCCACTAGGACTAACAAGCAATTTTAATAAGATCAATATTAAAAAAGCAATTTTGCTTTTATAGACTAGGAACACATAATTCAAAAGTGAAATTGAGAAAATAATTCCATTCATAATAACATTAAAATAACAAAATACTTAAAAATGAGTTTATAAGAAATGCAAAACCTGTACAGTGAAAACTACAAATTATTGCTTCCAGAAATTTTAGAAGACATTATATAAGTGGCAAGATTGACCATGTTCAATTCATTGGATCACTCAATATCGTTAGGATGGCGATTCTACTCAAATTCATATATAGTCAATTCAAATTCTACCCGATTCCTGACAAGCAATTTTAAAGAAATTAAAAAGTTGATCCTAAAAGTTATATGGAAATCCAAAAGATCTAGAATAGCTTGAATAATTTTTAAAAAGAACAGAATTGTAAGACTTAAAGAACCAGATTTCAAATCTACTACACAGCTTAGTAATCGAGACAGAATGGAATTGGTATCAGGATAGACAGGTAAGTCAAGGCAACAGCATAGAGTCTAGAAATGAACCCATACATCTCATTTTCAACACAGATGCCAAGTAAATTTAATGAGAAAACAAATAGTGCTGGAAAAGTTGGATAAGCATATGCAAAAAAAGGAAAAAAAGAAAGAAAAGGAAAATGAACTTAGACCCTTATCTCACACCACACATAAAAATGAACTAAAAATGAAGCATAGACCTAAATACAAAAGTTGAAACTATGAAGATTCTAGAATAAAACATAGAGGATCTTGTATTATGCAAAATTTGAGTTACACATGCCACCAAAAGCCTAACCCATTAAAAACATTGGTGGGGCCCGCCCTGTGGCTGAATGGTGCAGTGTGCACGCTCCACTTTGGCAGCCCAGGGTTTGCCGGTTTGGATCCCGGGCACAGACCTACACCACTCGTCAGCCATGCTGCGGCGGTGACCCACGTACAACGTGGAGGAAGATTGGTGTAGATGTCAGCTCAGGGCCAATCTTGCTCACCCAAAAAAGCATACTAAATAAAAAAGAATTAAAAAAAGTTAGACTTCCTTAAAATTAATTCTACTCTTCAAAGGACACCTCTAAGAAAGTGCAAAGACAAGCCCCAGACTGGAAAAAATTGTTTGCAGATCACATATCTGATCAAGGACTTAAATCCAGTTTATATAAAGAACTCCTACAACTGAGTAACCATAACATAAACAATCCAATGAAAAATGGGCTAAACATTTGTATAACAAGTTCACTGAAGAATGTACAGAAACACTTAACATTCTCATGAAAAGAAGTTTAATATTATTAGTCCTCAGGGAAATGCAAATTAAAATCAGGATGAGATACCCCTCCACACCTCTTACAATGACTGTAAACAAACAGACAGATGGAGCCACGTGTCAGTGATGATGGAATGACTGGAAGGCGAATGCATTCTGGGCGTGATATAAAATGGTGCAGCCACTTTAGGAAACAGTTTTCTGTTTGTTTGTTTTTTGAGGAAGATTAGCCCTGAGCTAAGATCCGCCACTAATCCTCCTTTTTTTTGCTGAGGAGGATTGGCCCTGAGTGAACATCTCTGCCCATCTTCCCCTATTTTATATGTGAGACACCTGCCACGGCATGGCTTGATAAGCAGTGCTACAGCCGCACCCTGGATCCAAACTAGCTAACCCCGGGCGACCAAAAGCAGAGCATGCGGACTTAACTGTTAGGCCACTGGGCCAGCCCCACGGCTTCACTGTTTTTACTAAACTTGAATAAACACTTGCCACAGCACCTAATAGTTCCACTCTTCGGTATTTACCCAAAGGAAAGGAAATTGTATGTTTATACAAAAATATGTATACAACATTCATAGCAGCATTATTCATAACAGTCAAACATTGGAAACAACCCACATGTCCATCAACTGGTGAATGGAGAGGCAAACTGTGTTCCGTCTACACAACGGGATACTTCTGAGCCACAACCAGGAACAAACCTCGGTCACGTCCTGCATAACGACATTTTGGTGAAGGATGGACCGCACATGTGACAGTGGTCCCATAGGATTAGTCCCACACAGCCTAGGCGTGTGGAGGCTGCACCGTCTGGGTCTGTGTAAGTGCACTCTATGATGGTCGCACAGGGACGGAATCACCTAAGGATGCATTTCTTAGAACGTGTCCCAACACTGAGCATCGTGTAACTGTACCGAGTCAGGCGATAACAGAGGGGACTCGCGAAAGCATTATTGTAAGTGAAAGACGCCAGCCTCAAAAGGCTGCAAACTGTGTGATGCCTTCATGTGACATCCCGGAAAGGGCAAAACTGGAGACAACAACAGTCGGTGGCGGCCACAGCCTGGGGTTGCGATGAGGGCTGACCGCAAAGGGCTTGAAGGAACATTTTTGGGTAATGGAACTGTTCTCCACCTCGGTTGTAGTTGTAGCTCCATGACTGTGTACGTTTTTCTGAATCCATAGACGTGTTCACCTGAAGGGAGCGAACTTTGCTGGGAAGGGGGCAAAGGGAAGCGGACACCCACCCCACCACGGCTGCAGGCTTGCTGATCTGCCCCTGGCCTGCGTCCAAGACCCTCCCCACGGGCAGCAGCTTCCACCTGAAAGACGACAGAAGCAGAGGAGCCTCAGCTCCGGGGGCTGAACCCCACGCTAGCCCCCCGTCTCCACCCTCCACTAGCATTTCATTCTCCGCGTCCGTGCGCCCCTGCGGCCTCATCTGCAGGCAGAGGTTAACTCCTTTCTTTCAGGGTCATGCGGCTCAGCTCACATGGAGAAAGCCCCGGGCACATGGAGGTGCCTGCTCTTTTTATAGAATAGGGCTGGATTCATGTCCCAGGGCTGTTCCAGCAAAGCGCCTCAGGCTGTGTAGCCTACACAGCCAGAATTTATCCTCTGGCAGTCTGGGGGCCAGAAGTCCGAGATCAAGGTGTCGACAAGGTTGGTTCTTTCTGAGGTGGCAAGGAGGCTCTGCTCCAGGCCTCCCTCCCAGCTTCTGGGCGTTTGCTGACCACCTTTGGCATTCCCTGGCTTGAAGAAGTGTCACTCGGATCCTGCCTCCATCGTCCTCAGCCTTCTCCCTGTGCGCGCGCCTGTGTGTCTGAATTTCCACGTTTTATAAAGACACCGTTCCCATGGGATTAGGGCCCAGCCTAATGACCTCATCCTACTAATTACATCTGCAACAACGCTGTTTCCCAATAAGGCCACATTCTGAGATTCTGGGGTTAGGACTCAACATATGAACTTGGGGTGCATGCAATTCAACCCATAACAAGGCTCTAGCCCAGAACGAAGGGACGGCCTCCGTTGTGAAAGAGGCTTCTTGGATGAAAAGTCAGGACGGCAAGATCATCTTACCCCTCAGCAGTGCTTCATCTCCCTGGAGACCTGCCGGTGGGACTGAAGCCTGGCCAGCCCTGTGCTGTCCCCACGGCTCCTGACCCAGCCCGGCCTGAGGGGAACAGCTGAGACAAGAGGCTACAGGGAGTCCTTCCTGGGCAAGGAGACACAACGCTCCTGGGACCTCCAGGCCCACTCACCCAAACCTTGTGTGCCGGCCTGTTTACAAACCATGACTGTGCAAGTCCGACTGTTGCCCGGCTCCAGTTAATGCCAGCCCAACACGGCCACCTCGTGAGGCTGAGCTCCGCAGCTGGGGCCGCCCAGCACTTGGAAATTGGGCCCCCGTGGTCCCAGCACACCTGGCCAGGGCCTGTGGCTCCGCCGATGCCCATCTCTGCACACCCCGCAGACTACCTCCGGTGCAGCTGAGCTCACCCCGGCCCCCAAAAGGCTGCTCCGTGTTTTTTAATTGAATGTTTTCAAATTTTGTACTCAAGCCCAGAGGCAACTTGCTCCCGGAGGGCACGATTTTACAAATTGGAGAAAAAATAAAATAGAATAAATGAAAGTTATCTTCGTTCTCTCCTGCTTCTCGTTACACTTTATGACAAGACCCGTGTAACCAGACTGTTGGAGAAAGCCTGTGAACTTTCTGCAAATCCCAGAGTGGCATGGTGCCTTGGAGTCCCCGGGGGCCTGCTCACTTCTCCTGCAGGAGTCAGGACTTGGGAGGGCCACGACCCATCTAAAACCACAAGGCTCGCCAAAGCAGGGTGGGACCACATAGCACGCCGGGCCCCTGCCTTCTCCGAGGCCAGTCGCATTTACCAAAGGCCCCGTTGACTTGTTTCAAGTGCTTGTAACTCACGGCTGATGGTGGATGGGCTGAAATTAGCAGGAGCTACTGAAACCTGGATGCCTGGCCCACAGTGAGCATGGCCAAGACTTGGCCCCCAGCACACACACATGCAAACACACTCACACGCACCAACACACACACTCATGCACACACACGTTGATAAGAGACTCCATTACTCTACTTTCTGGAACTTGTGCAAACAGGGCCCATCCGGCACCCACTCCAAGACCTGAAGTCCCGTGGCTGGACTCATGGCCAGGCCAGACCAACCTGAGATCTCTCTCCGGGTTTTTCCAATCTGGGTCACCCAGAGGGTCGTCTTTCCCCTCTGGTTGTGAAAACGGGAAGGTGAAAGCTCAGACGTGCTGGCTGCTCTGTCGTCCGGCATGGGGAGGCCCGGCTGGCCCCCAGGAGGACCATGGGAACATGCTCGGAGGAGCAGCGGCGGGGAGCGAGGGCGGTGGAGAGAAGGAGAGTGAGGGGCCCTGCCACGTGCCCTGAGCCGTGTTTGTCTGTTGGAGGTTTGGTTTCACGTGGTTGAAGTCACTGTCTCCCACCTCCCACTGAAGAAAGCCAGACGCACAGAGACACGAGAACCCTGAAGAAGGACAGACGGAGGGGACCAAAGCAGGCACAGAGCGGGCTCTCACTGACCACCCACCATGTGCCCTCAGAAGGGCAGGGGTCACCTGTGGGGGGATCCTTTCTGATCATCCCCAGGCTGCAGCAGGGTCTGCAGGTGGCCTGTGACGTGGTGCACGCTCCACCTTGCAGGGTCTCCAAGCACAGTCGCAGCCCTCAGCCTGGCCGTGGAGCCTGGAGGAGCACGTTGGACAAAAGCCCAAGGTGGCTCGGCTAGAGATTTCCAGAAGTGCTGAGCCTGAGATGGGAGGCCGTGACTATCCCAGCAGGTAAACTGGGGCCTCAGAGGCACGGAGTTCGTGATTGCCCCCATCACATGCACTCACCGTGGTCACTGGAGTTCCTCTGTTAATGTGTTGCCCTGGAAGAGCCTCAAACCTCAGCAAAACTAATTTTTCCAAAACATAAATATGAAAAAGTCACTTTCTGTTCAGAAACTTAGAATGATTTTCCATCGTCTGAAGTGCAAACCCCTTAGTGACCAATCCCCCGCCTGTCTCTCAAACCTCATCTCTTGCACACGCTCCCTCCAGACACACCAGCCATCCCGCAGCACCTGCAAAGCACTGAACTTCCTGCCCTGTGCTTCTGAGCCTTCAAAGATGCTACACCCTCTGCTTGATGAACTCCTATTCATTCCTCAAAACCCTTTCTCCTCTCAGTGTATGGGGCTTGCCTTCAAGTCCTCACATTCTCTGTTATACCCTGACCACTGTGGATCCCCTCCCACTGGACCACGAGCCCCTCCACCATTGGGATGAGGTTTTGTTTGTTGTTCGGTACCCAGGGTGCCAAGCTCAGTGCCTTCCCCATGCCAAGTGCTCAGGAGCTCTCTGTGGAATGAATGTGTCGTCGTCTGATCTCACCTTTACCTTTGCAGAGAATACAATCCAGGGGTTGGTCTCACAGACCGTCTTTATTGAGTTAAGAGGGTCTGTTTGATGTACCACATTGCAAAGCTTGATGGAGAAGAGGCCGGGCTTAGAGGCAATGAGTGCAGAGATCAATTGGTGATGTCTGCCACAGAAGAGAATGGAGGAAGGGAAGCATTAGAGTGTGGATGCTCCATCCTGATCTAGGCCAGCTCCAGACTTTCTCTAGGGGTGGTGGATAATGCAGAGGGAGCAGGAAGGGGAGGCGTAGTTGGGAGGCTGCTGGGGAGAGGCTCCTCCAAATTCTCAAGCCAGTGGCCTCGTAACCTCTCTAGATCTCTGTCCAGGAAGAACTAGCCTTGTGCGCCAGGAGCCTGAGACCACAGTTCTGAGCACACAGCATCTGCCTGAAACAAGTCAGTGTGGCTCCTCTCCCAGCTTCCAGAAGGCTGACGGTCTCCCTTGTGTTCTAACACAATCTACGTGCAAACCGCCTTTTCCAAGACCCCAGGCCTTGAGTGGGGTGAGGACTTACAGTCAGGATGCTGGATGTTGCGTTAATTGCAGATGTTTATAGAAAGAATGAGTAATTTCCTTAAGAGGACCCCAACCAACGGAGACTACGGGCGATGCTATTTATGGCTGGTCCTTTAAGCAGTGGGAACGATCAATTCTGGTGGTGATTTTCTCTGTCCACATGGCTTCTTATTCATGCTATAGCCATGCCGGGTTTGTGTATTTGGCAGTGCCCTCCTTTCTGCTCCATGCAGCACTATTGGAGTCTGCTGCTAGCCGGGGAGGTGACGCAGCAGGAATATTTTATTGGGGAGCGTGCGTGGGTAAGGAAAATGAGACTCTTGCAGGCTCTGACAAAGTGGACTGTATCTCGCATGGAAGGGGTGACACGCGGCACCATTGTTCTGCTCTTTGACAAATAAAAGAGATATTGTTAGACTGGATGCTTTATTAGAACACAGAGAAGGAAATTAGCTCCTTTCCATCTGTCATGGGCTGGTGATGGAGTGCCTCTCCAGTCTCCTCGGCGAAGGCCTGTGATGAGTCTGATTTTACCGGCGTTCTCTGGCAAGCACGCGGCAAGAACAAACGAGAATAGAAGAGACAAAAAATGGGGGCAGGTGGGAAATTTACCTGCAGGTCGCACATCACAACAAAAGAGGAAACACAGCCCCACTGTAGCTCCTGGCGTGTGCCTCTGGGTTGGGGGTCTTTTTAGATGTTGTGTGTGGGAAACTGTAGACACGGTGCCAAAGTGAACAGATTTAGAGCTGGGGAGGATGAGGAAGTGGGTCTAGACTGAAGAGTTCTTCTGCAGGCTCACGAGTACTCATGCTCCTCACGATGCTGTAATAACTAAACAAAAGTGTGTCCACATTTGTTCAAGGCAGCGTTATTCACAACAGCCAAACAGCGGGAACAATCCAGATGTCCATTAAGTGATGATGGAAAAGTAAAACATGGTCCATTCACACAATGGAAACTTCCTCAGTCGTAAAAAAGAATGAAGCACTGACACATGCTGAAACACGGATGAACTTTGACAACATTATGCTCAGTGAAATGAGCCAGACAGAAAAGTCCACATATTGTGTGGTTCCCTTGATAGGCAAGGTCCAGAGGAGGCAAATCCACAGAAATATAAAGTAGACTAGTGGCATCCATCCACCCAACCACCCATACATCCACCCATCCACCCATCCACCCATCCACCCATCCACCCATCCATCCACACATCCATCCACACATCCATCCACCCATCCATCCATCCATCCATCCACCCAACCACCCATACATCCACCCATCCACCCATCCACCCATCCACCCATCCACCCATCCACCCATCCATCCACACATCCATCCACCCATCCATCCACCCATCCATCCACCCAACCACCCATACATCCACCCATCCACCCATCCATCCACCCATCCATCCACCCAACCACCCATACATCCACCCATCCACCCATCCACCCATCCACCCATCCACCCATCCACCCATCCACCCATCCATCCACACATCCATCCACCCATCCATCCACCCATCCATCCACCCAACCACCCATACATCCACCCATCCACCCAACCACCCATACATCCACCCATCCACCCATCCACCCATCCACCCATCCACCCATCCACCCATCCATCCACACATCCATCCACCCATACATCCACCCATCCACCTATCCATCCACACATCCATCCACCCATACATCCATCCACCCATCCATCCACACATCCATCCATCCATCCATCCATCTACCCACCCACTCGTCTACCTAGACAGGAATTAGACTAGGGGCTAGGCAAGGGGAATGGAGAATGACTGCTAATGGGTATGGGGATTCTTTTGGGGGTGATGAAATGTTGTGGAACTGGATAGTGATGATGGTTACATAACATCGTGAAAGTACTAAATGTCACTAATTGTACTTGTTGTGTGCATTTTACCTCAATGAAAAATGATAACTAATAAATGTATATTATTTGTTGAGTGCATATATGCCAGGCACCGTGCTACATGCTTTATGTCGTCTCCCTTACTCTTTATGTCCCCACGGCAAGATCAGAATTCCTATCCTGTCCGTAAAGGAAGACACTGAGAGGTTAAGCAGTCTCCTAGAAAGAAATGGACCCCAGCTTTCAGCCCAGTTCTGTCCTAATGCCCAAATCCACACTGGACCCACTAGCTGATATCTTTTAGTCCTAACAACAGAAAAGCTCATGGTCAACTAATTTTGGAAACCCCCCATTACACAAGTTGACCTGGTTGACATAGGACATTTTAGAACCTTAGAAACACTAAGCATTTTGAATCTCCAAGCGTAGGACCTAAGGTGCCGTTTTCCCAAATGTGTTTGGACAAAGATGTGTTTGGTTTTGTTTTCCTTTTCCACCTGTTACTATGTGAGGAGAGTTTGGCAAACACTGGTCTCAGCCCCTTTTGCTCATTTGCACCATGGTAGGGGAGCACAGATGTCTATTTCAGGGTGAAAGCTAGTCAAAAGTATCAGGCTCTGAACCACAGGGCTGGATGTGGAGAAGACAGAGACAAAGCAAGCCCAGGTGGCCACATCAAGTTACCCAAGGCCAAAAAGCTGAGCAAGAAATGCAGTGAAGGAGGCAGATCTTAGCAGATAAATTGCCTCATTGGATGGTACCTTGGAGGCTGTCTAGTCCAACAACACCCACCCATCCATCCATTCATCCACCTACCCATCCATCCAACCATCCCTCCATCCATCCACCCATCCACTCACCCATCCACACATGCATCTATTCATCCATCCATCTGTTCTTTTAGAACTTATTTTTTGACAGCCTCCAATGCATGCAACACAGTTAAAGTGATTGGAGTTTCACTAGAGAAAAAAGAAATTCTTGCCCTTTACAAGGAAAGACACACAAAACTAGATAAACAGGCACATGTATAATATGTGGGAGGTGTCAAGCACTGTGAAGGAAAATAAGCAGTGGCAGGAACCAGAGAGTGACAAGGCAACTGCCTCTGGTGGTCAGCCATTCCTACCAGAACTAACAATGGGAATTCCTCTTGATCAGAAAGCTCCCTTATTGGAGCCAAGATTGGTCCCACTCAAGCTGTTGCCCTTTGGTGCCAGCTCTGCTCCCAGGACTGCAGAGGATAGCTTTGCTCCTCTGTCCTGAGGCAGGTGCCCAGCAGTCTGAGCAGGTCCTCAGTGAGCCTTCTCCGGCCACATTAGTCTTCAGATTCATGGTTCTTTGTCTCCTCTTTACCTGGACTGTGCGCCACTCACCCGGTGTTCAATCTGTGTTCGCTGATGCCTCCTGCAGTCAGATCCTGTGTGATGTGCTCACTGCACAAAGGTGAGAGAGACCAAGCCCTGGGTTTTGAGTCATTCACAGTCTCAGGGAGCAGGAGAAATAGTTACAACATAGTGTGCAGTGAAGGTTCGTAGACATGCTCTACCCAAGACTCCCTCATTCCTGCAGCCTCCAACTGGCCTCCCTACTTCAAGTTGGGCCCTCCCTAACCATCCTGTCCAGGGCAGGGTCCAGGAGGGTCTTTCTAGAACATGTGCCAAGAGACAAGAGCATGTTAATGGGGGAGGGGAGCAAGTAAATTATGATGACTCCACTTGATGGGCTATTATGCAGCACTTAAAATCATTGTGGGAAGCTCTGAGTAATAAAACAAAAAGTGCTCTTCATATAACATTGAGTACAAACGCAAATTGCCAAATTGCGTGTGTATGATAGCACACCTGTGTGAAGTCTACAGCTGCTAGTAGAAGGAATCAAGGCATCTTGTTGGACTGGATGCCAACAAGTGAGGACAAGGCCAGAGTGGAGGGAGGCGTGCCCAATGCCGCCCAGTTCAGAGGCCTGGAGTAGCCACACACCATTAGCATCTTGAAGATGCTAAGGAAACCCAGGGTGCAGATTGGCCTGGAGAGCTGGGGAAGAACTCAGGATCTCCCCAAAGGAGACCTGATTGTGCAAAGCACACTGGGAACGGGGGGAGGGTGTTTAGTTATGCACCTGGCCGCCGTCTGCAAACTTACCTGGTAATCTCTAGAGCTGGTCTGGACATTGGTGAGGCTCAGCTCTGTCATTTGAGGGAGGAGGCTGTGATAAGAGGGTGCAAATGCATTAAAGGGCCTCCAGCTGCCCAGCCCTCAACATCTTCCTGACGCTCAGGTCCTCTTTCAGGTGAAGAGCCTGGTCCTGCCAGGGTCGTGTCCACTGAGACAGGCTGGGCACTCAGAAGGCCGGCCGTGGAGCATAAAAGCCTCCATACACCAAAATGCTGCCACTGCCCAGGGGCCTGGGAGGCCAGATGACCCCTGTCTGACCATGAGAACTGCTCCAGTTGGGGGCCACGTGGAATACAAATGGCACGAAGCATGGGAGAATGGACAGGCTTCCAGCCCTGCCTGAGTCTCCGCCAAGCAGAGGAGTCCATGTGCCTGAGGGCCTTTTCCACGCACAGTGTGGGCTGGGGATCCTAGAAGCATGAGGGAGGCCTCTGTCACCAAGGATCTTACAGCCTAATTAGGATGACAAGACTGACCACAGCCGGTCCTGTGCCTCTGTGTCGTTGACTTCACAGGCTTCTGTGCAGTGGACCCAACGAAAGGGCAGACTGGATGGGCGCCGCTCCAGGGAGGCCTCAGAGAAATGCCCCCTGACTTGCAGTTTTGAGAAGCCTTAGGTGGCAGAGAGGTGAGGCTGTACGAGCGAACTTGCAAGGCAGAGAGGACCCACCCAGAGGATCAGGATGGAAGGTCAGCACTGGGAGGGAGATCACAGGCCCTGGGCGCTGGAGGATGCCAGGAGCGGGTGGGGGAGGCGCTGGGACAAAGAGAGGGTGAGGGTTTCATTAGGGGGCAGGTTCTCAGTGTGGGAGGCTGTCCTGTGAGGAAACCAGTTAGGCATGTGCTTCCCGGGCGTGGCTGCCCCTCATTTCTCCACTGAGATGTGTTCGTGCATGCACACACACTCACATATGTGAACACATGCACAAACATACATGCCCCACACCTAGACACACATGTACTCACACACATACACACAAACGTGCATGCATACACATACACAAGGGCACATGCATACAAACGCACACATACAGTGAGCTCCAGGCCAATGGAAAGCAGGGTGCCTGCCATGTCGGTGTGGGCCATGGAAGAAGCCCTGGCCTGTGGTCAGGACACCCGTGAATCCTGAAAGTCTGTCCCCTCGCTGACGCCCCGCTTGCCCTGCTCCGTCAGCTTTCAGGGGAGGACCGAGCCTCTGGGAGCTGCAGCCAGGGGTGGCACAGAAGGGGCCCCGTGCAGGTGTAGGGCACGAGTGCCAGTCCTGCAGCCCAGGGTCAGAACTCGAGAGCCTGCACCCGAATATCAGGCACAAATTGTTACCTGTGTGACCGGCTGCCACAGAGCGAGGGAGCTGGGCAAGAGAAAACCTATGGCATTGTGGGAACTGAAAATGGAAGTGGGATGAGGGAGCGAAAGCGAGACTCTTTAATTTGTTCTCTTTTTATAGTGAGCCCAGATCCTAGAGGAATTCTAAGGTAGCTGTCTAATTTGCTGGGTGAGGGGAGGAGGCGGGAGAGGGGAGGAGAAGAGGGATCATCTCCTCTCCTGGTTCTGGTTCTACCTCCCTGCCCTTGAACCGGCCCTCAGCCTCTGCGCCTGGACCCCAGCTTCCTGCTCAGCCGGGCCCCCATGCCACCTCCAGCTGGTATCACACTCGCTCAGTGTGGACTGAGTTGCACAGGCTGAGGGACCCTGTCCTCTCCCTCCTTCCACAACTGAAGCAACCGAGCCCAGAGCTGGGAGGGGCTCGCCAACCTCCCATGGCCAATGGGTATCGGAATCGAGCCTCAAATGGGGCATGAGATCATCTTGATCCACCCCCACATCAGTCTCAGGGGAAGAGAAGGTTCTGGAACAGGCCAGAGCAATTTCATTCTTACCGCTGGAGGTTGCTGTGGACCAGGCCGGGTGGCCAGCCAGCAGCCTCGCCCCTGCCCGGAGGGCAGGGTGGGCGGACCCCCAGCTGGCTCCCTCTGAAAGCTGCAGCCTGATTCCCAGACCAGCCGGGACACTGGGCTCCTTCTCCGGGGCCTCCTGCCCGGGGCCGGCGCCCAGGGATTAGCCTGCTTGCAAAGGGCCTCACGGTCATTGGGGCTTTGGCAATTACTGAAAAGAAAGCCTGGTTATTATTCATGTCGTGTGTTGAGAAATCTCTATAAAGTTTTACAGCCACAAATGTAAAAGGGGTTTTTATTGGCTTAACATTCTCCCCCCTACCCCCACCCAGAATCTTGCCTCTTGTCTCCAGCCTTCTCCCAGCAGGGGCTGGGGGCTGACAGCTGCCGCTGTGCCCACAAGAGTGTGCAAATACCTGCGGAAGTGCTGCCAACCTGTGAATTCCACCTGAAGCCCCGGGACTTGTCCTCCATGCAGTTCCAGCCACCCCAATGACAGAGGCTCTTTCCAGCGCCATTCATTTACTGGACAAGCATGTTCTGGAGGCCGAGAGTGGGCCAGATACTGCCTCAGGTGCTGAGAGCACAGAGGAGAGCCAGACAGAGGTTTATTTTCTGAAGGAAAAGAGAAAGACAATAAATAAGAAAACAAGGAAATATGCATGCAGTCAACAGTCTGGCTCCGGAGGGTGCCGTGCTGGGTTTCAAGCTCTGCTGGGCCCTCTGGAATGTGTAATAAATGCGATTGCACCCCCATTTTGTGTGGGGCCTGACGGGTGCAGAGCAAGGAGAGGTTGAGCAGGACCAGGTCAGTGAGGATGGTGACATTGCATATGGGCTGGCGGGGAAGACAGCACTGGAGAGGGACCAGCAGGCAGAAGCCTCAGTGGACCAGGGAGCCAGGTCACAAAGGCCTGAGGGAATGCTGTCCGGGCAGAGGGCTAGCCAGGGTCCATGTCGCCGGCTGGAAGAACTTGGAGAGTTCGAGAAGAGGCAGAGAAGCCATGGGGTTAGAACGGGGCCATCCAGTGGGCGAGCACAGAAGGGCATCCGGGGGGACCAGAAGGTCAAGCCCATCAACCAGGGGAATGGGCTTGGGCTTTGGTTTATGGATATGGGCAGCTGTTGTAGGTTTGGAGTGGGGTCAGTAGTGTTATCTGGTCTTTCCTATTGAAGATCACCTAGCTGCTGTGCAAACAGAGTAGAGGGCAGGAGGGGCAGGCCACCTGCACAGAGGCTCTTGCAGCAGGGCCGGTTCAGGTCTGTGCCACTCTGGACCTCTGGACATGAGAGCACGGAGGTGATGAGGAGCTGAGGGAAGGGACCTGCCTGAGGCCCTCTGGGCTGCCAGCACCAATCACTCCCCCGGCTACATGGATCAAAGTCACAGCACTCGGCCACTGGCTTCCTTCTCATGCCCACATGCCATCCATCTGCTGAACCAGTCTGGGTGACCTTGCAGAGCAATCCTGGGTCCTTCCAGTTCCCATCACACCCCTTGGGTCACTTACAGACACAGCCCAGACAGAACCTGCAGCCTTTTAATTAGGGCTGATGCTTGGCTCAGCTGAGGAATCACTGGGAAAGAATTAAGCCTAGAGAAAGATTCAACAACAACAATATTGTGATCAGCCTATGTGATATGCCACTTTCTACTTGTGTACGTGGCAGTCTGTCCCCATTCCTCCATCAGGCCAGGTAGAAAGGAGGGCATGTCACCTGCAAGGAAGCTGGGAACAGCTGTGAGCATCTCTCTCCTCCTGCCCAAGGGCTGACATGAGGCACCTGCTGGGCTGTGTAACTACATGTGGTGCTTTTAAAAACATGCTGAGAGATTTCCAGCTTCATCGACAACATGAAAAGAGCTTGCAGGTCATCACTCCTGTCCTCACAGTAAGAAAAAAATGAGCAAACAGAAAAGCAACAACTTAGCTCCATCAGAGGATGAGGTCCCACGTGAACGGCCGCCCTGAAGACTGGAGAGACAACAGAGGATGCAGAGAACCACGTCTGGTATCAGCTCACTGTGGGCAGAAGCGGCTGGAGCCAGGACCTGGTAGAATTCTTAAACACAATTAAGGACTCTGGAGGCTGAGTGTGGACTCGATGGAGGATTAAATAGTCCTGGGGGCCCAGTTTTTTGTAGATTTTACATCCAGGAGCCCCAGCTGGGTCTCAGAGTAAAGATCTAAGGATCAAAAAAAGCTCATCATAAGGGAAGGGCAGGGGACAATGACCACATACACCCAGAAGGCTCTGTTCTCAGTCACAAAGCCTTCCCTCAATGGAAGCTGCCTTACCAGAACCTTATCTGACCTCTAGCCTTCTTGTCTCACTAGGGAGAGAATAAAAAAGACTAAAAGTGCCTTGAAGGTCACAGCTTGAGAACTCAGGCCCACCAGAAACACTGAAATTTAATCATAAGACCACAGAGCACTTCCCACGAGCAGGGCTCCAACATGACAGCAAGGGTTACAAACGAAGGAGCTGCAAAACATGCACTCTGTTAAGAAGGAGTTCTTAGGTAAACATGAAGACAACAGGAATGGATCAAGAAACAAACAATGACACTGGAGCACATGGCACATCGGCCAGTGCTGACGTGGTCCAGCTCCAGCAGAGGGACACAGAACCTCACACCACGAGCCTGCTGGCCTCAGTTCCCATTACCACATATGTCATCTCCAACTTTCAAGAAAACCATTGAAAGTCACACCAAAAGACAAGGAAGAACACAGTCTGAAGAGACGCAGCATCAGAAGAGACTCAGATGTGGCACTGACATAGGGATGGTCAGACCAGGAATGTAAAATATCTATGATTAATATGTGAAGGGCTCTAATGGAAAAAGGAGACAACATTCATGAAGAGAGGGTAATTTAATGAAAGAGATAGAAACTGAGAAAGAATCAAAGGGAGCTGATATAAATCAGAAACACTTTAACAGAAATGAAGAAATGCCTTTCTGGGCCATCAAAGTAGACCAGACATGGCCAAAGCATCAGTGATCTTGAAGATGCATGAATAAAAACAAACTGAAATATAAAAAGAAAAAAAGTATGAATAAAGGAACAGAATATCAAAGAACTGTGAAACAATTACAAAAGGAGTTGCCTATGTGTAATGATAATACCAGAAAGATAAAAAAGAGAGAGGCTAGAGAATATAAAATATTTGAAGTAGTTATGGCTAAGAATTTTCCAAAATTAATAACAGACCCAAACCACAGAACCAGGAAGCTCAGAGAACACCAAGCAAGATAAATACCAAAAATCTGCACATAGGCACATCATATTCAAACTGCAGGAAACCAAAGGCAAAGAAAATCTTATAAGAAACCATAGGACCAAACATCACCCTTCAGGGAACAAGGATGAGAACTACATTAGACTTCTCATCAGAAACCATGCAAGTAAGAAGAGACTGAGTCTAATATTTAAAGTGTTGAAAGCAAAACCCACCAAGCTAGATTTCTGTATTCAGCACAATTATCTTTCAAAAGTGAAGGAGAAATACTATCTCAGAAAAACAAAAACTAAAGGAATTTGTCAAGAGAAGATGTGCCCTTAAAGAAATGGTAAAAGATATTCTTCAGAGGGAAGGAAAATTATACAGGTCCAAAACTTAGATCAGCATAAAGAAGTGAAGAGCATCAGAGAAAGAATACAGGTAAAGAAAAATATTTTATTTTTGTTACTCAATTTGTTCAATAGATAATGTTGCAACTAATAATAGCAACAATATATTGGGTGATTATACAATATGAATAAACAGAATGAACAACAGCAACGTCATCAGGAATGGGAGGGAGAAGTCGGGACGCTCTGTTGTAAGGAAGCGACAGCACCTGTGAAGGGACAGTGCAGTGTTGTTTGCAGGTGGACTTAGATTAGCTGTAAATGTATATTGCAAACTCTACGGAAACTACTAAACTTTTAAAAGAAATGTAATTGATATGCTAACAGGGGACAGATAATGGAACAATAAAATGATTGATTAAAATCAGAGAAGGTAGAAAAACAGAAAAAGATTTTAAAAAATGTTAACAATTGATACATGTAGTAAGTAGAAAACAGTTACAAGCATGGCAGATGTTAATCCAGCTATACCAATAATCACTTTAAGTGTGAATAGTCTGATTATATGAATTAAAAGACAGATCCTGTTAGAGTGGATAAAAAGAAGAAAACAAGACCCAACTATGTATTATATATAAGATGCCCATTTTAAATATAAAGACACAGATATATTAACAGTCAAGGGATGGAGAAAGATATGTCATGCTAATACTGATCAAAAGAAAGCTTAAGTAGTTATGTTAATTTCAGACAAAGCAGACTTCAGAAAAGGAAAAAGTATCAGGAACAAAGAGAGGCGTTACATAATGAATCTCCACAGATATATACGAATCTTCAGTGTGTGTATACCTAACAACAGTGTCAAAATGTGCGATCAAAGCACAAGGAGAAATGGGCAAATCCGTTAGAGTTGGAGACTTCAACCCCTCCGTCAGTAACTGATGGATTCTGCAGACACAAAATCAGTAAGGACACAGCTGACATGAACAGCACTATCAATCAGCTGGATCCAGTTGACATTTATAGAATACTTCATCCAACAATAGCAGAATATGTATTCTCCTCAAGCTCACATGGCACGTTAACCAAGATAGACAATCTGGGCCATAAAATGCACCTTAAGAAATTTAAAAAAATATAAATCATAGAAAATATTCTTGCATGCCACAATGGAATTAAACTTCAGATCAATAAGAGAAAGTTAGCCGGAAAATCTCAAAATATTGGGGGAGTAAAAAACACACTGCTAAATAACACGTGGGTGTTATTTGGAAAAATCTCAAGAGAAATTTTTAAATATTTTTAATTAAATGAAAATTAAAGTATAACTTACCAAACTTGTGGGATGGATCACAAGCAGTGCTTAGAGGGAAATTTGTAGCACTGAATGCATGTATTAGAAAAGAAGAAATTTGAAAATCAATAAGCTACTATCCTAGGAAACTCTTAAAAGAAGAGCAAATCAAATCTAAAGTAAGCAGGAAAAAAAGGAATAATAAAAATTAGAGCAGAAATCAATGAAATTGAAAATAGGAAATCACTAGAGAAAGTCAATGAAACTAAAAACTGGTTCTTTGAAAAGATTGCTAAAAGTGATAAGCCTCTAACCAGGCAAGGAAGAAATAAAGACAGTCACAAATTACCGATATCAGAAATGAAAGGATGATCACTACTGATCCCATGGTCATTAAAAAGATAACAAAGAAATATTATGAACAACTGTATGCCTGCCTGGTTATCAAATCTAGTTTGTCATCATGTCTATTCAACATTGTCCTGGAAGTCCCAGCTAATGTAATAAGTCAAGAAAAAGAACTAAAATTTCTACAGAGTGAGAAAGAAGAACTCAAATAATCCTTGTTTACAGATAATATGATCGTCTATGTAGAAAATCCTAAAGGAATGCACACACACACAAACAAGCATGGATGACTTCTTGGAATTAACAAGCAACAAAGCAAGGTTTCAAAATACAAGATTAGGGGCTGGCTCCGTGGCGGAGTGGTTAAGTTTGCGTGCTCTGCTGAGGCGGCCCAGGGTTCGGATCCTGGGCGTGGACATGGCACCGCTCGTCAGGCCACGTTGAGGCGGCGTCCCACATCCCACAACTAGAAGGACCTGCAACTAAGATATACAACCATGTACAGGGGGTTTGGGAAGATAAAGCAGAAAAAAAAAAAAGATTGGCAACAGTTGTTAGCTCAGGTGCCAATCTTTAAAAAAAATATATATATAAGATAAGTATATAAAAGTAAATTTCTATCCTATATATGAGCAATGAATCATTGGAATTTGAAATTAAAAACATATATAACTTACATTAGCACCAAAAAAATGAAATATTATGTATAAATCTGATAAAATCTGTATATGATTTATATGAGGAAAACAAAACTAATGAAAGAAATCAAAGAAGATCAAAATAAATAAAGAGATGGTCCATCTTCATGGATAGGACTCAATATTGTTAAGATGTCAATTCTTCTCAACTTGACCTATAGAGTCAGTGCAATCCCAATCAAAATTCTAACATGTTATCTTGTGGATATGGACAAATTGACTCTAAATTTATACAGAAAAGCAAAGATCCAGAATAGTCAACCCAATACTGAAGAAGAACAAAATTGCAGTACCGACGCTACCTGACTTCAAGGCACACTATGAAGCTACAGCAATCAAGAGAGCATGGCATTACAGAAGGAATAGACAAGTAGATCAATTGGGCAGAATAGAGAGCCCAGAAATTGGCGCACATAAATACAGCCCACTGATCTTTGACAAACAAGCAAAGGCAATTCAGTGGAGAATTAATAGTCTTTTCAACAAATAGTGTTGAGCAAAAATACCAAATGTAGACACTGACCTTATTTCACTCACAGAAAAACTAACTCAAAACGGATCATAGACCTAAAACTAAAACTTCCAGAAGCTAGCATAGGGGAAAATTTAAGTGAGCTGTGGTTTGTAAATGACATTTTAGATATAACTCCAAAAGCATGATCCATGAAAGAATTGATGTTAGATTTCACTGAAATTAAAATCTCCTATTCTGCAAAAGATATTGTTAAAAGAATGAAAAGGCAAGCACAGACTGAGAGACGATTATTGAAAAACACATATCTGATGAAGAACTTGTATCTAAATTATATGAAGAAATTGTTGCACTCAATTTCTCAAAATTATTAAAACTCAATAATAAGGAAAAAAACAACCCAATTTTTTAATATGGACAAAGGATCTGAACAGAAATCTCACCAAATAACATATACAGATGGCAAATAAAAAGATTTTCAACATCCTTTGTCATTATAGAATTACAAATTTAAACAACAATGAAATACCAATACATACCTATTAAAATGGCCAAAATCCAGAACACTGACAACGCCGAATGCTGGCAAGGATGTGGAGCAGCAGGAAGTCTCATTCATTGCTGGTCGGAATACAAATGGTGCAGCCACTTTGGAAGAGAGTTGGCAGTTTCTTACAAAGCTAAACATGCTCTTACCATATGATCCAGCAAATGTGCTCCTTGGTATTTACCCTTGACTTGAAAACAGTTACAACAACTTCACATAACTGTTCATAGTACTTCTATCCGCAATTGCCAATTGCCAAAAACTGGAAGCTAATAAGATGCCCTTCAATAGGTAAATGGATAAACAAACTGTGATACAGCCATACATCGGAATATTATTCAGCAATTTTAAAAAAAATGAGCTATCAAGGTATGAAAAGACATTGAAGAACCCTAAACGTACATTGCTACTTGAAGAAGCCACTCTGAAAAGGCTGCATACTGTATGATTTCAGTTATGTGGCATTCCGGGAAAGACAAAACTATGGAGACAGTAAAAGTTTAGTGATGGCCAGAAGGTGAAGGGTAGAGCGAGTGGTGAAGAGGTGGCACACAGGTGGTGGGACAGTCTCCTTCTGAATGAGACCGTGATGGCGGGCACAAGACATTATGCATTTGTTAAAACCCAGAGAACTTTAAAACACAAAGAGTGAGCCACAATGTAAATTATGGACATGACTTAATAACAACATATCAATATTGATTCATGAACTATAGCGAGTACCACACTAACGCGAGATGTTAATAATAGAGGAGAGCGTGTGAGGATGAAAGTGTATGGGAACCCCATGTGCTATCTGCTCAGTTTTTCTATAAATCTAAAACTGTGCTAAAAATTTTCTGTTAATTAAAAATACGTATGTTGAGAAATTGTGTCAAGTTTACAAAGATGAAACAATTAAACACACACAGGCACTGCCTCTAATGACTCACTGTCTGTTGGAAGAAACAGCAATGTAAGCCAGCAATTATGGAGACTGTGGACAGATGCAAAACAGAAAGCGTAGGGGATGGGGCACCAAGGATAAGACAGCCAGCTCCGTGGGGGAAAGGAGGTCAGGGAAAGTCTTCTGTAAACTGTACTGTTATAAAAGTACAAACCAGTTATTACTATGGCAGCTGTTATTTTTTCATAGCGTTTCATTTACTTTCTCAAGAAAACAAAACTGAGGAAATTTGTAGCCAGCAGACCTGCTCTGCAAGAAAGGCTAAAAAATATTTTCAAGGAAAAGGAAGATGATATAGGTCATAAACTGGGATATACACAAAGAAAGGAAGAGTATCAGAAGAGGAGTAAATGAGGGTAAAAGTCTGTTTTCTATTCTTAATTTATCTAAAAGATAACCATTTGATCAAATAATAACAATGCATTGGGTGATTACAGCATATGGATAATTAAAATGAATGACAGCAATACCATAAGTGATGGGAAGGAGGAATTGGAAATATAACCACACTACATGTAAACCAGTACAGTATTATTGAAGGCAGTCTTCAAATATTTAGCTATTATTGAAAACTCTCTGACAACCTCTAAAAAGAGTGTAATTGAGGGGCTGGCCCTGTGGCTGAGTGGTTAGGTTCATGCGCTCCACTTTGGAAACCCAGGGTTTTGTGGGTTCAGATCCCAGGCATGGACATGACACCATTCATCAGGCCATGCTGAGGGGCGTCCCACATAGCATAACCTAAGGCACTCACAACTAGAATGCACAACTATGTACTCGGGGGCTTTGGGAGAAGGATTGAAAGAAAGAAAAAAGAAGATTGACAACAGTTGTTAGTTCAGGTGCCAATCTTAAAAAAAAAAAGGAGTGTATTTGATATGCTAAGAGAGGAGATGAAATTCAATCATATAAAATGCTCCCTTAAAACCAGAAAAGGCAGAATAAGAAGAGGAAAGAAAAAGAACAAGTGCAACAAGTAGAAATTAGTTACAAGCATGGTAGATCTTAATCCAACTACATCAATAATCACTTTAAATGAGAATGGTCTAAATACACCAATTTAAAAATAGAGACTGTGGTAGTGGATTGAAGAAAAAGATCCAAATATATGTTGTCTATAAGAAACTCATATTAAATATAAAGACACAGAGAGATTGTAAGTAAAGAGATGGAGAAAGATATATCAAAATAACACTAATGAAAAGAAAGCTGGAGTAACTATATAATTTCAGACAGAGGCAACTTCAGAACAAGGAAATTGTCACAAAGAGGAGTATTACATAATAAGGAGGAGGTCAATTATCCATAAATACATAACAATCCTGAACATGTATGCACCTAACAACAGAGCATCAAAACACACAAGGCAAAATCTCCTAGAACTACGAGGAGAAATAGACAAAACCTCTATGATAGTTGGAGTTCCCCGCTCTTCTGCTGACAGTAGATAGACCTGGAGTATCAGGGAGGATACAGCCAAACTGAGCAGCTTACTGATCAACTTGATTTAATCGCCCTTTACAGAATACGTCATCCAACAGTCTTCTAATACACTTCTTCCCAAGTTCTCATGGGACATTCATCAAGGCAGACCACATTCTGGCCATAAAACACACCTGAACAAATTTGAGAAAATAGAAACCAGAGTATGTTCTCACACCACAATAAATTTAAACCAGAAATAAAGAGTGCAAAAATAGCGGGAAGATGCCAAATTATTTGCAGATTAAACAACACACTTGTAAATGATACATGGATCAAAGAAGTTTGAGAGAAGCTTGAGAGAAGTTAAAGTGAACTAAAAGAAAACAAAAATACAAGAGGTCAAAAGGCTTCTCTCTGTCCAGATCACCAAAAACAAGGAAAGTCTGAAAAACCATCACAGCCAGGAGGAGACTAAGGGGACACGACAGCTAAATGTAACGGGATCCCAGAACAAAAAAAGAACATCGGTTAACAACTAAGAAAGTCTAAATAAAACTGTGGGTTTCAGATAACAATACTGTATTAACATTGGTCCATTAATAGAAATAAATGTAACTCATTAATGTAAGATGTTAATATGGGAAATGAGATGCCAGATATACAGGAACTCTGTACATTTGCAATTTTCCTGTCAACCAAAAACTGTTCTAAAATTTTTTTAAATCTATTTAATAAAAAACATATCATCAAAATTTGTGGGATGCAGTGAAAGCAGCTCTTAGAGGGAAATTTATAGCAACTAATGCATATATTAGAAAAGAAGAAAAATGTTAAGTCAATAATCTATTCTTCAGTCTTAGGAAACAAGAAGAGCAGTTGAAGCCTAAAGCAAGCAGAAAAAATAAGTAATAAAAGTTAGAGCAGAAATCAGTGAAGTTGAAAACTGGAAGACAACAGAGAAAATCAATAAACCAATCACAGTTTCTTTAAAAAAGTCAATAAAATTGAAAAATTCTAGCAAGTCTAACCAAGAAAATACGGGAGAAAGTGTAAATTACTAAGATCAGAATTGAAAGAGGGGCCACCACGCGTAAGTGCATGGACATTACAGGAAAATAAAGGAACCCTCTCAACAACTCCACACACACAAACCTGATAACTTGAATGAAATGGACCAATTCTTTGAAAGACACAGACTTCCAAAATGTCCACACGGAGAAATGGATAAAATCGAATGGCTTCTATCTATTAAGCAAACTGAATCAATAATTAATAACATTACAAAACAAAAATACCAGGCTGGACTCTATCAAACATTTAAGAAAGAAATTGTACCACTTCTTCACATCCCTGCCAGAAACCAGAAGCAGTGGAAACACTTCCTAACCCAGTCCATGAGGTTAGTATGACCTTAATACCAAAACCAGTCAAAGACCTTGTAAGAAAGGACAACTACAGACCCGTGCCTCTAGTGAGCGTAGACGCTAAGACCCTCAACAAAATACCAGCAAACCGAATCCAACAATCTAGTCCAGGTATCAATTCTTTCCCTTTTTCAAAACTCCTCACTACCCAGTTGATTTTTGGGAGCTCTTAGTGAGATGTGGGTTTTTTAAATATATATATGTAACTGTTTTATACGTAGCTGTTTTGCAATGGAACTCCGTGGAGGAGAGCCTGGTTGAGAAAGCTTTGCATTCTCTTTACACAATTGCATGTTTTTTAGTCTAGAAAGGGAGTTGAGATGAGTTGACTGTATTTAGATCAGAGGGAATTGGGGTGATCAGGAGGACTCCTGGAGAGGGCATGAAGTTCCCCGGGGCTCTGCAAGTCAAAAGGGGGATGTGTAGGAGGTGTTTCAGAGGAAACAGCTTGTGCCAGGGCCTGGGGTGGGATAGGACCAGCATTTAGGGAGTGAAAGAGGCAGAAAGGCTGGAGGGTAGAGGCAGAACCTTGGATGTCCAGCCTCCAGAACTGTGAGGAATACTGTCTGAGGTTTAAGCACTCATCTATGGGATTTGTCATGGCGACCCACACTGACCGACACAGAGGAGAAGCCAGGGAAGGAAACTGACCGGTGACAGGGGACATTAGGTTTTCAGCCACAGAGGTGCCAGACAGACCCGCCGGTGGTTTTGACGGGAGTGGTGATGGTAGGGATGAAGACAGACAATTAGAAGCTCTCAGATACATTTAGGAAATCTGCAAGAGGTGGGGGAAATTTGATTTTGGGGAGCAGAGAGAGAGAGGGACACGCCAAGGAAAGAGCCAAGATTTGTGGCTGGAGTAACTGAAATGGAGGAGACAGGAGATGAGGCGTAGGTTTGGGGAGAGAGGATTTTGACAAGACGAGATTAAGATGGTTGCGGGATGCGGGTGAGGAGCAGTCGAGGCCTTGGGCACACGAGGGGCAGCCTTCTCCACCTCTCAGTTGAGCTGCACCTGCTGCTGAGCCAGGTCGGTCCTGTGTGAGCCCCCATCAGGCGACCCGCGCAGATGTTGGCCGGGGGCCAGATAGAGTTGCTGGGCATGAATGAGCCTGAGCTACTTAGGAGGATCCCAGGGTCCAGGCAGGAGGAGCCCAAAAAGCACGTGATTGGGGTCCACACTGGGAGGGTAGACTGGCCCCATGAGGAGGCCACTGGAGCACGGGCAAGGCACCCACGGCTCACATGGTGGACTCACACGTGGATTTTGTGTGGAAGTGACAGCCCTGCTCAGGGCAGGGAAGCATCAATGGCTGGGAGTTAGAGCAAGCACTTTCCACAGTCAGCGCCCCAGGCTGGTAACTCGCCACCCCCGGCCTATCCTAGCGGGAGGTGAGCACCCCCCCAGGGATGTCCCATCACTGACAGGCAGTAGGCAACCGTTTGGCTCCATGATGTGCAGGGTCCCCAGGCGTGGGGCCTTCTCCTCCCCTCGGGGACAAGGACACTACGTGGCCATCTTCCAGCCAGGAGCCCCTCGGCACAGCACGACCCGCTCCCGCCTGCCAGCTTTCATGTGCAGCCCGGCTGACAGTGTGGTGGACGGCCTACCTTGGCGTGGGCTGGCTGCCATCCAGCAGATGGGCCTCCAGAGGACGGCCGGGGCCCTGTGGGAGCAGCGGCGTGGGAGGCGGGAAGGCAGGCTCCGCCCCGGGCCCAGGCAGCTGTCTGTCCTGCATGTGGCTGAGGGGGCCTGGCTCTGCGGTCACCTCGGGTGTTGGCTGGGGCTCCTGTATCTCCGCCTGGCAGCCTCTCTCCTGCTTTCAAGATGGGGTCCCCAGAAACGCCCAGGGCTCCACCAGAGCCACATGGGGGGCCTGCTGCCACCTGCTCTGCTCAGACCAGAACCAGCGCACCCTGAGGAGCCTGATGTCAAGATCCTTCCTTCAGGGCCGGCCCCGTGGCCAGGCAGTTAAGTTCGGGCGCTCCGCTTAGGCGCCCAGGGTTTCGCTGGTTCGGATCCCAGGCTCAAACACGGCACTGCTCATCAGGCCACGCTGAGGCAGCATCCCACATGCCACAACTAGAAGGACCCACAACTAGAATATACAACTATACTGGGGGGCTTTGGAGAGAAGATGAAGGGGAAAAAAGAAGATTGACAACAGATGCTAGCTCAGGTGCCAATCTTTTAAAAAAAATAAAAGATACTTCCTTCATCCATCCGCTCCAAAAAGAACCCAAGCACCTGCTCAGGGCCACTGGGGTCTTAGGGAAAGCAACTCCTGTCCCCAGACCTGGCTCCTGGGATGTGCAGCCAGCAGCGCTAAGAGCATCTACACTGTTTGAGTGTGTTTGCTGGAAGGAAGGTCTTCAGCTAAAAGGACGCCTTCTGGGAGAGGTCTGCCTGGGCCACCCACGGCAGCCCCCAAATGCCCATCCAGGCGCCCCACCACAGTGCCTGCTTGTATGCTCACACCACAGACTTCGCACTCAGGGCAGGTCCTGTTTATACCCTTATTTTCTAGCTTGTTGTCTGTGGTTATGCACACACCCCACACATGAATGTAAGGTCCATGAGTGCAGTGAATGAACGAGTGAAGGAAGGAAGGGAGGAAGGGGTGGGAGGCACTGCTGTCTAGTGGAAGGGACGTGCGGTTTGTAGCCTGGTGGACCCGGGTCCCAATCCTGGTTCCGTCACTTAGCAGTCGCAGTGATGGGGCGATGGAGCGATCTGCACTTCGTGTGCTGAACGGGGAAAGGATGCCGCCACACTGTCCCGTGGACCACGTGATACCACCGTGATGAACCCACCCCCTCGATCGACAGGTGCACTGTCTTTACCTGACCAAGAAATTCCACTTCTGGCAAGTAACTTGAAATGCCACAAAGACGTAAGCCCCAGTCTTCATGGTTGCCTTATTGATCGTGGTGAGAATTTGAAAAGACCCTAAACAGCCCATAATGGAGGGATGGTGAACTACATTTCGGTGTGTCCACACTACAAACTTATTTATGAAGAGTTGTGCCCGTGTCTTAGTAAATGACGAAGCAGGGCACGGATCTTTACTGCTGGTATTATTGTAAGGACAAATGAGGAGTCTATGTCGTGGGAAAGTGCTGGACAGCAGCCGGCAGAGTCATCATTTAGGGGACATCTCTGGAGCCGGGGCTGGACTCTTGTCTCAACCCCACCCCTCCCTCCGCGGGCTTTGGGCAGCCAGCTTGCACCCCACGCCTCGTCCTTCACGTCTCCGATGGCGGTGTCTGCTGATGGGAGCAAGGGAGACGCTGCGTCTGAAGCTCTCGGGAGAAAGCCTGGCCTAGGGCACCGTCAGCACTCTCATTCTGTTTTTTAGGCACAAACAAAAGTCTGGAAGGAAATACACCCAAAAAAACAGTGATAATAGTTTTAGCTTGAGTGACTGGATTAGGTATTAGATTCTTCTAACTTTCCTCTATTTTCCATAGTGTGCATCTAATACTTTTATAATCAGAGGGAAAAATACTTCTTAAAGCATGAAGCGAAGTGCTCCAGGGCCCAGCGGGCGGGTTGGGGAGGGCTGTGTGCTCAGAGCTGCCACCCTCCGCCTTCCCGTCTTTCCCATGAGAGCTCAGGCCGGCCCCGAGGGGCCCAGAGCACCCTTCCTCTTCAGATAAATCCACTTCAAGTCACTTCATCTTCTCTCAGGCTGATTGCAGATGCGACAGAGTCCTGAGGGCTCGCCAGATCCCCCAGCATCTTTCTAGCACACTCCACCCACTCGGCCATGCCCAGCAGCCTGGGAATGGCAGTGAAGTCTGGCTCACCCGCTTGCACTCTCTGAATTTCTTTTTCTTTGTTTAAGCCTGAAAAGATCATCTTTCCCCAGACGTGGTTCCAGTCACGGCTCCTTGGGGTTGGTATGGCTCTCGGGGGTAGAGCAGAGGATTTCCTTGTTGGGGTCACCCGCCCCACGTCTGGCATCTCCTTCTGGCAACCCCCAGCCTTTGTACGGACTGAGCCCTGACAGCCTCCGAGTCAGACGTGGAGGGAGGGTGGAAGATCGAGGCCCCGTCTCAGGCTCCCGGCTGTCAGTGGACTCTCAGGCTCCTCTGTGGAGCCGGGCATGGGGGACAGAGGGCGGGGCTTGCATCCCGTTCCTCCTGTACGCCAGAAGGGACCTCGGGCAGGACCTGTGCCCTTTCCCTTCACACCCCACCCCCAAGTTTGACATCCAGCTATTTTGACAGAAAGACCTTTTGATGAAGAACCAAAAATCAAAATAGTATTTCAGCTTTGTCAAGTTCCCCAGCATTGCCATCTCCATCCCATCTCCCGCGCCCTCTGTGGGGAAGACCCGGACGGGGCAGGACTTGGGTATATGTGGAGCCACATCAGATGCCCAGCACCTTTGGGGTCAGCCAGTAGCACGAATGCACCGAGGGATGCCTCCTGCTATTCCTGGCACATCATGAGGCCTCCCGGCTGAGTAAACGCCTAGAGATGCTGCAGACCACGCAGGCTCCACGCGGACCCTCCACTCATCCACCTGCAAAGAAGTCTGGGTCCAGCTGCTGCTGACGGGCGGCTCCTGAGGTCACGGCGATTTTTGCCTTGCTCGCTGGGCTCTCAGTGGCCTCTCCTCTGGGCAGGTTCGATGCTGGGGTGCTGCTCCCCGGGACCTGCAGGGACGGCCAGCCGCAGTTCAAGGCTCTCAGCCTGCCAGCTTTGCGACCCTGGCAGAAACTCAAGAAGAAGTGATTTTTCAGTGACAAACTCCTGGCCTGATCTTATATGATGTGAACCAGCCCCAAAAGGAGCATTGCAGCCAGCAGCGCTCTCGTGGGCCATCCCAGGTCCTGGGTTACCCTGGGCTCAGTAGAGCAGGCAGCCACACCTGAACCATGGGGACTGAACAGACATGAAGAATGGGGAGGGGTGGTCCTCAGTAGGAAACAGCCAGTAAGACCCACTGGTCGTCTTTGGGGCCACCTGTGAGTGAAGGAGCTGAAGCTCTTTCTTGGGGCTCCAGGAATGCCAAGCGTGGGGCAGAGGCACCAAGTGTGGCCCGGGTGGGGACTGCGCAGGCTCAAGGACAGGAGTGGACCGGAAGTCTGGGATGTGGGGGGAGCTGGACAGTGGAGGAAGCTGGATGGTCGCAGACGAGGACGTGCCTGGGACCGCCGGCCCTTCTCAGAAGCATGGTTGCTGCTTCCTCGGAACGATGATGCTAGCTTTGCAGCCTGCTCTCCTGAAGTCCCCATGTGCGTGGCTCTGACAGCAACGGAGGAGGAGACAGGTGTTCAGCTCTGTGGAGGAAAGAGAACCGTGCTCCACAGGGCCCCCAACCAGGTGAACACAGGAGCGGGATGTCCCTGCACAGCTGGCTGGCAGAAGGCGTGTGGAGGGACAGGTGCCCTGGGGACAGACGGGGAGAGACCATTCCCAACGCAGAGAGAAGTCGGAGGCATGTTGACCTTCCTACACAGGAGGGCCTGCACAGTGGGGTTAGGCCCGCCAGGCGGCCTTTGCAGAGACCCCCCCCCACCCCAACCCACAGCCTCCCAGCCCTGCCTTCGGCCCTCCCCCTGCAGAGAGCCCTGTTGGGCATCCACTGCCTTCATCCTTGCCTGAAGGATCACAGAGGATTCTGGGCACACACTGGACCGGATGCTGCTCTTCGAGAAGGCCATGCTTCTCACTTGGAAGAGCAAGAACGAGGAGATGGCTGCAGGCCACCGGGGAGCAGGGGAGATGTCCGCGTCCACAAGGGGTTTGGAGGAGGGGCCCCGAGAAGCTGTGGCGTGGGCAGAACCAGACGGCAGGTCTCTGAGTTTGTCCTTTCTTCTGAGTGGCCTGTCCTAAATGCTCCTTTTTGGGTCAGAAGGTAGCACAGGGCCGGGGGTGGGGGTGCGGCTTTGGGGGCACAAAGGGCAAGTGGCCAGAGGATGAGCTTCCTAGAAGGAGGTCCCTCAGGTCAGCCCCACAGTCCTTCTATGAGAAACTTGCCAATCGGTCATCACCCACATCATGACATCTCCGGCCACCACAGGGGACCCCAACACCTTCTAGGATCCCAAAGCAAGGCGTGTGTCTGGGACTCCACCCTTGTCATCCCAGCAGCATGGAGGGATGCACTCTATCTCCCTTTTACAGGTGGGGAAACTGAGGCCCAGCGAGGCAGACTTGCCGGGCTCTTTCTCCCTGGTGTCCCAGCCAGTTTGGCTCAGGAAGAGGGAAGAAGGCCAGTGCAGCAGACGAGAGAGGCTTCAATGGGGCCCCCACCTGCCTCCACTGGCTGGGTCACCATGGACAAGCGACCCGGCCCCTCTGGGCTCTGGGCTCCCATCTGTAGGACAGGAAATGAGCAGGAGAAATTTCATGGCCTTCCGCCCTGCGAAAACACAGAAAGGACCCGGAGCACAGTAGGCAGCTCCCTGGAACCCCAATTCTGCATGTTCTGACCCCAGCTCAGGCCATCTACCTTGCACAAAGCCAGCCTCTGTCCCTATAGCTGAGGGTCCCCTGGACAGGCTGAAGAGGGCAGCGTGCAAGAGAGACGCTGCACGCAAAGAGGGCGGCTCCCCCTGGCCCTCCCTCCCCCTGCACGTCCCTTGCTCCAGGTCTCCGTCACCCACCAGGCTCCAGGCTGGGCTGCTGTTCGCCCTCTGCGTGACCTCTGGAAGACGGTCTGTGTCCCCAGGTCTCAGTTACGTCCCCATCTCCCCAGCTGAGGACAGCAGCCCCTCTGCCTGCTGTGGGGATGTCCAGCCAGGGCTTCCCGTGTGTGTGCCTTACCTTCAGGTGCTTCCACCTGAATGTCTCCAGGCACCTTGTCAGCCATGTGGGTCATCGCTCAGCCCCGTGACGCAGGTGACAAATGGGAAAATGGAAAGCGGGGTGGCCTGTGAGGCCCCAGAGGGAGGGTGGGGTACATGATCCCTGTGGTCTGTGTGATTTACCGAGCAGAGTTTGAGCATCTCTGCTCAGTGCCCTGAAGCATCAGCCTCACAAGATGTGAGCCCTCGCTTTCCAAGAGGGACTGAGTTCCCAGAAAGCCACCGTGATACTTGGTACTTGGTTCTCATGCTGGAATGAGCATCTGAGAGCTGGGCCAGCCAATAGCGAGAGCGCTCCCAGCTCCTCCGTGTCCTCCCCATGCCTCCCTTCGCTGCCCCCAAGAGCTGACATCTGGTGAGGGACACGTCAGGGAGAAGTCGTAGGCGCAGATGAGCTGTGGCCAGTACCGGCCAGGCTCAGGGCTCTGTGCGCCGGGCCCAAAGGCAGCCAGATTCGGGAGCCATTAGACCGGAGCATCCCATGATCTCTGTCTACCGGTCCTGACATGATTCCAGCACCCTCGGAAAAGAAGAGGGCGCTCCCGGATGCATTTTAATAACGAAAACCCCTCCTCCCCTGGTGTCTGCGTTTATAGATGATCATTAACTAAGAAACTGTCCTGCCAGTGGATTTTCACAGCCGTGGCTCAGGCGGTCCTTTTGTGGATAAATGGTTAAGAACTATTTTTCCATAAATTAGCAAAAGAGAAAAACCCATAAAATTTGTCAGTAGGCTTCAGAATTGTGCTATTTTCAAACAGCACACATTGGGGCGTGCTTGGAGCCATATGGCAGCTCAGTGTGGGAAGGCGGGCAGCCCACAGGCTTCCCCCTCGGCCACGGGAGCACGGCCCACAGACGGATAAGGGTCAGTTGGGACCACCCAGCCCAGCGTCCCTAGGGTTGTGACCTGTCCCTCACAGCACTAGGAAAGATGAAAATAACACAAAAGATGTCACGCCATGAGGGCTAAATATATGTCATCACCCTAGTGTGGACAGCTGGCGCATCGCATCGTGACCCCACTGGTTAGACAAGCTCAGAGCCCGTTGAGGGCAGCAGCTGGGAGTGTCCCCTGATGAGCGGGGGACCATGCTGACTGGATCACTCCCAGGGGTCGCCTGGGCACCTTGACAGCTTCTCACTGCCACCACGTCACACATCTGTGACCACGAAGGGTAAGCACATATCTATCTCAGGGATGAGTAAACTGAGGAACAGAGGAGCAGGAACTGGTGCTCACTGGGCACTTGCTCTGTCCCAGACAATTGGCTTGATTCCCACAGCAAACCTAAGAGGCTGGAAGTATCATTCCCACATTGCAATTGAGGAGCCCTGAGGCTCAGAGAGGTTAGGAGACCTACCCAGGGTCACACAGTGGGCAGGTGCTGGCACAGTGGCTCCACAGCCACTGCATTCCAGGAGGCCAGCCCAGGTCGCACCACTCAGATGCACAGTCCCTACTTTTCACCGCTGGGCCACGTGCTCTTGCCTCATAAGACAATCTTGGTCTCCCACAGAGCTTCTCATGCTGATGAACACTGGTTTTCAGCAAAGGAACACAGGACGAAGGAAGGAAGCGGGGAAGGAGCGAGGGAGGGAGGACTGAAGGGGAGAAGAAGGAGGGAGGGAGAGAAAGGGGAGGGAGGAGGTGGGCTTCTTCGGTGTCCTCGAGGAGCAATTCCTGCAGACCTGGTGTCCCCGTGTCCCTCTGGAGCCCTGGTCGTCAGCACCGGCAGCTCACAGCACAGCCTCCAACACCAAGGCATCACCCGCCCCTCACTCTGGGGGCTCCAGGTCCCCTCCTGAGAAGGCCGGAGAGCCTTTAGTTCTGTTACTTCCTCCAGGAGTGCAGGGCCCAACCGCAAAGCCTCCCCGAGCCTGGGAATTTGTGCACTGCCCCTCCCACCAGCTCACCATTGCCTCTTTCCTACCTGTCCACCTTCTGGGCCTTTCGGGCATCGTGTCTCACCTTTGTGGGGATGCTGCACATCCTCCTCGTCTCCATCCAATCACCGCCCAAGGCTCCGCTCGGCTCAGGGAAGGGAGTGCGCCCAGGGGGCACGAGGAAAGCCAGGGTGGAGGGCAGGGCACCGTCAGAGCCCCTAGTGCCATCGCGAGGCCCCTGGATGTCTGCCGAAGGAACGAGCAATCTCGGATTAGAACCTGGCAGTGGAATTTGAAATGATGTTTCCTCACAAATGAATTCTAAAATAAACACTCTGGAGCCGGCGTGCACGCCCCGTGTCCTGCTTTTCGGCGCGGCTGGAGAGTCAGGGACGCTTTTGTCGGTTATAAATTGCAGCCTGCATTCCTCATATCAAAATGCACAGCTAGTGATATTTAACGCTAAAGAAATATATCCTCCGGCGATGAATACAGTCAGAAATTACTCACTGAATTTAACCAAGGAGAGAGCGATGCCATATAGATGTACTGCATAAATTCAGAAATGTGGGACAATGGCCGCCATTTATTAACATTTATCTCCTCCCGGGAATGTTTGACCTTGCTTCAGCAGTTTTATGGGAGCAAAAGCTCTGGAAGCTCCCATTTCCCCCCTTTGCAAAAGCAACCTGAGCTCTTCAGAGTAGTAAATACCACTCGGATTGTCATTTTCCTGATGTTTTCTTTAATCTGGAAGGGGGAGAAAAGTGTGGGCGAGAAGGTCCCCCCAAGAAACTGCCTTAGGAACGCAGGGAAATCCAGGTCATTTAAACACGCTTCAGCTCGTAAAGGGGAGGGGAAGCGGCTTAATTGTGAGGGGCCGAGGTTCCCACGCAGCTCTGGCCCCGGGAGGACAGCATATTGGAGAAGGGAATTGGGGGGCTCTACTTGGCAGGCATCGCCAAATTAAATCCATTCATTGCTGCCAGGGCCGGACACTGGACACGTGCTCTGCCTGTGGCCGTGGGCAGTGGGTAAAGCTGTCAGAGACGTGGAGGGACAAGGCGGCTCCTGGCCGTGGGGAGCTGCCTGTGTGGGTGCAGAGATGATGGTAAGTGAGCAGGTGGAGACGGAAATAAATTAACACAGGAATTAAAGGGGCCTGCTAAGGGCCACAGGCCAAGAGGAGGGGGCTTCTCCTCCCTTCATCAGCACACACACACAGACACACACACACACACACACACACACACACACACACGCATGCACACCCTGCCCTCTGGCCATTTCTCACTCACTTCCCTGATTCCCTCCTCCTCACCTGGAGGTCTCATGTTGGCCCAGGTGCGTGCAGGCACTGCCGGGGGGCAGGCCCTGGAGACCAGGGGAGCCGAAGTCCCCTCCATCCTCAGAGCTTGCTGAGGTGAGACAGATGACACATGCACTTGGCCCTAGCCGTCTTTCAGTCCGAGTCCAAAACATCCTGAACTCGAGGTCGACAGCGGCTTAGCGGGCACTTGCCTGTGCCGAGCTGGCCCCGCGTGAGGGTCCAGCGGCCATGCCACCCACCCTTGGCCTCCTGCCCAGATGTGAGCAACAAAACCAGCTGTCCTTCCTTTCTATTTTAGAGTGACCTCGCAGTCTTTGCAAATGGAATGTATGTGTATCTTAAAGAACTAAAGCCATTCCAGAAGTACAAAGAAAAAAGCAAAAAATTATCCAAACCCTATCATCCAGAAATAAAGTTAGGATGGAAAAAAAGATTCAAGATCTCTCTTGATCGTTAGACAGATACAGAGATGGGTAGAGATGGAGATGAATCAACGGACGAACGACAGGAACAAGAATATAAAAGGAGAAAATGCTGGAGATGGTGTTTGTAACAAAGATTTGACTTTAATTCCCATTGAAAGGGTTAAAAAGAAGTGAAGTGAAATTAGAGGCATTGCTATATTTTAGCTCGTTCTTGATCACCAGTATTATAGTTCTAAAAGTTTCCTCCGACGTGAAGGAAAATGCTGACATTGAAACCTTAGGTTGGCATCATTATTTTTGCTCAACACATTTTCATTTTATATTGTCCCCGTGACCCCCACCCCTCCAGGGGGTGGAGAAGGTCTGCTGGTTGATTGAATACTGAAAGCCAGTTTAGCTGGATGTAAAATTTTCGCTCAATTCATCTGGTCCCTGGAGCAGAAGGGATGTTTGTTCTCCTAAGCCGATTTTGAGTGTTGAATTGGTTGCCTTCATTTCTTGTCTCTTAATTTGCCAAGATTATGTATTTTTTTAGGAAGTACTCATTAGTGATCTATTATCTGTGTTCTTTCCTGCTTGGGAATGTCTGACTCTCACATTTATATTTAAATGAAAAAGATTAAATATAAAATTCTATATTTACACGACAAAAGCCTTAGGTCACAGAGTCTTTCCATGACAATGCTGCAAACATTGTTCCCTTGTCTGAGCTCAGAGCAGGGACTAACAGGAGCCCTGGGAAGCACCCAGATCCTAAAATTGGCCTGTGTGAATTCGGCACCTGAGGTCCCTCACCCACCACACGGGGGCCTCGTGCTACGGAGTCTGACGTCAGCCTGATGTTTCCATCTCGTGGGCGATTGGGGTTTTTTTTTCCTGCTGACATATCTGAAGAATTCTTTCCTTATCTCTAAAATCCAATAACTTAATCGAGATACATCTTGAGCTATTTCTGTGTCAGGTTTTCTGATAACACCTTCAGTATATTGGCTTCCTCCCTAACGTTCCCTTTGAATGCCCCCCTTGCCATCAGTGGTTCTCTCTTTTTCGGGGCGACAATTCACCACCTGTGGTCTGCACGTGTTGCAGATGGATCCATCGTCCTCTCGTAATTTTCCTCCACATCAATGTCTCCAGCTTTTTCTTGAGTCAGTAACTCCAGTGAAGCCGAGTTCGTCCTGCTCCTTGTCGCTCCTACCCTGTTTGTTGGTTCTCTGGGGATGTTGACTGCCCCGCAGTTTTTCCTTGGTCTGCCTTCTGCCTTCAGTCTCATGCATGTTTCATCGTTTGGTCTTTAGGCTCTTAGTTTTGTTTCTCTTAAGTTATCATTAAGTAGATCCCTTAACAAGGTTCTATAAAGTGGAAGACGTCTGGAGAGCTGTCTTGGGCCCATTAGGTGAGCTGAGTTACGGACTGGGCTCCTCTGGAGCTGCTCAGATGTGCTGTTCCACAGGCTTTCACCTGCTGTTCCATGGGCTTTAACACACTGTTCCACAAGTGTCACACACTGTTCCACGGCTTTACACACTGTTCCATGGGTTTTCACACACTCTTCCATAGGTTTTCACATGCTGTTCCACACGTTCGCCTGTTGCTCACGCCTTCCTCTTGCTCCACTGGGGGCTGATTCTTCTGGATTCTCCTTCCCACCATAAGGAAAATTGTCTGTGTCCCCTTGAAATCTGACTGTAGCCCGTGGTTCCCGGGGGGCCGTGGAGGAGGTCACAGGCTAAGTCAGCTGAAGCTGAACTGCCGTTTTTGGAAGAACGAGCTCATCAGGCGTCTGGACCGGTCCACGGCTCCTCATGGTGTCGTCACCCAGGGCACTGTGTCCCGTTCGATGCTGGGATGTCCTCAGGCTTGGGTCACTCTCTCCATCCAGAGAACAGCTGTTCCCTCCCTCCCTCACTCACGTCCCCCGGCAGCCATCTCCACTTCCCCAGCCTCCCCTACCCAACCACCATGACCTGACTAACAAAACGCTAGAACCAAAAAGTTACTTCAACGATCCACCCCACCAAAAAATGCCCCCCGCCCCCGTGGATGACACGAAAGCTGCTCCCAGCATCTTCTCTCTCTGTCCTCCTGACGCTGCGGACTTTTCTCTGTAGCCCTGCCCACCACCTGACACCTGTGCTTTGATTTGGTCATTTGGGGTCTCTCTCCCCATCCAGGCTGCAAACTCGAGGCCAGAAGCTGTTTGTCTCTGACTGCTCCGTCTCGGGGCCTGGAGGGCACAGATACCTGACACATGTGGAGTGAGCATCTCTGGGACGGGGTCTTCTCTTGAGTGCAGCTTCCGGTGCTGAGCAAGCCTGGGGGCCCTGGAAGCTGCACCCATTCACCCTGCGTCCAGGCACGTGTGGGTGCCCCTGAGGGACCCCTGCCTGGCGGTCTTCCAGAAAGGAGATGCTGAGGCCACTTGGGAGCACAGGAGGCTGATGGTGGAGCAGCTGGTGCCCGCGAGAGATAAGACCAGCAGGAAGAGATTTGAGTGGGAAGCCTTCGGGCTGTGATGCAGACCCTACAAAGTCTTGGCTCACCCACAGAGCGTGCAGAGCAAAGAACCGTTGGATGCCCCAGGGGAGTCCGGCATGGGCAGGAGGCCGGGCTCTGGGCCCCACCGAGCTTGGCACTGACTCGGCACTGGCTGACTGCAGCTCAGCTCCAGCTGTCGGCCAGATACACTCCCTGAGGATGCACATAAGATCTTCTCGAGGGGAGGTCCGAGCAGCACATGTCCACAGCCGCCACACCACTGCCTGCCTGCTGAGAACGCCCATCCAGGGGTCTCCCTGAGTGGCCTCCAGGCAAGACTGTGGATGGAACCACTGCGAGGAGGTGAGCACCTTCACAACCCGCAGGTGGGCTCAGGAGCATCAGCCCCAGGTTGCAAACTGGCCCACATGTGATTCAGCTGACTCAGAAGCTGTTGCTTGAATCCAGTGGGCCTTGAGACAGTAAGCAATTACACACAGAGATCCCGTATCTGGCCTCTGGGGGCCCTCGGGGCCTGGCACCCGAGGTCTGTGTGGCCCCCAGCAGGTGCCTGGATAGGCATGTGCATCCCCATTCTCTGTGGTCCCCACAACCCTTCACTAAGTTAGGGCGCCCACGAGGGATCTGAAGGCCCCAGAGCTTCCACCCCAGGGTAAGTCATTTAACCAGCCATTTAGAGATTGATCTTCCACTGCTGATGTTTGGGAGGAATTTTCTAGACAGTAAAGTGGTGATTTCACAGGCTTAGGGTCTTGTGACCACCCACAGCCCCGTCCAAACCAGTGACCCTCGGCACCAGCACTTGCTCTGCGTGTCCCCCTGTGCCCTGTCCCTAGGGCCCCCAGGAAGGGAATAAAGTGCCCTATACCACAGGGCTGCCTTCCTAGAGGGACTCAGTGGCTGCTGGAGACAAGGACCAATTGGCCTCCCTTAGCTCCCGCACCGGCTAAGGTGAAGGTTTGTCTTAGATAAGATGGTGTAATGAACTGATTTCTTTATCATCCCCGAGGCAGCTAATAAATTCTGCAGAAGGAGCAACAGCCTTGAAATTGGAGAGGAGCAGAGAGGAGAAGAGAGAGGTTTGAAGGAACGGGAGATCTTGGTGGAACATGGAAACATTGCCTTATGCAAATCCGTACCTCCCCATTTAAATAAAACATAAGCATCTTGTGCCAAGATCTCGAATTCCTGGATCATCTGGGAGAAATCCAGGCCAGCACACAGGGATGCCTCCCACCCAACCATTCAGTAAATACCACTGGGGACAGAATGAGCAGGGCCACAGTCTCCACTCTACTCCCTGCCCCTCCACTATCCACACCAACAGAGGGGCCTTCGCAAACTGGCTGAGCACCAGATGCTGTCTCAGGCTGGGGATACAGACCTTTCCCTCCGGTGGCAGCTCTGGAGAAGCCTCAGGTGGATTTGCTGGACAGGCTGGTCCAAGGGAGGGAAGCCTTCCGTCCCCGGGGGGCTGTGGGGTGGGGGAGGCCAGTCCCACCATCTTGCAATGCCCCAGGGCCCAGTAGCCTCCACCCAGGGTCTGTGCTCAGGTCGTTCCTGAATTATTTCCACCCTGGTGTCGACAACCATCTCGGTAAGATGGATGCTATCCAGCAGGTGTACCCCCGGGCTAGAGAGAGGAGCACCCGGCTAGTTGGATGTTGCGGGGGAGATGGTCCTCCAAGCAGGTGGTGAGAAAGGGTTGAACTCATCCGTCACACAGGGAGACATTGCTGAGCCTCCGCCCAGTCTCCTTTGTGAAATGAGGACAGGAAGGTGTGTCACAGGATGACCCTAGAGAAACCCCTCCTCACCGCAGTCCTGCGGACCCCAACAACTACCCAGAGAAGAAAAGAATTCACAGAAGTGTGCAAGCAGCCGGGATGCGCTGTGCGGTGGGCAGCTAAGGGCGTGGGCCCTGGAGCCTTGCTCTTGGCTCTTTGCTCAGGCCCAGAAGGCTCAAGAAATGTGTGTGTGTGGACGGGGTGTGGTTACAGAGAATAAAGACCCAGAGGATAAATGGCTTCCTATTCCTGCCCCATCTTCCCACCAGCAGCCTTCCCTCACGTGCAGCTGCCCAGACCCCTGACCCCACGCTACTCCTCCACGTGGATTCTGGTCTGCAGTTTCCATCCCCTGAGGCAGCCTCATCAGGCTCCCAGCTGCGTGTGCCAAGGGAAGGGTGACCCTGGGGGAACCCACGGAAGAGCTGGGTCCGCGTCCCCGCTCTGCTGCTCATTATCTGAAATTTTGAGCACGTCACCTGCCTTCCCTGGGACCTGGGGTCCTGGTCTCTGAAATGTGGAGGTAAACTCTGAGATTCGTCCCTGCTTCATTGAAATGTGGTCAACAGCCCTCCATGAACCCCTCCTGGGTCACTCCCGGCGCCTCTTCCTGTGTGCATCTGCCTTGCGTTGTGATTCCTTCTGTGTGCATCTCATCCCCCCTCATCCCCACAGCTCCTGACATAGCGTCTTGCACACAGTAGGTGCTGGATATGTTTCATGAGGTTATTAGACAAATAGGTGTGGCAATGTGTAGCCTCTGTGTGATGGGGACCCCACAAAGTTCTCTGTTTCATCAAGAGTTTGTGGCACACAGGGTCGGCAGCCATGTGTCGGTTAGTAACTATCCGACAGATGGAGGAGTGACCAGGTGAGCAAACAGATGAATGAATGAACGAATGGGCTAGTTTCCTCTGCAGAGAAATCAAGAGAAATTTAGTTCCTCCTACAGCCGTGGTGGAGCTCTGGGCAGGAGCACGTCCTCTCCCACTCAAGGCCAGTGGAGCCTGTGCTGCTGTCCGGGGTGGAGGAGGGCACAGGGCCCACGTAGGCAGGGCTCTCTCTGAGTCTGTCAGGGTGACAGGGCATCCCAGGCCACCAGACGCCCCCAGCCACCCCCAACCTGCCCGAAAACCGCAGCGGTCCACAGGATGCTGCCTGGTAATGGGTCGTGAATCAAACTAAGCAACTCGACACGAAGCTAATGATAAAATCTGGAGGAAAACCCACCTTTCTGGTATCCGTCAAAGCGGATGCTGTGGATGGGAGCAGATGGAGGAATGAAATATTTGTGGATTCCAACCACCATCTGGTCACAATTGATGGCCCATCTGATGGCAGGTTATCATTGTTTTTCTAGCATCATTAAAGACGTGTTATTTATCTCTGAGCACCATTTCTGCATTTGATGCGGGACCTTCAGAGCTTCCATGACCTCGTCACCAGGCACCAAGGGCTCCCCTGTGACTCTAAGCCTTGCCTGCGAGGCCTCTCTGGACGGCTTTGCTCTCAGTTTAGATGACTAATTGCTTCAACTCTACCTTCCTCTTCTCAGCTCCCCAGCCTTGGGTCACCCGCTCAGAGTCATCATTCACCATGGGTTCTCCTTTGTCACATTCAACTCCAAAAACTTCCAAAAGACTCCAATCTTCATGCTACAGTTAACAGTGTTTCTACCAAATTAATCCCCATATTTTTCACTTTACATTTTATTGGTTGGGAAAAATTTTACCTATTTACAGATACTTGGTTCTCTGGCGCAGACCAAAGTGGGGCAACAACACAAATTGCGTCCTGACGTCAGCTGACCGTTTTCATGGGGGCTTCCAAAAACAGAAGAGCAGGTGTCAGAAAGGGGAGAGGGCATTTACGAAATTCTCCAAACAATCTGTTAAAAGGCATAAACACTGGGCTCACACGAGAAAGGAGAGAGAAAGTGTTATTTTTAAGCAAACTATTTAAGTGTAAAAAATACATTTATTTCCCTAATTGCAGACGAAAACATAATTTTAGACAGGGGGGATTTCACATCAAAAATCTCTCTCTCAGTTGCGTAATTTGAGCAATCGATGTGGAGTTCAGGTGTATCCTTGGATGCTTTCTGTAATGTATCAGGATCTCCGGATCTGAGCCGCGCGTACGAATTGAGCAGAAGGAAAACAGTCATTTTTGGGGGCGGCTCAGACAGAAGCCAGCTCTGCTGAATGACATGGCCACAGGGAAGGAGCCCGTTGACTCTGGCTGAGGTCAGGGCCGGGCGTCCAGGTGTATTTTGTTTCTCTTGTCATTGCATTTTTTCTGTGTGATAAAATATACATAACATAAAGCTTACCATTTTAACCACTTTTTGATGAACAATTCAGTGGCATTAAGCACATTCACATTGTTGTGCGACCATCACCACCGTCCACCTGCAGAACTGTCTCATCTTCCCAAACTGAAACTCTGTCCCCATTTAATACTAGCTGCCCATCCTCCTCCGCTAGCTCCTGGCAGCCACCATTCTACTTTGTGTCTCTGTGAATTCGATGAATCTAAGGGCCTCATATAAGTAGAATCACACAATATTTTTGGTCTGGCTTATTTCCTTCAGAATAACATCCTCAAAGTTTATCCACGTTGTAGCGTGTGCCAGAATTTCCTCCTTTTTAAGGCTGAATGATATTCCAGTGTGTGGATAGACCACATTTTATTCATCCATTCATCCGTCGACGGGCACTTGGCTTGCTTGCGTCTTTTGGCCCCTCTGAATAATGCTGCTGTGCACACGGCTGAGCAAGCATCTGTTTGAGTCCCTGCTTGCAGTACTTTTTGGAGTACACTTAGGAGCAGAATTCCTGGGTCATACGGTGACTCTGTGTAATTTTCTGAGGAAGCATCACCCAGTTTTCCACAGCAGCTGTACTAGCTTACATTCTCGCCAGCTATGCACAAGGGTTTCAATTTCTCCAAAGTGCATTATTTTATGACTCAATTGAGCAAAACAGAGCAGAATCCAGTATGGACACACAGGAAGACACCGTGTCCGAGGCCATCCTGCAAAGCCACCAGAGCACCCAGTAACCGGGTCGGCAAGAAGAGAGCTGGGAGCTGGCCGCCAGATCAGATGGGGCAGAGCCAGCTGTGGACATGGTGCTGGAAGCTGGGTCGAGCCCTGCACTTCCCCGAACCCACACCCTGTGACCATGCTCCGAGCCCTGACCTACAAAAGGGACACAGCCTGCCCTGCTCACCCACACATGCCACAGACCCCTGGGGCATCCCTCACTTGTCCTTGTCCCCTCCTTGCAGAGCACCAGGCCCTTCCTCCCTCCATCCCTCTGTTCCCTTTGCTGGGCCCACTCCGCTGTCCCGGAACCTGGCTGGAGAAGGCGAGCTGCCCTAGCGTGTATGTGCCCGCTACTTGGTCACCCCAAGTTGGTCACCCCAACTTGGCCAGAAGAGTGGACCCATGAGTGCAAGCCCAGTGGCTGTCGGGCTGTCCATGCCTCGCCCCGAGGAGCTGCTGGCATGGGGCTTGTCCTGGGGAGCGTCCGCGTGTGTCTGCAAATGGTCTGCTTACTTGGAGCGGATGCCGACCGCCAGGCTGTTGGGGATTTGTTCACTTTTCCAGCATGTCCATCCCCTGTGCCCACAGCCAGCAGTGTCCAGCACTCCGCAGGTCATAGTTCATTGACTAACTGGCAGGAGCAGACGGGGCTGGGGGCCGAGGCTGCTGGACGCCAGAGTCTGGTCCAACCTCAATTAACACCACCTTCTGCTCCCCTCACCAAGGCCCACAGCGCCCGGTGTTCCAGCAGGTTCCACATTGCCTGGGCTCCTGGCCCACGTGGCCCAGCACACAGCTCTAGCTGGGACACACGCTGGGACAAGAGGTGGACGTGCTGCCCTCAGAAGGGGAAGCAGAGCAGGTGGCCCGGGCGGTGGGGCAAGATGCTTGGGGAACCAGGGAGGAGGTCCTGGAATAGCCATGCCCCTCCTCCACCGCGGACATCAGGGAGGCTAGCGCTGGGCCAGTCCATGGGCAACCTGGGCAGGCACAGTCCTGCTGAATGGGGTTCCGGGGGGGAGGCAGTCCAGGTCTGCAGGCTGGCCAGCCCTCTGCCAGGACTCTGGATCCCGCTTTAATCAAAGATTATTGGTGATCTAAGATGGACTTCTGCCACCAGTCAGACAGGACAAGAGGACTCGTGCCCAACTAGCTCCACGGCTGCTCCCCTGAGAGCCGACCTGGGTAGCAAGGCAGCCAGCCCTTCTCGTGGCCTCATGATACTGCGACTGCAGGGGCAACTTGGGCACCCCTGGGTCAAGGCCACAAGGAGGGTCCTTCAGAAGGTGCCGTGGGCCTTTCCACAACAGGCCTCGATGACCAGTGAGGGATGCTGCGAGAAGCAGAGCTGGCCTGGGGACCACTCCTGGGGAGGAGGCAGCGAGCTCCTGGGAGAGGCAGAGGGCACAGGAGGCTCTTCTGGGGGCAGGGGTGGGGCAGAGAGGGGCTCAGAGCTGGACATGGCCGTGAGCTCGGCTCTTCCTGGGGTGGGGGGGCACCACAGTAAGCAGCTTCCAGCCCACAGAGAATAAGCAGCGGGGCACACAGCCCCCCACCCCACCAGGCCTAAGCAAGAGGACCCCCGGTACAGCAGGCACCACGCGAGTCCATGGGAGCTCGTGTCCAGGAGAAACATATTTGCTGCCCCTGGCTTTCTTCCAGGACAGCTTGCTGGATCAAAGTCACAGCAGGGCTGGTGCCCAGGAAAAAGGACAGGATTAGGGCCCCTGAGAGAGAGGGGGGCCCAGCCATGTAGGGGGTAATAGCTAATGTTATGTCAGTGGACTCGGCCACAGTGCCCAGATGTTGGGTCAAACGTTAATCTGAATGTCTCTGTGAGGGCATTTTTGGATGAAATTAACATCTAAATCAGTGGATTTTGGTAAAGCAGACTTCCCTCCCTAACGTGGTGGGGCTCGATCCAATCAGTCGAAGGCCTAACAGAATAAAGACTGACCTCCCCCAGCAAAGGGAGTTCTGCCTCCAGATGGCCTTCAGACTCCAACTGAAACATCAGCTCTTCCCGAGGTCTTTCCCATGCCAGCCCACCCTACAGATGTCAGAGTTGCCAGCCTCTGTAGTCACACAAGCCAATTCCTTAAGACAGATATTTCTCTCTCTATATACACGTTTGTATATATGCATGCATATATATATGTGTGCGTGTATATGCCTGAGTGTGTGCTGTGTGAATGTATAAGATGTGTATTTGTGTGTGTGTGAGAGAGGGTGTGTGGTTGTGCACACACATCCCATTGGTCTGTTTCTCTGCAGAACCTGACCCCCAGAGGGGTCTATGCTCCAGGTCAGCTGGGCTTCGGCCCAGGACTCTCCCACAGCCGATGGGCAGAGGCTGCGGCTCTGTGGCTGCAGGTGCAGGACCCCCAGGATAAGGAGACGCTGTCCAGCCCCAGCATGCAGACAGAGGCAGGCAGGCCAGAGGCTGACCTGGGTTTGGGGTCTGTGGGGACAGCCGCCTGGGCGGGGACTCGGACCCTGCCGGCACCCAGACCAGCCTGCACTCTGCTCCTGCTCCGTCCTGCAGACGCTCTGTGCCCTGACGAGCCACTTAACCTCTGGGTGTTTTCATTTCTTCCTCTGTCAAGTCAAGCTACTTTGCGGCAAGATTGTCCCGAGGCTTGAAAGTGATAATGCAGACGTGCTTAGGAAATTGTGAACTGCCTCCTCAGAAGGTCAGGCAATAGTATTTTTCAATCAGCTTCAAGAGATGACTTCCAGAGGAAGTGTTGGAAAGTTGATTTCTCCCCTTTTGGTTTCACCAGACGCCTCCTGCCTTGATGTCCTATGCTGCTGGCGTTTGCTTCTGGGGCTCCCTCCCCACTAGACAGGGATCCATGTGTAGAGCCCCACTGGGTCCCAGCAGATGGACTTTGTAGAGGAATGAAGGATGAGTGACAATGAACGGATGCCCAGAAGGCGGAAGGTGGCCGTGTGGAGAAGATGCTGGAAGCCTTGGCCCTCTGAGTTCCCCACACACTGTGCTCCACCAGGCCCAGCACTTACT
The DNA here is from genome assembly GCF_041296235.1 of Equus asinus. Taxonomy (NCBI): domain Eukaryota; kingdom Metazoa; phylum Chordata; class Mammalia; order Perissodactyla; family Equidae; genus Equus; species Equus asinus. The sequence goes on along the minus strand of NC_091793.1, from coordinate 14,368,201 downwards.
GGTCTGATCGCCCAGCCTCCTGGACACTGCTGTCTGTCACGGCCCTTCTGCCTTCTCTAAGAGATGAGGGAGCTCTTGTGGCATCACAGAATATTCCAGGGCCAGAAGGGACCCAAAGGTCACCTGAGCCAAACTCTTGCCCATGCAGAAGCCCTGCTTGGAGCACCCTGGATTTTCCTCCCGCCCGTCAGTGGTCCAGGAGCTCAGAACCCCTCTCCAAGACTGCTCACGGCTGAGCTAGAGAGCTCCAGGGTCTAGAGACGCCCACGTATCGTTTCCTTGTTTATGTTCCAGCCTCTCACGGGACACATTTTTAAAAACTGAGGACAATTCTTAACTTTCCTAAGTTTTGCTGTGCTGTTTTTTATTTGTTCATTCATTCATTAGTTCATTCATTCATTTATTTCACACATTTATTTCACATTCATTTATTATAAACGCTCCCAGTCTCTTTGGCCTTTTCTCCCAGGATGTGGTTTGGGTCACTTTGATCTTCTTCTTCTTCTTTTTAATTGTGATAAAACAGCACGAAACATAAAACTGACCGTCTTAACCATTTTTAGTGTACGGCTCCGTGGCATCAGGCACACTCACATCGCTCTGCGACCATCCCAACCATCATCTCCAGAACTTCTTCACCTTCCCAAGTGGAACTCTGTCCCATTAAACACTGACTCCCATCCCCCTCCCCCAGCCCCTGGCTCCCACCGCTCTGCTTTCTGTCTGTGGATTTGACCCCTGCAGAGACCTCAGATGGGTGGAATCATCGGTATTTGTCCTTTTGTGACTTGCTTACTTCACTTAGCATGATGCCCTCAAAATTCATCCATGTTGTATCCTGTGTCAGTTTCCTTCCTTTTAAGGCTGAATCACCTCCCATCGTGTGCACGGATGGACCACCCTTTACTCCTCCCGTTGTCTTGACGGTCACTGGGTTGTTTCCGCCTTTGGCTGTTGCGATGGTGCTGCCATGAACATCAGTTTGAGTCCCTGCTTTCATTCTTTGAGGAATACACCCAGCAGTGGGATTGCTGGATCCCTCGGTCACTTGCGTCCATTTTTTAGCCCTGCCACCTTGCCGCCCCCAACAACCCCCGGTCCCTGGAAGGCTTTTCTGGCCCCCAGGTCGGCATGGAGGCCTCACCCGGGTGCTCATGCTCTGGGTTTCTCTCTATCTCACTGTGCTCTGAGCGTCCTCCACGCTGCTGGAGCCTCGGCAGCAGGTCTGCAGTCCCCTCGGTGCCCAGCCCTCAGGGCCCAGGGCCCAGCACCTAGAGGAAGTCAGCCAATGTCTGCTGAACTGACTGTGTGCTGCATCCTTCTCTACTCCCCCCGGGATAAGCCGCAACAGCTGCAGTGAGGACAGGCCACATCCAGCCCTTAGACTCACCAAGTGCCACCTGCCCAGGCCTGTCCCACACAAAAGCCCCTCCTGCAGCCAGCCACTCAGTTCTCAGGAGCGAGGGTGTCTTATATCAGGGGGGCTAAGCAGTGTCCTCCAGGCCATCCTCCAGACTCTGAGCCAAGGGACCTGGATTCAAATCTGCACCCTCTATGTACGCGGCCTCTGGGGCATCTGTTGAGCTCAGGCTTTTCATCTGTAAAATGGGGGGGGGGAAGGTGACAAGAGAACCGACCTCATAAGGCTATTTTGAGGGCACTGCCAGTCACAGAGTGAATGTTCAATAGATGGCCATGTGGTTAGTCATAGAAGAAACGACAAATAGAACAGGTCAAGCTTGGGATGCAGAATGACCCAACAGGGAGAGGGCTGAGATGGTCGTTAGGACTGAAGGAAGTGCCTGCGGGCAAAGTCCGATCCAAGAACAGCAGATGACTTGTGGTAGAGTCACACACACACACGCAGGTGTGCACACCTGAATGCACACACAGATACACAGAGTTTGGCCTCAAAGTCTGTTCTTAGCCTCGGAGCTGCCTGTGTGTAGGGGAAGCTTCACCCTGAGTCTACAGATTCACAGGAGAGATGGGCTGTGCAGACTCCTCGCATGGTACCGGCTGGCCCTGACCCCTGGCGCCAGCCATCAAGGGCCCTGCATCCTTTCCCTGGGGCTGGCTCTGACCCTCCTGGTTGGTCCCAGGCCCCTCTCACTATGCATAGCATCACCGTCCCAGACACTGTCCAGACCTTCAGCCCAGGCCCAGCTACTTATTGCACACTCCCTTCTTGTGGGAGGGCCGTGTCTGCCGTCAACCCCTCACCCTGGTGTCTAGTCTGGAGCTCAAGGTTAGAGGGGGCACTGAGGTGGGCGCTGGGGTGTCCCCCATGATCACATCAAGATTGGAGCCTCAGAGGGCTCTCTGGCCCCAACAGTCACACTGAGCACTCCAGGCCTCCAGGCAGGCCGCAGCCCCATCCAGGCCGCTGCCATCTGTGGGCACTCACACCGACCCAGTCCCCCTGCATCCCATCCCCCTACCCAGGGGGGAGACTGGAAGGAGACCGGGCAGGGCCTTGGGCACCAGACAGACCTGTGCTCTCCCACTGTGCAATCTCGTGGGGACTCCCTTTCCCACCAGGCTCCCCACTGGGTTGCATTGCTTTGGGAGCCTCTGAGGTTGTGTGCCGGGGTGTCCCCCACTTAGTAGCTGTCTCCCCAAGTCAGCTGAGACTAGCTGGCACCAGATGTTGGGAGAAGGTCACTCCCCCTGTGGTCTGCGCCATGTCCTTCCCCAAAGAGAGAGATGGCTTATTGAGGGCCAGCACCCAGCTAGAGTCAAGGTCAGCGAAGCCTCTGACACTGGCAACACCTTCCCCCTTCTCAGGTACGGCCCAGTCGAGCAGCCCATGATCACCCCAGAGGCCATGCATCTGATGCTTTTACCTCTTCCCAGGCCCTGGGGCAGCGAGTGGTCTTCACGACAGCCGGGAAATGAGACAAGGCCCTCGCCTGCACCACCCTGGGCTGCAGGCAGCCATGGCCATAGCACCAAAGTGCTTCCCTCGAGTGGGACCCGCACACCTGCCCACAGAGCGGGGCACGACAAGGGCGGGGAGCTGGGAGGGCTCTGCAGGCTGCTTATAACACTGGCCCCCACGCCCAGGTCCTCCCCCGATACCAGTGAGCTCGGCAGGGCAGGGGGCCAGGAGGCACACGGGGAGCCCTCGCCATGGATCCAGGATGGCGGGTTATCCACACGCCCTGCTCAGCCACGTGGCTGCCCTCCCCAGGACTCTCTCTTGAACCTGTCGGAGCCATGGGGGCTGCTCGGGAGTGGTGTGCAGAGCCCAGTCCTGTCCTCTCTCTCTGTTGATTTGGTGGAAGAAATGTCCTCATATAAAGGTCTGAGTGGACTGAGTGGGCTGGGGCTCTCTCACTCTGCAGGGTGGCAGCTGCCTCCCCTGGACCCCGGTTCCCAGCCAGCTCTCTTCCCTGGGGAAGTCCCTAGATGTGCCCACGGCCCAGGGTCCCGGGTAGGCTGAGAGGGATCGGAAGATAGCAATGAGTGCCCTGGGCTTGGAAAGTGGGGGTGAACCATGGCCTCAGGCCGTGTCGTCGCTGTGTTTACTGACCACTGGGAGCTCGGAGATGAGCCTGACTTGCGGGCCCCGTTCACTCCTCTCCAAGTGACAAGGCCAGTATCGATTCGTTTTTAATGTGCTTGTAATGGGGCTTGAAATGAACACAGGCTTGTTATTTATTTTCCCTTTTGGTTCCCAGGCAGCATCCATGGTGTTGCAGCCCCGGGGACCAGGAGGCGGGGGAGCCGAGACGGATGTGCTCCAGCCCCTGCCCAGCCCAGAGGCCCCCGCCCACCTCAACCCCCGGGAGGCAGAGGGCAAGACCCAGACCCAGGCACACACCACTGTCGGGGGCAGTTGTGGGGAGTTAGTGTTCACTGGGGACAGAGTTTCCATTAGGGACAGTGGAAGAGTCTTGGAGATGGGTGGTGGAGATGGTCACGCAACAGCGTGAATGTACCTAATGCTGCTCATCTGTACACTTAAAAGATGGTCAAAGTGGTAAGTTTTATGTTATGTATATTTTACCACAATAAAAAAAGATGTGTCTTTTTTTTTTTTTGAGGAAGATTAGCCCTGAGCTAACTACTACTGATCCTCCTCTTTTTTCTGAGGAACGCTGGCCCTAAGCTAACATCCACACCCATCTTCCTCTACTTTATATGTGGGGCGCCTACCACAGCATGGCTTGCCAAGAGGTGCCATGTCCACACCTGGGATCCAAACTGGTGAACCCCGGGGCCGCTGAAGCGGAATGTGCACACTTAACTGCTGTGTCACCAGGCTGGCCCCAAGATGTTTTAATAAAGAAAGAAACACTGTTGCTTCCTGGTGTCCTGGCCACCCGCCCGCCGTGGTGGCCTTCCCCAGCCTCCTGGGCAAGTCCAGGCCTCAGTCCAGGCCAGTCCAGTACAGGAATGCCCCTGTCTCCCACCCCTCTTCGCCTGGGAGCTTCCACCGTCCTCTAAGACCAGCTCTGATGTCCCCTCCTCCACCCACCCTCGTCACTCCCATGCAGACCTAGGGAGACCACTCAGACCACTAGTGACCTCGAGCGACCAGGGCCATGACAGTAGCCCCAGGGGGTCAGGGAGTCAGGGATGCCAGCTCAGAGTCTGCTGGATCTGCACTTGTCCCTGGTCCCCGCCTGAGTCTGGCAGAGAGAGAGGGCAGCTTAACAGTACCTGGGACCATCCCCCATCCCCCAAAACAGGGAGTTCCTGCTCCCCAAACCCAGAGGTGAGGCAGGTCCAGGAAGGGTGTCCCACGTGGTCTGTCGGCTTCCGGCAAGGCTGCGGACCACTTGGGGGGTGAGGGTCCCCAGAGAATGGACCGGGCAGTCGGAGAATCACAAAGCCCGGAGCGGAGCAGGCTCCCGCGACCCCTACGTGCTGGAGCCCCCGTGCGGCTCTGCGCATGCGCCGTCGCTCAGAGCCATTTCTAAAGACCCAGAGTCAGTCGTTGGGCCTTCTTCCCTCGCTCCTCCCCGGGGGTTCAGCCTACAGACAAGTTGATGCCAGCACACTCCGTATTAAACAAACATTATTCCTCACCATGGCATCTCGCAGCTGGGCCACTTCAGGCCGAGTGAGAAACACACACTGCAAGTCCTGGGAAGAGTGTAAAACCGCGATTTGTCATTTTCCTGGACCCCACACGGCCAGCTATCCATAAATGCAGATCACGCTCTTCATAAATTCTTTATGCTATTTACTTAGAGCCTGTGTTTATTAAACTGGTTGGCTTCCAAAATCTCTTTGTAGCTTTCTTTCTCAAAAGAGTAAGTTTTATTTCTCCAGCCCACCATAAATGAAAAATGGGACTTTGATAGACTCAGGAGATTCTGCCCCATCCATTAGACTGACGTAAGGAGCAGAAATAGACAATATTCATCAGCAGCTCAGACACACACGCACACCCAGTTTGTTTGCAGTCATGTAAGCTGAACAAATCTTAGACGGATCTGCTCCACGTTCTGCCTTTTTTCTTTCTTCACTAAGGTATCTTAGATACTCTTTGGGATTCTTGCAAACTGGGGTGAGAAGACCTTGAGAGAATCTCTCATATGAAAACAGCTTTCAGATTCCCCAAGCTCTTTGATCCTTGAATTCACATGGGGTGTCAACATGCCTCTGAAGACCAGCTGACGAAAACACCCCCTTTACCGGGTGGGAAACTGGGACCTGGAAAGGGCCAGGGATTGCCCAGGTCACAGGGCAGCCGAGGCAGCTCAGAGCCGGCTCTCTTGATCCTGATCTCGATGCCCTCTGTCACTCCCATGGGGCTCAGCAGGTGCATGGGGTCCACGTTCCCACATTCTCAGGCCTGGTGGGATTCCATACAGATGAGGCCTGGCTCTGAGGCTGGAGGAGCACAGCCAAGTCAAACCACACGGAGCCGCAGGGCAAGTCCCTGAGCCCCTCTGAGGAGTCTTGGTGTCCATATTCACAGAACGAAGAAAGCAGGCCTCCAGTCTCCAGCGCCCGGGAGCGCTCAGTGGCTCTGGCGAGACCAGGAGGCTGGGTGAGCTCTAGGAGCAGAGCAGGCTGGGGAAGGGGGGTGGAGCCAGGTCAGACACTGAGGCTGCCCTCCCTCCCTGCAGGAGCTGCAGTGGGCAGTGTGTACAGAGGGAGGCCACAATGGGGGGAGAAATGTGGGTGCATGTCTCTGCGTTTCATCCACGTCACACGAGGGCGATTAAGGATGGAGCTAGGAGCACCACCCACAGCATCCCCACAAGAGCAGATGTCCACTCCATCGTGGGGCCAGCACACCCGTGCCCATTCCCACCCCAATCCAGGCACAAGGTGGGGTTACAGGTCCTGACCCCAAAAATGAAGCATCCTCCATAAGGGACTTGGAACCTCAGGCTGGGTGAGTCCCAAGGCCCTGGGACGGGCGGCTCGTGCTCATGAGCCCGGTGCCTGGAACATGGGGCAGGGGGCCCTTCTATTGCATTTCTGCTTTTTTACGTTTGTCTGTTTTTATTCTGAACTTCCAGGAATCTTATCTCTGGGGCAACTTTATGATCAAGGCCCGCTACCTAATTAGCCAGGCCAGTGAAAAATGCAAAATTTGTTGTCTCTTGTTCAAAAAAACAGGAGACAAGTGCCGATAACAATTCTAAAATATAAAGCTTATTTCTTTAAAAATATTTTACTATCTCTAAGATTTAATAGGGATAAGAGTGATACACAGGTAACAACAGAAACTTACAAATTGCAAAATCATCATATTTCTGGAGTCATAATTTTATGTAAGATAATAAATAGTGATGCTTTATTAATATAATGTCTTGATTGATCATAACATTTTTCTGACTGTAAATGTATTTATTAGGTCATCAAAACCTATACTTTCAGCAACTTCATTTTTTTCATTGATATAATTGAAAATGATGTCAGTCGCTCTTGGCGAATGCAAGATTAAAAATAACTTTTGATACTTTAAACTTTTGAGAAGGATTTTTCTGCTAATGCAACAGTTTCTGGCCCTGTTGAGAGTATTTATAGGCTGTGACAACATTGGGATACATTTTTGATAAATTAGTTTGAAACATAAATTTGAGTACATCTACAGCTGATAATTCTCATGGAACAATTTTTCTAAAAAGATTTAACTCTTCATACAAATCAGTTTCGTGAAATTCTGAAATTAATTTCAAATATAAATTTATTCAGTGGTATTTTAGTGTTTCCTCTGATATCTCCCATAATTCGTGGTGTCACACAAGAACCGAAAGCAGATTCATGATTTGAATGTAATTCAAATGCCTGTTTCTGCATTCTAATGCTATATTTCCAATGATGAGGAAAAGATTAGTTTTAAAATTGTCTTCCTCAATAATAACTGGATCACCTGAAGCTTCCTGTGAAAAGTGTTCCTTTCCATCAAGTGCAATGATTTTTTAATTTAATTTCTGTTTCTAAGCCTTTATTGCAATGTGCCTGTGAAGGGCTTTATTTGGTAGTAATTGACTAACAACGCCGGCTGCTGGGCACCAGTTATTCTTGTCCTGGCTCCCAGACATGGGAGTTAATGCTTGTGCAAGGGGGCTTCTGGGATGGCCGGCAAGCCCACCTCCTCTTTGCAGTCCCGACACTACCCCCATGTGGTCCCCTTCATCTCCATCGTGGCTGTGGCCAATCCACCACTTCCTCCCTCGCAGCCACCAGCCCAGTCCTGGCCCAGCTGCCATGGGGACCCATGGAACGGGGCTGCCCCGAGGAATGCAGATGCACATCATTGCCAAGGCTGTTGCTCACGCCCACCCCAGCCGCCTGCAGTGTCCTCAGGCTGCGCCTGCACCCGCACACTCTGCCACCCTGTGCATCTTCCTGCTCATGCCCAGCTCCACTGTCGGGCTCCCTTACAAAGCTCATAAGTTCCAAGATAAAATTATTGAGCTCTCCTTGTTCACCAGGCTGGGGGCTGGGGACACACAGGGGCAAGGTCATGGGGTCCACACCCCCTTAGAGCACAAGCTTCAGCAGGACGGCCAAGAGGGACAGGGGCATTGGGGCCCGGGGCCTGCAGCAGCACCGAATCCCACTGGGGTGTCAGGAGCAGGCCGCCAAGAACCTGGAACTCAGGATAAACAGGCCCCACTTTCCATCAAGGGAACATCTCTTCTCTACAGAAAAAGAGAGCAACTCTTGGGGCCGGCCTGGTGGTGTAGCAATTAAGTTTGTGCATTCCACTTCAGTGGCCCGGGGTTCACAGGTTCGGATCCCGGGCGTGGGCCTGTGCACCACTCATCAAGCCATGCTGTGGCAGCATGCCATTTATAAAGTAGAGGAAGATGGGCACAGATAGTAGCTCAGGGGCCATCTTCCTCAGAAAAAAAAAATGAAACTCTTTAAGGGAGTATCAAAAACAATATACTATTTGTTCTCAGGGACAAGCAAAACTATCATTCTTCTCTTCCTTGGAAAGTCGGACTTGTTTTCTAAAATATTCAAGCCTCATTCCATGAATAAACTCCACTTTCAGCTTCTTCCACTTATGTGTTCATATTATTACCCTCTTGTGGAATGCTTAAGAGCAATAGTAGACACTGGGTCACTGAGACCAATATCTTGGAAACAAAATTAAATTTAAGCTTCAAATTCTAGGGACCAAAAGAAGACACTAGTCCCTGCTCTGTGCTCACCAAGTATTTGAGCTTGAACTAGTGACCTCACACTTGTGTGTCATAATCTCCCCACTTAGGCAAAAGTGACCTCTCAGAATTCCAAGGACTAAATGTGACCGTGTTCCGGAAAAAAACCATAACAGCAGTGGCCAGCTGCTGAGTTCTTTCCAGGTGTCAGGCATTAGCGAGGTCTTTCGTTGACGTTTTATAAGGCTGTCAGGTGAGTACTGGTGTCTCCTTCACACAGATGAGATCATTGACACTTAAATCAGTTAAGCAACTTGCCTGAGATTTGGAACTCACCCCCTCCCAGTTGTGCCTGACCCCAGTGTCTGGGCTTTTTCCCACTGTGTTGCAATTTAGTGCAAGAAGCAAGATGGCTGCATATGAAGGGTCCTCAAAAAGGACTTGGTCACTGTATCTCTTTGCTATGGCTGCCACAATGAAATACCATACACCAGGGGACTTTTCTTTTTCTTTTTTACTTTTTTTTTAATTGAGGTAACATTGGTGTATAAACTTATATAAATTTCAAGTGTACACTATTATATTTCAATTTCTGTGTAGACCACATCATGTTCGCCACCCAAAGACCAATTACCATCTTAAAGAACAGACATTCATTCCCTCGCAGTTCTGGGGTTGGAAGGCCCAGCTCAAGGTGTCCCAGGGTTGGCTTCTCCTGAGCCCTCTCTCCTTGACTTTCAGGCGGCCGTCTTCTCTGTGTCCCCCCACAGCCCTGTGTCTGTGCTCTGGGCTCCCACTGCTGGTGTCTCTCTTCTTACAAGGACACTGGTCATATTGCATTAGTGCCCCACCCATTGGCCTCATTTTACTTTAGTCACCTCTTTAAAGAGTATCTCCAAATATGGTTATATTCTGAGGTACTGGGAGTTGGGATTTCAGCATGAATTTTGGGGGACATAATTCAACTCTTAACAGTCACCAATGTAATGAGTTGAATGGTGATCCCCCAAAATATATGATGTATCTACAGACTAATCTCTGGGAAGCATGTATGTGACCTTCTTTGGATAAAAGGTCTTTGCAGGTGTAATCAGGTTAACAATTTCAAGAGGAGGTCATCCTGGGCTTGGAGCGGGAGGCCTAAATCCAATGACAAGTGTAATGACACATAACGGAGGAGAGACACAGACCCAGAGGATAAGGTCACGTGAAGACGGAAGCAGAGATTGGATGGTGCAGCCACAAGCCGAGGGACACCAGGAGCCAGCGGAAGCTGGAAGAGATGAGGAAGAACCCTTCCCAGAGCCTGCAGAGGGCACAGCCTGCGGACGCCTCGATTCCGGACTTCTGGCCTCCAGGCCTGTAAGAGAATAGATTTCTGTGGTTTAAGTCCTTCAGTTGTCATTATTTGTTACAGCAGCCATGGGACCAACACACCACCTTCCCTTTCTCACGACTGTCAGGCTCTGGGAGGAAAGGAGACCCGGGGTGCAAGACACATGTGTAAGGTGGCTGACGTTGAGGAGGATGCCCGTTTCAAGGAAGGCACAGCCTCTGCCATGGGCCCCGATGCTGTCTGCATGTGGCCGTCTCCTTAAACAGTCCCAGCCGGGTGCTCACTTGCCCAGGGAGCTGGGCAGTCTGGCTGGATGCTCCCTGGAGAGAGTTAACTCCCATCTCCTCACCCGCAAATACAGCTGAGCTCTTCAATCCCCTTTTGGGAATCTTGTCTATTTCTTGCCTTGCTGCAACTCATCTCTTTTCTTCCTGGAGATGAAATAATCTGGGTTTCCTATTCAGGATTTTGTATTTAGCTGCCATTATGTAATTTGCTGAAACCTTTCGTGGTGCTTCCGTGGGGTGACCAAGGTCGGGCTTAATACGATGGAACACAGTCTTTGAAAAGAGAGATTGGATTTGGCATCGTCACTGCATCTGCCTGGGATTTTGAAAACAGATTTCTCCTTGGGTGGAAGTCCAAGTGGACGGGGGGTATATGTATAAGTCAGGAACAAGCGGCCAGTCCCCTGGCTGGTTCCTGAAAGGGAAATTGCAGCCAGCTCCTTGAGGTCAAAGGCGCTTAGTTGGTGGTGCCCAAGATGGGGCTGCCCGTGGTGCTAACAGCGTCGGTGCATTGAATTTCCTTAAACCGCAGCCAGGTAAATGCTGGGGAAACAACTTCTATTTTAGGAACCTTGACTGTGAATCTTTGCAGAGAGATAATGACCTCTCAGATACCTCTTCTTGCAAAGCGAGTTTTCATGTTTAGGTCTCGATTTAAATGAAGAAGACTTCTCTCTGGATATAGGATGCACAGAGGGCAGTGCGTGTTAACGAACATTTCACACCCGCAGGAACGCTGCCAGGGAGAAGCCTGGGTCCTGGCTAGATACTCTTTTTCCTTTCTCCCTTAATCAGCAAAACTCTCTTTTTCCAGTTCACCCCAGTTAACGCCGAGCATCTACTTGGGTCCAAAGTTAGCCTGGGTGACAATTGTCCTCACGGAGGTCCCGTGTCTCCTGCTGACTGCCCACCCGTCCTCCTCCCGAGTCCTGGAAAGCCTTCCATCCCCGCAAAGAGCCCCCTACCCTACACTCACTCCTACCCTCGTTCTGGCAACCGCAGGTCGGCCTCTCAGACTTGTCGCCTGCTGGTCTGCGCCACGTTCTCCTTCCCTCCAAACCTCCCACACGCCCCCATCGACACCCCCTGAGGCCTGGCAGCACTGCAAGCTTCCCCAGGTCCAAACCACAAACTGGCGCAGGTCCTCCCTACACACAGCCTCCGGTGGCTCCAGCTTATCCCCTCGGGGGACCCGACCTGCAGCAGCTCTCACACCTGCCTCACCAAGACACACCGGATGCATGGCACTGCTACTCACTTGCTGACCATCTTTTTCCTTTTCTGGTTTAGAATCCTCGCAGTCGTTGGGATCAAGTCACTGAGATGCAGGGACCCTCAACAACTGTGTCTGTCTTCCCTTCTGTTCCACACACCTGCTGAATGCCCAGCTCCAGGTGAGTCTTCCCAGCTCACTGCTGCAATGCCTCAAACCCACTGCTCTCTCCTGAGCACGTCAACCATCTTCTGGAATATTCTTCCACCCACTCTCCTTTTGGCTAATTCCTCATGCTTATATCTTGGCTTAAATATTGCATCCTCAGAAAAGTCTTCAGAGATCACCCCCCCACAGCCCCCCCACACACACAAACACATCTACATGCACGCATCCACGCACACACACATGTGATGATATCAGCCCTCCGCTTCACTCGTTCAGGGATTGTCGTCTGTTACCACCCATCATTCCCTTTGGGGTTTTACCTGATCTCTTGCCCACAAAGCAATAGACCCCATGAGGAGAGCCCAGTTCTGCCCTGTCCCCTGGCTCCCAGCATTGCAGCCAACCCACCCACCTGAGGCGTCAACCCATGTTCTGGGAGCACCAGGGGCTCCCACATGACAGCACCACATTGGAAGTAAATCCTGCAGCCCTGTCAAGCCAACAGCTGACAGCCGCCCAGCGGACACATGGCGGCTGCCATCAGAGAGATTCAGGTGGGAGCCTAGTTTCTTCTTCCAAACTCCCCTGCCAGGTAGGTTCCCTAGAAGGAGCAGGTGGAGGACTGGAGGGAGCATCAGGAGAGGGGATGAGTCCTGCCCTCAATGTCCCTGGTTTTTTATTCCTTGTAACCTTTTGGGACTTCCATTTGGCCTGTCATCAGCCAAGAATGACCACCAAGATGTTCCTACAGCAGTATTCATGAGTCCACTCCACTGGAGCCATCCTCTGGCTTTTTATGTGTTTTATATGTTACCCTGGGGTTGCGGGTAATCAGTGTGGATGCAGAGGCTGCTCAAAGCTGAGAAGGCACTCTCCAGGCCATTCCTCCCCTATGATGGACAGCTTCTGGGATAGCTCTGTTTCCTGGCATGCATCCCCTCCTGGAGTCCTCCCACGAATGTGTGCTGGACATTATTACCTGTTTCTAATCAGGAGACTACGGCAGAAGGGAAAGGATGTCACTTCTGACATTAAGTTATAAAAAGACTCTCTCCCCTGCTGGGAACTTCCTGTTCTCTCACTTTCACACACTCAGCTGCCCTACAGAGAGACCCAAGTGGCAAGAAACTGAGGGAGACCTTCAGCAAACAGCCAGGGGAGAACAGAGAGTCTCCACCTGACAGCCCACAGGAGCTGAACCCTTTCATCAACCTCATGAAAGAGCATGGAAGCAGATCCCACCCCAGTCGAGGCTTCAGATGAGACCACGGTCACAGCCAGAGCATAAGGGCGACTTTATAAGGGTTCTGAGCCTAAATATCCAGCCAGGCTGCCCATGTATTCCTCACTCACAGAAACGGTGACAACAAAGGCTGGTTTTAATCTGATAAATCATGAGGTCATTTGTTATCTAGCAAGAGGTAGCTAATATGCCATCCCCAGTTACGCCATGCTATGTTACCCAGTACAACCCATCAGAGGTTCTGCAATGAAACCAAAGATAAGATGTTTCAACAGTAAATTGTGAAACAGAAACAGATATAATCATAATAAAATATTAAAGCATAGTGAGACACTACATCAGAATATAAACTCTCCCAAATTATGAACATCCTATGGGAAGAATTAAGTTCTAAAGATTAAATCTCCTTGTAAGTGAAAGTTCAAAAACATTAAAGCCCAAAGGGATCAGAGTCCCTTTGCCCACGCTAATAAATGTTCCAAGAATCATCGTCATTGCGAATGTCTTTTTCTGCTAATTCTCAACCAGGTTGCTTCTTGACGCCAGGGTAGGACTGGGGCTCCGTCAGTCCCCAGCTGTAGCCTGGGGCTGAGTGTGTCTCACCCAGCAGTGGTATTAGCTCAGTGAAGTGTCTTTTAGCCTAACATTTTAAGAGTCCCAAGTGTTAATGGGACAGACAAGATAATACGGCACTAGCCTCAAACGCACCAGACTTAGAAATCAAGCCAAGCTTTGGTCTCTGGAGAAATTATCCCAGGAAAATGATCTTTCCAGAACCCAGTGCTTAGTGCTGCCAAAGTCTCTACTGACGCGGCAGGTCTGAGAGAAGGAGGTTGATGGCAAATCCTTCTTGGCTTTGCTCTCAGGGGATGCCAGCCAGCCAATGCCAGTGGTCCAACATCCATGATTGGAGATCACACACTCAGCTGGAAGAACTCTCTGAGCAGGACATCCATCCTGAGAGGGTGCCATCCACCAACGGGAGGAAGCCCAGGGCTCCAAAGTTCCTAAGGGCCACGTCTTCCTGTGCTTTGTCTGTGAGTGAGCTTGGTTCCTGGGTTGCAGCACCGTCCCCACAGTCTTGTGAGCAGAGGTCTTCCTCCTGTCCCACTGGCTGTCTTCACTGCCCCATGCGATGGAATTTCTCAGTTTAAGGAATCTGCCTTCTAGAGAAGACTGCGCCCACCTGGATCTTAAGCTGGCTGGAGACCAGACTGTGAGGTCGGGTGGAGCCTGTGGAAGAACTATCCAGATCCAAGGGCAGACCCTCCACAGCCCGCCTTGGTCCTGCCTGCAGGATGGAGCCTGGAGTGGCTGGCCCTGCGCTACCTACCCCATCTGCACCAATGGTCTACACAGGGACCTGTGATGGTCCTCTGCCACTCCCAGCACCAGCTGCCTTGCCCTTAGAGGGAGAAATTGTGGTTCTGCCTTCTTGTCCCCAATGATCCTGAAAAGGCTTCTTTCCCTGTCATCAGATGCTTCCCTCGTCTGCCCCCCACGACCTCCGGAGCCCACCAGCATCCAGCCCAGGCCCACCTCTGACCCCATCTGCCAACTGCAGGTGGTGTGGCCTCAGGGAGGACCCCTGTCTCCCTAAAGGTGAAACTTACTTCATCAAGGCAACCACTTGCCTCTGCACGAAGTCCCCTGGGCTGCCACGACCTGTGGGGCGAAAGCCGTGTGCCTGGAGCCTGGCTGAGCATCACAATGCCTGACTGTCCAGAAGTCACCATGTCAGATTATTTTGTTTTTCTGTGTATAATTTCTTAAGAGTCAAGACCTATGTGCTCAATCTGGGGGCGTCTGCGCTTACACCCACAAAAGTGCAGACCTCCTGCCCTCTCTGAACTTAGCTCACAGCAGGGTGAGGTCATGAGGACACTCCCCAAGTGGGCTCATGTCTGAGGGGAGGGGTCAGAGGGCTGCCTGATGACATAGAGCCAAAGGCCTCTTGACTGGGAACCCGGATGGAGAGGACAAGCGGGGCCAGCCGCAGAGCTCGGGAGCAGGGTGCAGCTCTCGCATGGGGAGCGTGTATGGGGTATGGAGAGTGCTGAGTGGGTCCCCCGCTCTCAGGTCCCCTGACAGAGGAGAGGAGGGGGCAGGACTGGCTCCCCCACCGTCTCCTGCAGGAGGGGCTGCTCCATAGCGCGCAGCCCCAAGGCAGACAGGAGCATGCCAACCCTGACCAGTGACCACAAAGCCAGGTGCATCCAGGATACTTTACCTTTTTGCAACAGGCATCCTTCTCAGAAATGTGTTATAAACACACACACACAACTTTTTTTCAGATTTTTTTTTACTGTGGTAAAGTATACGTTGCATAAAATTAACCATTTTAACCATTTCTGAGTGTGCCGTTCAGTGCGTTAAGTACGTTCACATCATTGTGCAACCATCACCACCGTCCATCTCTAGGACTTTTTCACCTTCCCAAATTGAAACTCTGTCCCCGTTTAATGCTAACTCCCCACTCCCCATCCCCCACTCCTTGCACCCTCCATTCTACTTTCTGTCTCTATGAATTTGGTGATCAAGGGACCTCCTACAAGTAGAATCGCACAGTACCGTCCTTCTATGTTAGGTGTGTTTCACTCAAGGTTCCTCCAGGTTGCACTTGCGTCAGAATTTCCTTCCTTTTTAAGGCTGAGTAATATTTCACCATGTGGATGGACTGAATTTTGCTTCTCTGTTCATCTGTTGATGGACACGTGGCTGGTTTCCACTTTTTGGCTGCTGTGGACCATGCCGCTTTGAACATTGGTGTATACGTATCTGTTCAAGCCTCTTTCAGTTCTTTGGGGAATATGCCCAGAAGCGGGATTTCTGCCTCATATAGTAATTCTGTGCTTAATTTTTTGAGGAAAGCCCAGGGTCAGGAGACAGAGTGAAGAGGAATCTAGGAGACACAGACGTGGCTCCAGTCTACATACGCACTCCTGCTGGGCTCCTTGGGCTGGTCTCTCCCTGTGATGTTTTCTTGAACTTTCTCAATGTTTTTCTTCATCTAGAAAAGCCCCCCCAACCCCCAGTCCAGTTCTACTGGGAACTCCTGCCCATGGGATGTTCTCGTCTCTGCTAGGTGGCCTCAGAAGCCTCCTATGCATCCATGGCAGCTGAAGCCACAGAATTTGCTTGTCCACCTCTCTCCCTGACACACGACCCACCACGGGGCAGGGAGGCATGCAGTCGGTGCTCAATCCGCGCTTGGGGGTGGAGTGGATCTGTAGGTGAGTGCCTGTGCCCTACTTGGGAACGCTGTTCCTGTGCTTCTCCCAGGGATGCAAAGGGAGAAAGAGAAGCCCAGAGGGGTGACTTCCCACCGCCACACAGCCACACCCTGCCGAGTGCTCAGGGCCAGTGGACCAGCTGTGTCTTCCAGGGGAAAGGCCACCACTCATGGAGCGTGAAAGAAATCATAAAGGAGTGGCTCAGAGGAGGCAGCTGAAGAGGGGAGGGCCTTGTTGGTCCACCATATGGCCAAGCCTGGTTACAAAACCCCGACCATCTGAGCAGCACCCACCAGCAGTCTCCTGGCTGGCCCTCTCTGAACCCGGCTCTGAGCAGGTGGCAGGGCTGAGCTGGGCTGGAGCGGGATCCAGGGCCCAACCCACTCAGTCCTGCGCTTGGCTCTGCTCCTCCGGGCTGCTGTCTGCCGTCCTGGGCCCTGGCTTCAGGCCTCCTTCCCTTTCTGGTGGTCACCCTCACCAAGTAAGGATGTCCCCAAAATGTCGCAGTTGCCCTTGGTAACCCATCATGGCTCTGTCACCCATTCGTCTATTTAAGTTGCTGCTGAAGGTTGCTAGATTTTTGGCCATGCCACCTTCTGGGGCCATGACTCTCCTCAGTTTGCTCCCTGTGGGGGAAGGAGGCCTCCCCTCAGCCGTCTTATCAGCTCCCTGGGGGCCCAGGGACTCCAGAGAACACCTGGGGCGTCCTCTCCATCCTTTGCCTCTGTGAATGGGAATTTGAAGAGAAAAGGACAAAGTGAGGTTTTCTCCCTGGAACTGGAGCATGGAGGCTGCCTCCCTGGGCAGAGGGTGCCGGATCGTGGGCTCCTCCCAGCCAGGGTGGTGTCCTCCATGGAGGGTCATCTGGGAGACGAGCATGTGGGTAGGACCCCCAGGCCCGGGTCTCTGCTCCTGGTGGAGTCTTGACCTTGGGCAAGTCCTTTCCCACCCTGGTCTGTGACATGAGGTACCCACAGGCCCCCAGGAAGATGTCTGGGGGTCTCCAGCTTGGCCCCCAGCCTCTCTCATCCTCATTAACTCCTGCCCTGAATTGCACTGCAGAGACGAGCCAGAACCCCTGTCCACGTGGTTCCCAAGGAAGGATCCTGCAAGCCAGTTTAGGGACAGTCACTTTCTTCCTGAAGCTGGCAGGAGATAAACAACACGACATGGCAGGAGGATGACAGAACTCTCCACTCATGCCCCTGGGCCCTCGTGCGCCAGCGCCAGGGCCGAAGCCACCCTCCACTGCCCGGCTCTCTGGCAGGGCCCACGCATCAGCTGGGTCACTGCACAGGAAGTGGACAGAGCCTCCTGGGAGCAAAGCAGCATTGTCGGACCACTCTGCTCTGAGGATTTTCTCCTCCACGAAGGAAGCAGGAAGAACTGTGAACATCTTACTCAGTTTTGAGGTCAAGATAATGAAATGTGTGGCATGCAGCCTCCAAGGAGGCAGAGAATGAGGACTGTGCTGGGACTGCGTCTCTCATGGCATGGCCTCCCACCTCGGCCTGGACCGGTTCATCAGGAAGGCTGAGGACAGGTGACAGGCTTGTCCTGAGCTCTGACTCTCTTAGCAAACCGAGATGCAGAAGGATGGGCAAGTGAGCCCACAGCTCTCCACTCGCTCTCTTTGTGCAGAGAGGCCTCAGGGCAGCCTCGTCTCACAGGGTAATTATCTCCAGCGATGATGGCTGTGGGGTTGTGGGGTGAGGGAGAGAGAGAGAGAGAGACAGGGCAGAGAGAGAAGGAGAGAAGAGTGGACTTGTCTTTCTAACCTGATAGTAAACTCCTTGACGGGAAGAGCAGTACTCCCGCCCGACAACCTCAAGGGGCACGAGGGCCTCCGGCAGGTGCAGGAGGGAAGACAGGCCCTAGGACAGCAGGAGGGCTCAGAGTGTGCATGATCTGTGCAGCAGCAGCTCAGCCAGTCTCCACCCAGCCTGCCCAGGTGAGCCGGACACTGCGGGGCTGGGCCCAGAGGAGGCCCAGTGGAGGTGTGACCGGAGGAGCTGCTCTCTCAAGCACTCAGGGGAGACTGCAGGCGAGACCACGGGCTGGAAGGGAGTTAGCCGCCCACCGAGGCCCATTTCCACTGACTGGCCCTCAGATCTAGCCTTTCTCCCAGAGCCCCATGTCTCTTCTTGACTTGGAAAAGCCTCCGAAACAGCATTCTGTGGTCAGCAGCTGGAGAGGCCCTGGAGAGGGAGAAGCTCAGCCCCTGGCTGTTCCAGCCCCACTCATCCCACGATGTGGCTGGCTGTGCCTGTCTCCTAGCGCAAAACTATGGGGCTCTCTTTTCTTTCTTCCCTTGAGCATTAATTCATGTACATGAGCCTCTGAAGGGGGCATCTGGCTGCAAGCTAAAGTGAGAGTGACCTGTGCGACTCCCTTGCCCCATCTGGATGTGAGGACCACTGTGGGCAGTGATGGGAGAGAACCTAGATCCGTCCTCACAGCTCAGAGGGGCAGATGAGATCTGCCGTAAGCACCAGGAGTGCCAAAGGGCAGAGAAGATTCCCTAGCGGGACCCCCAAGGCTGCCCCCCGTCTGTGGCTGAGGTCCCCCTGTAGATTTCTCCCAGTGCCTCTCTGATGAATGCCCCTGGGTCTGGCTCCAGAGAGCAGGTTACCATGGAGATCGTGGGAGTGAGGTGATGGCACTGTTGGAGAGGTTGAGGATCAGAATGTTCTAGAACAGGAGCTCCAGGAAGGTGCCTGACAACCTTGGAGGCATTCCCCATATCTCTGTTCACGAGAATGCTACCACCAGTGGCTGGCCACCTGCGTACCAGGGGACTCATTCTCCTGGCTCACTGTATCCTCCCTGCCAGGCGAGGTCAGCTAGTTTAGGTGGCCTTCCTTGGGCCACACAGCTGTGGAGGGTGATACCAAGATGCTTACTCTTATGTTCATGCTGTTTCCACTCTAAAACTCTGCAGCTGGCTGACAAATGCTCCCAAATATGGCCCATTCCCAACCACAAATCTCCCTCATTTAGTCGTTCAATGATATTCTGAAGAACCCCTCAGAGGGGTCACCTTGTTGGCTATGACTTTGTCATGCTGGTTGTATTTAAACTGCATCAACCACCTGGTTCTTAAAATGTTCCATGTGAGTTATTTCTGCCCAGATGAGAGGTTCCAACTCTCCCCAACCCCTTCAGGGCTCGTGGCTCAGACGGGATCACAGACAGCAGGACCGGTCTTGGGGTTGCAAGTGGCCTGGGGACAGGGGGAAGGATGGTGCTGAGCCAGGGAAGTTAGAAAGGAGCCATGTCCTTAGACCAGGAGACAGGTCCTCGGGAGCTGGAGCAGGGTGGCTGGGACGGGCATGGGGCCAGATGCTCCACTGTCTGGCCTCTGTCCTGCACTGGCCGTGTCCTCAGGATCACTGCTATTTTTCCTTATCCAGACATGGCAATTGGGTGTGTTCATTCCCACACTCCCTGAACTGCTCGCCCTCCCTCAGCTCCCTCCCGGGGCAGTGCTGTCCAACACTGTTCCTCTAATCCCACCTCCCCTGCCCTTTCCATCACCAACTCCCCCCTATGCACTCACCCACTCACACTCTCCTCCCCCAAGTGAGAACATTTTGGCAGAAAGTAGTTCAAACGAGAAGTTAAAATGCTTTGGAGGCAGCAGACAGAAGTGTGGGCAAAGCCGTTGGAAACCCCAGCTCAGGGAACAATGCTGTGCCCTTGTCTACTGACACAGTGTGACAAGACAGAGGGGCCTCTGTGACCTTGGCCAGCTGAACCTTCGGAACCCAAACACAGCAGTGCTCTAAAATACACAGAATGGCTCCTGACAGGGACAACAGAAGGCAGGGGCCAGTTTCTTCTACAATTTGACCTGTGTTTGTGAATCCCAAAATCCCAGGCTTTGAAGAGGACCTGGGAGATGCAAGCCACTCTTGCCAGGTCAAGAAACTCTAATAGCTTAGACTAGAGTGAGCCCAGAGCAGAATCAGAGCTGTGCTGCCCTGCTTTGCAGCCATGAGGCCTTGGAATCCCCTCCCCTCAGCATCCTGGTGGGAAATGTGCAGCCAGCAGAGGCACCCCTGGGGGCTAGAATGAGGACCACAGGAGGTAGGACGCATGACACAGTCTCATTGTCAGCCTGAAATGCCGGCGTTGCTCTTTTCGTTGGAATTGTCATTATATCAGTGTCATCACTGCCCGGTCCTCTTTCACGGTTCCACGTGGTGGTTCATCTTCATATTGAGGCAAGAGGCAGCCCCAGGCCCTGCGAGGAAGGGAGTGTGGTTCCCACCCTTCTGAAGCTCACAGCCCATGTGCTGAATAAGATCGTGGTCAGCACCTCGGCCAGCTCCCACATAGCCTTGCAGTTCTCTGGGCTTGTCTTTAAAACTGTGGAATCTCTCTCAGAATAAGCCCCTGCCTGTAACTGACTCTCTGTCCACTTGCCCCCAGTGAACACCTCCATCCTGACCCACAGGGCAGGGCATTATCCTCAAAGGATAAATGTGTCACTCCCTTAAGTGCCCCAGATGTGGTGTAAAATATGGCTACCCAGGTAAGTAAAATAGAATAGTCACCTCTCTGCATCAGCCATTCTCTTCATTGCATTCCTGTGGGGGGTGTTTTTGCCCTCCACCACAAGACGAGTGCCCCAAGCTGGCTGGGGCCACGCCTGGGTCCCGGCTGACCCTCCCTATGCTGACGGTCCTTCCCTCCAGCACTGGTGCACCATGAGGTTCCATAAAACGAGTAAAGCAGTGAAGAGGCATGGCAGACCCTGTGATGTGCCCCTTAGATCCCCTTTAAGGAAGGATGTGTTGCCAGCTTCCAGGAGCACCACCCATGCACAGCCATCATTAGCCACCCTTTGTGTCAACCAAGGCGGCCACTGGGCCTTCACCCAGCTCACCTCTCCCTTCACTTGATCTGAATCCCTTTCCTTCCCTCCACCTGTGTGGTCCTCCAGGGTGCTGCACAAATTCCTCCGTCTCAGGGTCTGCTTTCAGACTCAATCTGCAACGTTGAAGGAATGAATGAATGAGTAAATGAAGGAATGAATGAGTGAGTAAATAAAGGAATGAATGTATGAGTGATGTTGGTGGGGCAAGGAATATCACTTTTGTTTTAAACGAGGAAATGAGTCTCTGAAAAGATAACTAACTCGGTCAAGGAATCATTTTAATGATTGAAGTATGTCATCAGGAGCTGTCCTCCTAATTGCGAGATGATGCTGCAGGACTCCATGGAGAAGTGGCTGACTGGGCACTGCTCAGAGAGGGTGCTGTTGTTCTCAGGGACGGCGCTGCCCATCAGACCCCTGTGAAGAACACAGAAACCCAGGTCTTTTATGATTTGGCCAGACCTACCAAGGAGTTGGGTAAATTGTGCTTTTTATTCCCTCACTCATAGCCTGAGAGTGGCTGCTATAAAGCTGGGGTAAGAATAGGTGTTTTTCTTCCCAGAAATAGGTCTTTTCTCTCTTGGAGTCATTTTTACCAAACCATCAGGGTTGACAACAAGCTAGATGCGTTCATATGTATTCCCAAGTCACAGGCTTCTTCTCCTCCGTGACAGCCACCTCCTGTAAATGCAGAAATTTCTGCTTGGAAGTTTTGTCTGAAGTCTTGCTGGTCCTACCCACTCGGCTTGTTCCTTCCTTCCTGTGATCGAGTGCACAGTTCATTAAGATCTTTGGTAGTGGCGGAAATGTTAGAGGGGAAGAAAAAGCTGTTGACAATTTTATTTTTAAAAGCGACTAAGAATAGAATGAACTATTATAGCAAGCCAGCAAACGGGATTGTGCTCAAGGCCATGTTCTCCTTCTAAAAATCAGAGTTTGGCATTTAATAAGAATGAGGAGAGGGCTTAGCCTCAACTTCCCATTCACAGTCATCTCCATTGTCTCAGGGACAAGAATGGAAAATAGGACGTGGGTCCTGCTTGGGCCACCACTTAGCTGCCTGTTTATGCAGCATCCAGTCTGTTCTTTTCCACCTGAACTCATCTAAGACCAAAACTTCCCCTCCTTTTCCCACCCCTCAGAACACAAAGAAACTCACCTGACTATCTGGGTTAGCTCCACACCTCACCTGGCGGGATACAGACTTTGTCCTCTGAGATAATCTTCCATACCAACAGAGAGCTTAGAAGATACAGAAGTGCTACATGGAGGTACTAGATGCCTTTGAAACCCTCGCGTTTTTTATTCAGAGGAACTTGGGTGTTTCCACAAGAGCAGAGAAGACTCTGGAAGATCATGGCTCTTGTGTTCATCTTCGAACCCCTGGTCAGAAGGGCTGGAAGCTACAGGGCAAAGAGCTTCACCCAAGTGGCCCCAAAGCAAGAGAGACCGACTAAGAGTAGAGGCCCCAGCACCAGAAGGAGTCTAGTCCAGCTGGCGGGGTTCTGTAGGACACTGGTGTACGTGGGGAGGGTGCCAAGCAGGTGTGGTAAGGGCCCATCCTGCTTGGAAAGTCTGTCTCCCGTGTCTTTGGCATGCCGCATCTCGTAGTCCTGGTTCCGCAGCATCACGTGGCAGGGGCTCCATAAACAAGGGCTGAGGGCTGGGTGTGTAAACCAAGTGGCTCCATTGTCCTGCAAAGCAACAAGCAACAGAAATGCTCTCAGAAACCACGAACACGCTCTGTAGTTCTTGGAGAATCAGAAAGGCCAGATGAGGTTGGGTCATGGGTGCTGAAGGTGGGATCAACTGAGACGCTGCAGAAGGGAAGCTGCACACTCAAACCCCGAAATCTCAGATGAGCTGCAAAAGGGAAGTTCTCTGGCAGCTGACCTTGCAGTGCCTGATCATAAAGGGCTGCCCAAGAGAAGGAGGAGGCTGATGAAGTGCCAGCCCATCTCTGCATGGGCCCCGGCGGGGAGCACCCGTGGTCCCCGAGGAAGGATGAGCCCTCCATGTCTTTAAGAAGCACAGTCTCTAGAGGGGAGGCTGAACCATGAAATTCCTAAAGAAAAGTGTAAGTGCTCTGGGGGTTTCTCCTGGCAAGCACACTGGTAACACTTGGTCACTAAGCATCTAGAGAGCACCTGCTGTATGCCAGTGTCTGCACTGCATTCTGAGGTCACAGAGATGAACGTGGAGGAGTGTAGGAAGGAGAGGCGGATGGTCAGCCACTGGCAATGCCACGTGGTCAGGATGGTAGTCCACGAGAGTCCAGGGAGAGACTGGCTGCAGAGGGATCACAGAGGAGGTGGCACTCCTATGATGATGGAACTCCAGATCTGAACAGAACCTGAAGCCCCCTTTGTGAATCAGCCCAACAAGGCCCAGAGACAGAGACCACTTGCCCCGGGATCCCCCGTCAGCATCCTTAGCATCAACCTCCATCGATCCTTCCTGGTGGACAAAGATTTAGAAGCAGAGCGTGAAGTCTGGAACAAGCCCAGCTTTGAGTCACTTCTCTACAATGGCAGAGTCAATTGATCAGATGTGGGTCTTCAAAATCGCTTTATTGATGAAGAAGAACAAAAACCAAGGTGTTAATTAAATCAAATTCCCAGAAGCAACAAGCATCTTCACAATCACGTTATCTGTCCTTCCGCAGCTGGGCCCCAAATGCCCCCTCCTGTGCACCTCTTGCCCCCCAGGCGCGTCTGCAGAACTGGCCTGATCGTGCCCTGCTTGGAGGCTCACCCCGAGTCAGTAGGCAGAGGCTCTGTGGGGACCTCCGTCCCCCACTTGGGTCCCCTCCATACCTGTGCCTGCTGGCCCACTCCCAACAGCCAGCACCTGCGTCTGTT
The DNA here is from genome assembly GCF_041296235.1 of Equus asinus. NCBI lineage: Eukaryota > Metazoa > Chordata > Mammalia > Perissodactyla > Equidae > Equus > Equus asinus. Next base: position 14,344,393 of record NC_091793.1, on the reverse strand, counting down.
GGGGATGGATGCCCTAAGACTGCAGAAGCCATTTCCCACCGCTTGGTAGGCCTCAGTCCCAGGAGCCCACATGCTCACCCACCAGGACCAGCCCTGAGCCACAGCTGACGGGCATGGGGCAGTGAGTACCCCAGCCCTGGCCCTCGGTGGGGACAGTTCTTCAGCACGTGCTAAGCTCCTGCAGTTGCTCTGGAAGCTGAACCAATATCTTGCTGTCGTCTCTTCCCTCCAGCACTTAGCCCACGCTCTCTGCTGCGCATCTCCCAATGCCTCGACCTCGAATCTTTGGCTCAGGGTCTGCTCCTGGGGGACCCTCAAAATGAGACTCGGGACACGAGGTCCCCTTCTCTGTGTGGCTGTGTTTGAATCCATTATTACAGAATGTGTGCAGCAAGCAAATACAAACTTGCAAATCAATAGCAGCGGGACCTTCCAGGGCATGTCTCCCTTTTAACAAGCAAGTTTTCTGCAGGCCAGACTAAAGTCTGCTACCCCAGAAAGAACACACATTCAAGCTTTTTCATGTATTAATTATGTGACCTTGGGCGGGAGCCTCAGCTGTTGAGGGCAAGCCTTTCATCTTTAAGAGGAAATCCTTGCTCAAACCTACACGGCAGTTGAGCGACCTGATGTGTGTGAAGCTTGTCTGTCACCTGGTAGTTGCAAAAAGTGCCAACAATTACCCCCTCCCTGTTCATCCTGGTCCTGGTCCATGTAGCACTGGGTTTTCTCAAAGCAACTGATGTGTTCCTGCGTGAATGTGACATTCTCCGTCGGCAAAGCTGATACTTTACTTACTATTGACATTTACATGCAAACCGTGTGGAGGTGCTCCTGTCTACAGGCTGAGTTTTAGACACTGTGCAACTAGTAAGTCAGTCCAGGTTATGAAGTAGCTGCTGAATCATCCCTATGTTTCAAACGAGGAGACTGAGGTACAGAGAGGTTTCATAACACCCCTGAGGTCACACAGCTCAGGGTGAAGGCCAGGACTTGAGTCCAGACATTTTGCCTCTGTCGTCCCACCTCTCAGACTCCCTGCTTCACGTCCTGTCAGAGTCCAAGGGACTGACCCCACGTTTAACAAACACTGGAGAAACCAATAACCAGGAAGCACAACTTATTTATAGGCTAAGTCAACCCTCTCTTTATTGAGATCACGTCTCTACCAGGGAATTTTTAGGCAGTCTGGCGTTACAATTCGCTAACATTGAGAATGTATTAAAGTCAGCCCTACTTACCAAAAATATCCCCGTGTCCATATTGCCTCTTCCGCGTAAGCGGGGGCTGTCGGGGACACCAGGACTCTGGCTCTCCCAGCCTGAGGGGCTCCTCCAGGAGCCCACCTTGGTCTGGAACCCTGGGGTGGGGACGTCTTGACTGACACGTGTGTGTCTGGGTGGTGCCGCTGCCTGAGCTCTGGCTCTGAGGAACAATCCTAGGCCTTTCAGGACCGAGGAGGAGCCACCAACACGGGTTAAATAAAAGAATAAGACCAACGGAGACGGAGAAGGAAAACAGGCAGAGAAAAATAACAGATTCTCCACTTTCCTTAAAATGAGAAAGTGGCACTTGGGAAAACTCGCGAAGGGATCGAAACCAACTTTGTTTGTTCCAGCTGCCTCCCATACTGAACATAACAGCCATATCAACACTGTCAACGATGAGCATACGGTCCAGGGTCCAGGAACTCAGACGGGATCAAGGAAGAAGGGAAGCAACACTTGCTGAGCATCTACTGCGAGCCGGGCCCCGTCCGACATTGCTTTACGGAGGTGAAAGTGCAACTCAGGAGGTTGGATGACACCTGGAGGTCACACCGCCAGCACACACCCGGCTGGAACGCAGCCAGCTCCAGATGCATCTAGTCAAAGTCTCTCCTTGCCAGGCTGCCTCCCAGGATGAGTTTAGAAGGATGGAGAAGAGTGACAGTACCCAGGCTTCCAAAGGGACCGAGGTCAGGCCAGCAGAGAACACCATGGACACTAATGCGTTAACAGACAGCAGGCCAGCTGTGTCTGCACAGCGTCCCGGGCACCTGTGAAGCATTCCCAGGGAGAGTAGAGCCCCCAGGGCAGAGAGAGGAGCCATCAGGTTTGTGTCTCATGTTGGGGACCAAGGCAGAAGACGCAGCTGGGGAGGCGTGCAGTGTGCACCGGAGAGAGGCTCAGCAGTAGAGAAGCGGGACCAACCTGGCAGTACTCCCCAGCCGAGAATCCTCCCCAGGATAGGAGCGCCCCTGGGCTTTGACTCCCCTCTTTTCCGGGCCCCACACAACCATGATTGAAGAGCTTCTCCTGATACGCTGCCCACAGAGATGGAAGGATCCCTGCTTAGTAATGGAGATGGGGCTCTCGGGGGGCAGGCCAGCTGAGGAATGAGAGCTTCTATAAAGTAAATTCATAGCATCAAGCTCAGCCGGCAGCTGGCAGGGCGAGCAACATGAACTCAAGTACTTGGGACCTTGGGGGAGCTCAGACCATCCACACAAGCCTTTTCCTGACACATGAGGGAAACTGAGGCTCCAAAGTGAAGCGGCTACTCCCAGGTCACTCCCACCCAAAGCTGCACAGGGATGATCTCAAGTTCCCACCCGTTTACAGCCAGAGCCCCTTAAAAACTCCTGTTTACAGGGACCGGCCTGGTGGCACAGTGGTTAAGTTTGCACGCTCCGCTACAGCGGCCCAGAGTTTTCCGGTTCAGATCCTGGGCGTGGACCTAGCACCGCTCATCAGGCCATGCTGTGGCAGCATCCCACATACAAAGTAGAGGAAGATTGGCACAGGTGTTTGCTCAGGGCCAGTCTTACTCACCAAAAAACAAAACAAAACAAAAAACCCCTTCTGTTTACAAGGCCTCTCCCTCAGCAGGTGCTGACATGGTAGCGAGAGCTGTGAGGGCCAAGAAACACAAATGGAGGAATCCAGCCAATGTGCCATGCCACCACTGAGCCATGTGGCCTCGGGCGAGCACAGCCACTCATCCTTCTAGGCTGCTCCAGCCTCTAACTTGGAATGGGGAAAAAGGACCTGTCAGCTACATCCAGGGCAGTCACAAGGACACATCAAAAGGGGGTCCATCTCCCACCCCCACCCTGGCCCATGACTTCCTCTGATCCATAGAATGTGGCAGCAGTGAGGGTGTGACCCCTATGGACAGAAAGGGGTCCAGCCTCCAAGGGAGACGAGGACGTGCAGGAGACCCCACAGCGCCCAGATCCCACCGGGCTTCCAGACTGAACTCCGTCAGGGATTTACTCCCACATTTTCATCCACCAACCTCTCCCCTAAGAAACTCACCTCCTTCCGGCTGTTCCAGCCAACAGGTGAACTGAACTCAGCACCCCCAGGGGTGCATTGCGTCATAATGAATGGTAGCAGAATTCGGGAAACCATTCTGCTGTCTGACAAGAAGGGGTGGTTATGCCAGCATTTTGCAGCCCCTGGTGCCAGAAACACTGTTGTTTCAGGAAATGTGAAAAATGTTCCCCATGAGAAAAATACATACTAGCTTAATTTTTGTTTGTGAAATTTGTATAAGCTCGTGGGAGACAATTTTGAAAAGCAGGATACATGTAGACGTGTATATGTCTACAGTGTGTACTGACGGCTCTTCACGAGCAGACATTTGGGAGTTGCTGTTACTACAGAGGCCCCACATATCCGTGGGCCTCAGGAACCTGTGGGCCCCACGCAGCCGCTGACGCAGGTGGGCCTCGCTTCCCAAGGGTGGCCCCAGTCCAAGCCCTGGTGCCATCCATCGTGCGTCTTTCCCACTTACCTGCCTCTTTCTTCTCATTTTAGCATATTTTTGTGATACTAGTCAGTGTTCATCCAATTTATGCTACATTTTTTGCTGGCCAATCTCATTCTCAATGGCTGTGGCTGACAAAGGGAAACTTTAAGTGAAAAATGCTCATTTACTTTCTCACGAGTTTTGATGCACACACTGACATGCTCAGGACTGGGTGAGGCTGAGTGTGACAGGAAAGGCGAAATAAGAGCCTCCTACCCAGACGGTGGCTCCTTACTCTCTCATATGAGGAAGAGTGTGGTGCAGGAGGTCCACCGTGTGAGCGACCCGGGTTTCCTACCCACTTGTTCCACCACACACGACCTCCATTCCCAAGTGCACCTCACGGCCCAAAATAGCTGCATCTGCTTCAGCCGTCACGTCTGCATTCTCCTCCAGCTGGAAGGAAGAAAAGGGAAGACTAGGTACACTTCCCTGTGAGAGGTTGCACACACAACCTTGGCATTTTATTGGCCAAAACTTTGTCTAACAGCCACAGCAAGCTGTAAAACAGCATGGGAAAAGAGGTCTATATTTTGGGCAACATTATGCCCAGCTAAAAGTTGGGGTGCTATTATGAAAGAAGAGGGAGAAAATGGATGTTGAGGGCAACCAGTAGTCTCCTTCACAAGCGATAATATGTATGTATGTCATAAATTCAGTAAACTTTGAATGCATGTGTGAAGTAAATTATATTCCTTCTTCTTTTGTGAATACAGTGTTAAAAATAAATAGATTTTATTTCTTAGAGCGGTTTTAGGTTTACAGAAGAACTGAATAGAAAGTATAGAGCTTTCCTATATATTACACATACACACATACAATGTCCCCCATTATTAATGAATCTTGCATTACTGTGGTGCATTTCCTAAAGCTGATGAACCAATATTGATACTTTATTATTAATTGAAGTCCATAGCTCACATTAGGGTTCATTCTTAGTGTTATAAATTCTATGGGTTTAGACAAATGGAATGACACGTGTCCACCATTACAGGATCCTGCAGAGAGGTTTCACTGCCCTAAAGGTTCTCTGTGCCTTGCCTGTTCAGCCCCCTCCCCTAACCCCTGACGACCACGGATCCTTTTACTGTCTCTATAGTTCTGCCTTTTCCAGAATGTCCTATAGCTGGAATCATACAGTGTATGACCTTTTCAGACCAGCTTCTTTTATTTGGTAATATGCATAGAGGTTCCTCCATGCCTTTTCATGGCTTGATAGCTCATTTTTTTAGCTCTGAACAATATTCCGTTGTCTGGATGGACCACAGTTTATTTATCCATTTGCCTATTGAAGGACAACTTGGTTGCTTCCAAGGTTTGACAGCTTAGGAATAAAGCTGCTGTAGACATCTGCATGCAGGTTTTTGTGTGGACGTAACTTTTCAACTCATTCGAGTCAACACAAAGAAGCACGATTGCTGGATCACAGGGCAGGAGTTTGTCTAGCTTTCTAAGGAACGCCCAATCTGTCTTGAAGGGTGGCCACGCCATTCTGCATTCACACCTGCAATGAATGAGCATTCCTGCCGCTCCACATCCTCGCCGACACTTGGCGTTGTCAGTGTTTTTAGTTTTAACCATTCTAATAGGTGTGTGATGACATCTCATTGTTTCAGTTGACAATTCCCCACTGCCATATGTTTATATGCATCTTCATCTCTTCTTTGTGAGGTATGCAAACCTTTTTCCCACTTTTTAACTGGGTTGTTTTATTGTTGAGTTTTAATAGTTCTTTGTAGATTTTAGATGCATGGCCTCCATCAGATATGTGCTTTGCAATATTGTCTCCCAGTTGGTGGCTTTTCTTTCTGTTCTCTTAGCAGAGCCTTTTACAGAGCAGAAGTTTTGCATTTTAATGAAGCCCAAATTATCATTCATTCCTTTGTGGATCATGCTTTTGGTGTTATATCTAAAAACTCATTACCAAACCCAAGGTCACTTAGATTTTCTCCTCTGTCATCTTCTAAGAGTACTGTAGTTTGCATCTTGCATTTAAGTATGTGATCTATTTTGAGTTAATTTTTGTGAAAGGTGTGAAGTCAGTGTCTAGCTTCATTTTTTTGAATGTGTGCTTCCCTGTGAATATTTTTGCAACCATTAAATATCAATTATGAGGACTACAGAGAGACTGGAAAATATTATGACGTCATGTTAAGTGGAAGGCAGCAGGCAGAACCCCACTGTGCAGCAGTTTCAGGTGTGGAGGACATATCCGGGTTGGTAAAGAGGAAATGGGGATTGAAGTGGAGTGTGAGGGGGAGTGACAAGAGCCGACTGGTCCACAGAGAGCCTTAAAGGGTTGCAGAAGCTGAGCCTCCACGCCCAGGGCCTTGGGGCTGAAGGTCCCTGTGTCATTGGGGGTCGGGGGAGCAGATCCAGCCTGAGCAAGACCTGGAGGGGACCATCCTGCTAAGTCACTGAGACATGCAGAGGTCCAGACAAAATGATGGGGAGGGAAGGGCTTAGACCCACAGATGCTTCTGCTTGAACAGAAGAGCCGCCTGGTGACCGCGAGCTCTGCAGCCCCCCTGGTCACAGCTGTTCTCCTCGTGCTATTAGTAATGCCCCCAGCGGCAGAGCCAGGGCTGGACTCGGGGGCTCCTCAGCTCCAAGCTCAGGTGTATCTCAAAGTTGTATAGAGACAAGGTGAACAAGGGCCCAGGCCCTAATATCTGACACTATTTATCCACCCAAGGCCTTGGCCCCAAACGTCCATCTGAAAACCCTGCCCTGGCAAGTACAGCTTGATGTGAGACAGGAGGATTTTGTTTCTGAGCATCCAGCTGGCCTACATGGCACAGACCCAAAGCAGGACGAGTCATGCCCTCCTACCTTCCTCTCGGGCCCCACGTCTCCCTGAGTCTGGAGTTCAAAGCCAGATAGTAGCCAATGGACATTCCGCCTTTTCTGACAAGTCTTTCAATCCTTGCTCCTCTCCCAAGAGTCAGCTTTTTGCCCCCAGATCCCAGCAGGAAGCCTCACACTAGCCCTGGGGCTGTCCTGAACACAAGCCCCACACGGGGGATCCTGTTCCAGGGTTGTCCTCACATTAAACCTCAAGAGCCATTAAGAAGTGGAAGAGCTTCCTGAACGTTGCTATGTATTGAATACCCAACATCTGTGAAGTCCACGTGAGCAGGTTAATAATGAAAAGGTGCTGATGATCATTTCCTATGGGTTTAATCCATTGGATGGCTTATTTAAAATAAGGCTTTGGGGGATGAAAACAGAAATGTGGAGCACACTTCTGGGGCTACTAGAGAGCCTGACCCAGAGTCTGGTCACTGCCGGACACCAAATCTGGTTACCAACACCTGCCGTGGATGCCCACCTGCAACACAAGAGAGTTGAGATGTGTGTCCTTCCCCTGGTGGGGCAGCACGCAGCTTTGGAAATGTCCCCTGCATTCCCCTGAGGAAGAGCTTGGACTGAGTTCCATGTGGACCACTAAGGGTCCCTGACCCAGTGGGACATTAGAGGACCTCTGCTGGTTTTATCTGGAACACACAGGGTGGAAGTGTTGGTGGAAGGAAAATCCAGAGAGAAGGCAACTGCAGGGTCACGGCAGACACCTTTTGGTGCCTTGAGAAGGAGCAAGAACTTCATCTCCAGACCCCGTCCCAGGGCACCTACCACAGACGGCAGCAAGATGACTCTTGGAACATCCAGCCATCTTTCCACCACTCCCAGCAATGTGGTCTCCCAGGGTTGTGCTGGCCCTCAGCCATCACTGAACGCAACCTCCCACCCAGTCTAGGAATCATCTAGATGAGTCTAGACAAGTAGACAGGATGCCCATGGACCAGGAGCCTGTTGGCAGCCCAGTACATCTGCACTGTTCCAAAAGTCACAATGTTCTTTCATATATTAAGCAGAACCTGCTGTCCTGAAGCTTCCATCTGTCAAAGCTGTGTCTATTCCCCGTATTCGGTCACACAGAATGGATTTGCTCCCTCATCCTCAGGAAAGGGGACAGATCCTTGCGTGTCTGAAAGTAGCTATCATCTCCCCGTACCACCCCCCCCATCACTTCTGCAGCCTAAGGAGAGGAGACCTGCCACTTATGAGGCACCCACTGTTTGTCAAGGGTTTCATTTGGGTGAAAACATGGTTATTCCCATTCAGAGATGAAGAAGCTGGGGTTCAGAGAGGTTAACTGCTTGCCCAGGGTCACACAGGGAGGAGGAGATGCTGATGCAACTCCGTCTGTTTGACTCAGGGCCACCTTCCCTCCCGGGCCTGCAGAGTGATGGCCTCCCTTTTGTAAGCTGAACAGCCCCAGGCCCATCAACACCTCTTAGGGGCAAAGGCCTCCAATCCCTCACCCTGCCGTCAGTCCTCTTCTGCAAAGGGGTACCCTAAATGCCCACGTCAGTCACAGAAGCTCCCCTCCCACACCTCCAGGAGGGGCCCTCCTCTCTTTTCCTCCTGTGTATTGATTAGGAATGCATTCCAGTCAAATATCAGCGTGCCTGGCCAGCAGTGTCTTAAACAAATAGGGTAACTTTTAGACCCTGTGTTAGCGGTCCAGGGCTGACACAGTTGCTCAAAACTGCCTTCAAGAACCCAAGCTCTTTTCATCTTTGCATTCCATCATCTACAGCAAGTGGGCCTGTTGCCTCCTGTTTGAGAAATGGCTGATTCGCCTCCAGGCATGACAGGAAAGCCTTTTTCCTCAAGCTGCTCTGTTTTTATTCCAGAAGGGAAGGAAGTACTCCCCAGCACTTTTCTTCCCACATCTCAGCAAGAACTAGGCCACACTCCCTCCAAAGATCAACTACTAGCCAGAAGAAATGAAATAAATATGACAGCTTGGATCAATCATGCCTCCTTCTCCGGGTGAGGCGGACACTGTCCCGCCTAGATGCCACATCCCTAACGGCTACCTGGAGACAGGGAGCTCTGTCAGCTGGAGGCAGGGGCAGGAGCAATGTGTTGACCATTAAGGAGGCCACGGAGGGTGTCGGCTTCACCCTCTGAAATTTAATCACCCTGAAGTGTCAACGCCTGAAAGTCTCCCGTGGAAGCATTTCCTTTTAAAAGTAATCAGGAATTTTAGCAAGAGTCACAACAATCTAATACTGGGATCTCAGGCACCATCTGCCAGTCTGCCGTGGTGTCCACAGTAAGGTAGACAGGGAGACGTCACCAAAAGGGCATCCAATAAATATGGAAGGTGCATGGATGGATGGATGGAGGGAAGGTAGTATAGAGCATGGGTGGGCACATGTATGGAAGGAGGGAGGGATGAAGGGAGGGAAGGCTGGTGGATGGGTGGATGGATGAGTGGATAAGTAAATGAGGGGATGGAGAGAGAGAGATGAGTGGATGGAGGAGGGAGGGAAGAAGGAAGGAAGGAAGAGAAGGATGGGTGGATGGAGGAATGGATGGATGGGTGCATTGATGTATGAGTGAAAGGAGGGAGAGGGATGGATGGATGGATGGATGGATGAAGCCAAGCTGCTTCAGCAGACTCCTTTTGGAAAATGCTTTTTCTGTTTTTCCCAATTCCTAAGGAACTGGCTTTGGCTGAAAACCGCCCAAGTGGAGTGCTGAGTGTTTGCTGTCTTTTAAACTCTTCTGGGGTTATCTGTGCTGTGAGCAAAGCACAGCTCCCAGCAGGGGACACGGGTGGCAGAGCTCTTGTTCCCATTGTCATGCTGAAGCAGGTGGGTGGACAGCAGTGCTCTCTGGAGTGGCCTTTTCTTCCTACTGGCATTTTCCTTTGACTCCGGTCCGGAGGCTCCTTCACCTGTGACAGGGCTTCAGTCGGCCCCCTCATGCCATCCTCCACGGGAGGCATCAGGCAGGATGGCTCAAAGAGAATCCTCGAAGGGCAAATCAGATCCCCCATGAATGGTATGAGGGGTGGGGGGGTCCACAGTCTCCGCAGAGGCTCCTTGGGCTGCGTGAGCTCCCTGAGGAGGGGACGTCTCCACCTGGCTCAGCCTTATCAGAGAAGCTGGGAGGGGCAGGGGTCTTTGCTCAGGGGCAGCCGCAGGAGTTTGGGTCAGTCCCCACAATGGAATGGCCAACAGTGAAGGGATCCCAGCCTCCGTGCTCTGAGAGAACCCTGTCTCCCACTGGGCTGGGCTGCCCCAGGTGCAGAGGGGACCATATGATGCCCTCTGACTTGGGCCTGTCCCTGCAACCCTGGCAGGCCCCTCCCAAGCTGTGTGCTGTGGGGGAGGGGCCTGTGCAGAGTCACTGGAGGTCCCTGAGGTGGGGGAGGGGAGGGTTAACCTAAGTCAGCTGGGACCTTCCCAGACCCCCACTGTCCTCAAAATAGGGAGACGACCCTCCCAGGCCTCGGGCAGGATCACGCAGAGGTTCAGAATTTCCTGCAGCTGTGGTGCAGAGGGAGCGGGACCCTGTCTGTCCCTTATGTGGGCTGATGGTGGGTGCCCACCTCAAAGCAGGGGCCTGGAGAGAGGAGGACAGGCCCTCAGACCAAGCTGGGGCACCTGCGTCAGGCGGGGATCCACGGGGTCACACATGGGACTCCGAGCCTGCAAGGCTGAGCACTGGGAGCCGGCCGCCGGGAGCAGGTCTATTTATGGGCTGCCTGTGCTTCTGCGGCTCTTTCTTTCTTGTTTTCCCTCAGCTCTCAGCAAAGTTCTTTTGGAAAATTCCAGCCGGGACTCAGCTGTGCTGAGAACAGGGGAAGTTTCAGAGGCTCCTGTCTAAGGGGCACGTGTACTCAGAGCACGGGCCTTCCAGCAGGGACGGGCGTGGGACCAGCTGCCCGGAACAAAGTGGGAAGAGACGCCTGAGACACGAGGGGCCCTCCCCTGGAGCGGCTTGAGCGCAGACTCCAGAGGACTCCGGGGCCATGGGTGAACGAGGGCTTGCCGTTTCCTACGGGCTGAGCGGCCACCTGTGCTGTGCACAGGCAGGCGCCTCTCTGGTCAGGGTGCAGGCCGGCCGCTCCCTCAAGTCACCTTGAGCAGGCTCCCTGACCTCTCGGAGCCACAGCCACATCAGTGAAAGGAGGACGCAGAAGTCCCTGCACAGAGAGCCAGAGGGAACTAGAAACACCAGCCAGAGGGAACTAGAAACACCAGCCAGAGGCCCAGTGCACGGTGGGTGCTCTCTGACGGGTCACCAGAATGTCACCCCTGATGGGGAATAAGGAACCAGAGGGTCAGTGAGGATACATGTGGCCCTGGCTCTGTACACACACATGCGGGCACACACGTGTGCACACACAGCTGGTTAGTGACAGCTGAATTCACACTCCCCAACGCCATCCTACCATCAGAGACTGCAACTGCCTATGACACTCAGGACGGAAATTCCCAGAATATCAACATGGGAAGAGTCCAGACGACAAGTTCTGAGAGCACAGCCAGAAGATTCTAGAAACGCTGTCGACCCGAGAAGGAGATCCTGCCGCCCTCACACAGTCAGTGAGCTGCCACACATGACCCCTCCCTGCCCCAGGAAGCGAGAGGGAGATGCAGAATGAGAACTGGAGCCCTCGCTTACACAATTAAATGTGAGGAGTTTAACCTTTTTCTAAGAGACAGACTGAACAATCTCAGGTCAGGAGAAAGCAGGAGGAAGCAGTTCGCAGCACACGGTCCATGGAAGAACTTAGCTGGCCTTTGCCCCGCTCCTGGGAGTGGACCTCTAAACCCTTGGCCGTCCCCCAGGGAGGCATGTCTGTTATTTGTGGTGGGTCTCGGACCACGGCTGAGTTTACACTAATGAGATGGTGTCACTGGGTCCCTGGATGGTCTGTGCTACCGAGATGACTCAGGACCGGGGCTGGCCATGCCAGAGACACCAACCCTGGGGTTAGAGGGGGGGCTTTGAGCCACGTGCTATCAGCCCAGCCTCCCCACTCCCAGGGTCGGAGAGGGGGCTGGAGACGGAATTCAGCCTCCAGGCTGTTGATTCAACCAGCCTCGCCTGCGTAAAGAAGCCCCATCAGGACTCTGGATGCCGAAGTCCCGCTAGCCTCCCCGGCTGGCAATATTCTGCGTGTTGTCACACATCGACGTCCCCGAGGGAAAGGCCACCCTGGGGTTGAACGAAACTTCACATGTGGGACTGACCCAGACACGCTGAGCGTCGTCCCTGTGGCTGGCTCTGACTTGATCCTCTCGCTGTGTCAACCTACGAAAACGGAAGCCAGGTTAAGAGGCAAAGCGTTTATTTGGGATCAAAGGACTGCAATTTGGGGAGCACAGATTCAGGTGTTCTAATTACAAGAACGGTGTTCTAATTACAAGAAAGGGGCTTAGGGTTTTTATGGGGAAAGGGGAGGAAGAGGAGGTGACTTGTATTACAGGAGAGTTCGTTGGTGCTGGATGAGGTACAGTGAGGTTCGTACTTCATGGATCGGTCAGAGATTTCCATGGTCGGCAAAGTCCAATTTCATCGGTCCTTAAAAACACTATATCCTTATCCTTACTGACTCCTCGGAATGTTGTAGGTTTGTTCCAGTCTCCTTTGGAAGACAAAGAATGCGAGACATGCAAGGTGATTCCTCCGAAATGGCCGCTCCAGCTCTGTGTTAACGCGGTTCCACTCACGTCGTCTTTCAGAGCTACAGTAAACTACGCCTCAAACTGCAGACAGTGCACTTTCCCAAGTTCTGTGAGATTGTCTAGTGATTTTTCAAACCGGAGGAAGTCTGTGGAGACCCCTGAGTTTGTCCCGGCTGGTCAGGAGTGAAGCCACGGGACGCCAAGACTGCAGCTGGGTCTGGAGTGACGGCCACCTTGGAGAGATGGTGCGTGCACCTGTGGAGCTGCAGGCAGAAGTCACTGCACGCACACAACACAGAAGGACCTGGAGATGGTAACACAAGGGGCTCAGCCAAGAGTTATCGGACGAAAAGCAAGTAAAGCACAGACTTGGCAATTGTAGTTCTAACATGCATATTCCAATTAAATAGAATTAAACAGAATAAAGTGTCAATGTGCGCTGTTAATCTCTTCATTCTTCAGTGTCAATGTATTATAACCCTACATAAGCTGACCAAAATAACATAAAAGTAAAAGTCTAAAACTCCTAGAAAGATCTGAAGGAAAGGAAAGAAACTGAGAGTTTAATAAATACCTGTGGAATGTCTTGAATCTGTCTCAATCTTTAGGATACATAAGAAAGAAAACTGATGAAGCTTAAAACAATTGGAATAATGTAATTATTAAACAGAATAATACCAGAAAGACATAGACTCTATTATTTCAAATAATTCATGAACACTCCAAAAATTATCTTAGTCTCTTCTATAAAAATCCCAACAGATTTTCAAAAGTGGAAATTGCACAGAATACATTCTTTCACTAAAGTGAGAATTTATAATGAAAGCAAACACACAGAGATCTACACACAGTCTATATGTCACGATTTAGGGGGTAGGCCCGAACTGCACTGAGTCTGTATGTGGAGGAGGGCGGGAGGAGGGGAGGAGGAGGCCGTCCTAGTCCTGGCGTTGGGGCAGGCATGAAGGATCGCTCACAAAGAGTGTCCACTCCGGTCTGCCCGTGCCCTCGCCCTCACGGCTCCCCCTTTGTGCCCCTGCTTCGTTGCCCAAATACACTGTGTGCTCCCTTTCTCTCTGTGCAGCCAGTTCCCGCTGCTGGGAATGCCTGGCCTACAGCTCTGTGGACTCCCACGTGTCTTTCAGGATGTACATGGGATGCCGTCTCCTTGGTGCACTTTCACCCCAAAGCTGAGGCAGATGCCCCCAAGGATTCCCATAGTTCCTGGGACTGACATCTTGCCTGTTTCTTACCAGGCTGCAGCATCACGCCCTGGACCCGCCCTGTCCTTCCCACGAGACTGAAAGGTCCTGGGGGTGAAGGCTTGGCGTACTCACCGTCTTAACCACCCTGGAACAAAGCCCTTTCACAAGGGAGGCATTCTAAGGATTCTTTTGAAGACATTAATGTCCAAAAATATAGATCAATTGAGCAGAATTATAAAAAGTGAAGGAATCAATACATCAATTAAGGACCTGTTTCTTAGGACATTAAAAAACACATACAGCAGGGGCCAGCCCCGTGGCTGAGTGGTTAAGTTCGCACATTCCGCTGCGGCAGCCCAGGGTTCAGATCCTGGGCACGGACATGGCACCGCTCATCAGGCCACGTTGAGGTGGCATCCCATATGCCACAACTAGAAGGATCTGCAACTAAGACATACAACTATGTACCAGGGGGGATGTGGGGAGATAAAGCAGGAAAAAAAAAAAAACACATACAGCAGACAAACTCCTGACCTATGGAAGATAGCTAAAAATTAAACACAGCTGGACTAGAAAGAGCCACATAGAAGGAGGATATGATGACCCATATGAATACTGAAATATGAGAGTGCTAGCACGGACGATGCCATGCCAGTAAATTTGAAAACATCACTGAAATGGAGAATATCTGGAAATATTAATTCCCCACAGTGGCTGAGGGAGGAGGAAACAGCACCCGTTGAGAGCAGATGTTGAGAAGCTGAATCACCGTGAAGGAAATGTGCCCAAATGTGCTGCGGTCAGCGGGCTTTAGAAGGAGCTCGTGCAAACCCACAAGGCATCTGGGATTCTGGGAATCCCGATGCGTATGAGCTGCTCTAGAACCCAGGGAAGAAATCCAACCACCATTATCTTCTTGATCCCAGCACGACCCCGATAGGAAGGCTGACCAGGACCATAAACGCAGCAGAGCACTGAGACTCGCTCCCATCAGAAAACGATGCCACTGCAGTTTGCGGAGGTGACAGCGAGGTGGACCCAGAGCCGTCCTTGAAAGTTAAACTTCAAATCAACACACAATTAAATGACAACTTAATTCCAGGGTAGAGGCAATGAAGGAGACAGACCAAATCAGGACTCTAAGTGGCGGAAGGGCGGGTCGTCCATGGAGCAGAAGCGAGAGGCACCACGGGGCCGGGGCTGGGGTGACAGGAGGAACAGCGATCACTATAGAGCCTGTGCGTCCCGGGTCCATGGGCAAGGCCAGCCCAGAATGAGCCTGCAGGGCGCCGTGTCCAGGGACACAACAGGACGTGGTTTTAGCTGCGATTGAAGACGCAGCCAGCAGGCCTGGGGTGGAGGCCGGGTCCCTCCACTCACCAGCCAGGGGCCTTGGCTTGCTCTTGGTCTCAATTTTCTCATCCATAAAATGGAGACAGGGATGTTCTTGAGACTCTAGAATTACTGTGAGGATTAAGTGATTCAATATGTAAAATGTTTGGAACAGGGCTTGGTACCCTTGCAATGCGATAGTGTGTTGGCTGGCATTATTTGTGGGCAGACATGCCATACTGCCAGTCTGACATCATCACTGGGTCAGTCAAGTTCCCTGGCTGTGATCTGGGGCCCCTAAGCAGCCCTCCCATTACGAGATGGCCACCTGACTCGTTGAGAAGCTGGGACCGAGTGAGCGGCCTTGCCGTACATGCTGGCTCCCGCCCTGGGGCCTTGGACTCAGTGTCCTCCACCCACTGCATGCCAGCCCCAAGCTCAGAGACTTCTCCACCCTAAACTCATCGTGATCCCAAACCCCAGCACGGCACCTGGCACGCAGGAGGATCTCAACGATGAATCTTGCCAGATTCACTGAATAAATGAATGAGAGTTGAAGTCTCCTTGGCTTCATCATCATGCAATTCCGACAACTTGATATGGAGAGTGGGGTCCAGGCACATGTTGTCCACCTTCCTGGCTCCACAGAGAAGGGTGGTCCTTATTGGGATGCAGGACTTGCGTGCTGATCCGAGCTCCCGTTCCCGAGTTGGCCTCCAATGAGGGAGCCATGAGAGCATCCCAGGCTTGTGAGCCACAGGCCTGAGGATAGAGGTGCCACGGCGGTTTGTGTCAACTCAGCTGCTGGGGCTCTGGTGGGCTGGGGTTGGCACTAGGGTCCAGAGCAGGGATGGGGGACAGCGGTGCAGTGCGCCTGGGTCCCGTGGGGCATCCTCCCTGGTCTGCTGGCACCCTTCATGGCACGCGGCCGCAGCAGGGCACCCAGACCCAGCTCCCCCAGATCTCTACCTTGGGCTGCTCTGCGGTGCGGGCCACTGTGGATTCTCGTCAGCTTCTTCCCAGTTCCCACGTCGTGCCACCTCCTGTTCCCATGTTACATGAAATCCCTTCTTCAGTTTTTTCCGATGTTGTGGACTTTTGTTGGTTCCCTTCCCAAATCCATGCGCACCCTTTCCCCTGTGCTACGAGCATACAGATTTCCCCCGGGGACACCCCTCCCCACTGTGCAGCCACCAGGGGAGGCGCCACCCCAGACCCCCATCCCAGGCGGGGGTTAATCCCATCGCACTGGCAATGGGGTTTGACTCTCTGATCTTGGGGCCACAGTGACCGGGTGGGAGAGAACTGTCTCCTAGCAGATGCCGTGCAAATGTCACTCCATCCGGCCTCCTTTCAGGAGGGCAGGTGGCCTGAGGTTGATGCTGACTCACGAGGGGGGCAAAGTCAAGAGATGGGGGAGCACCAGAGAGCCAACTCCCCAAGCCGGAAGCCTCTTTTCTCGGGCCTTTTCTGCTACACCAGCAGGGCCTCCTCTCCCGGCCGAGCCTCCCTGGGGGTTGTTTTTGGCCCCTCGCTGTGGCAGGTATCCTAATAAAGTTAGATAAGGCTGGAAAAACCAAAATATTCATAAGAGCATGAGCAAGAAACTGATTAGAAGTACGCAGTTCTTAAACAAAGGAAAGAACCCATCTTCAGTGAAAGGAATGAAAGACGATGCCGCTAAATGGAGAAATGCACCCTGTTGTGAATAAGAAGAAAATAGTGAATATTGTTTGTTCTCCATTAATTTGGATATTTAATGTAATTCCCATCAAAAACTCTATGGAGATTATTCTGAAAATGAGATAAACTCGTTCCTAAATTTATTTGGGAAAACACAGCGTATAGTAATATTCCCACGTATGTAAATAGAGACCAGCGAGGGGAAGCTTGTCCTACCAGGTACCACATTACGAAGCTGCAAGAAACAAAAGCGTGCACTGTGGACACAAGAACAGACAGCATTAACGGGACAGGATCAATAGCCCTAAAACCTCCCTACTTAACCAGGGATAAAGAAAAGATTACAAAGCAACAGGGGAAGATGAATGGTCCCACAAAGGGAGCCGGGAAAATTGGTCTTTAGAGTAAAATTCAGTTGGAGTCTGACTTCGCCCCCTACGCCAAGATGCCTCCAAATCAATTAAACACTCAAAGGCCTAAAAATAGACCACAGACAGGTGAGCATTAACCAGCTCTGCGACTGCCACGGGAGTCGTCCCGTGAGAGAGCCAAGGGAGAAAGGCCTCTTTCCCAAACAGGAGCAAAATAAGGAGAGAGGGAGGCAGTGGGGGCTGTCGGTTAGTATTTTCTTTTTCTTTTCAGTCTGTTTTTAATACGGGGACATTTTTGTCACCCCTTCTCGAGTACCTTGCAGGATTTGCCTCGTGAGCATCCTGACGCTCTCTGAGCATGCGCGTCACGCTTCTCCAAGCTGCCAGGAAGTGTGTGGGGCTTTCCCGGGCCCGGGGTGGGGGCTGTCCCGGGATCTAGAAAATCTGGGAACACTGACCTTGGGTCATAATCAGGCAGCTGGTGGAGTTGGTTCCTCCGTAATCCCTTTTAACAAAGTCGTATGATGTTCCATTTCAAAAAAAGGGGCAATTTGGGTTTTACTTTAGACTTTCAACATGAGTGAAGGAGAAAAAATTCTCCCAATCATTAAAAAAAGAGAGAGAAAGAGTGGGGAGAGAGAAACAAAATGTCAAACCTGCACACGGGATGCATTTGAAGTCATCCCCGCACTTGCTCTAATTAGTATGCCAAGGGAGGCAAGAGCAGAAAGTCAAAATCTACATTTAAATGAAGATCTTCCCAGACGCTGACCTGGGGCTCCGTCTGCACCCGGGCCTCCTGGAGCCCAGGGACCTCAGTTCAAGACCCCCAGCTGGCCCACACCATGCGTTTTCCCTCTGCTGCTTGGGAGGGGACCAGTAGAAGCGTGTCCCCCACCCGGCGTAAAGGCACAGGCCCCAGAGACAGGAGTGGTCGGGCGGGCGGAATGCCTGTGGGTCTCTCTGGTGTTTATTTCAATTGCAGATGGCTCAGCATTCACTTATGATTAGCCCATTGCCATTCATCTCAGACAACGTTATCTTTCCCAGGGACTCCAGAGGCCCAGAGTCTTGACTCTCCCTCCATGTGGCCTGGAAATGCACAGTCCCTTGGACACCGCTGGTCCTCCCCAAAGTTGTTCCCTGGGAGCCCGTGCCAACCTCAAGGAGCGCTTAGGACCCCAGTAGGCATGCAGGGCCCTGTCCTCTGCGGTTCACTGGCTGTTTGTGTGTAGACATCAGTGCGAAGAGATGACGTCAGGAGACGTTTTGGCCAGAAGGTTCCTCCTGTCTCTGTGTTGGCGGAATCCTTCCCTCTGGGCACCATTCTGGTCCTCCCGGGAGGGTCCCCGCACCTGGATGGCGGTGCCTCCTCCTGGCAGGGAGCCCGGAAGGCGGGTGACTGCTGCGCTCGCTGAGCTGAGGTCCTGGTTTCCACTGCTTGCTCCCTCCTCCTCGAGTACCAGTAGCAATAATAATCTGAGCAGCCCCAGCCGGAGGCCTGCACACACCATCTCTGATCTCCACAGCCCCCCAGCGAGCAGAGTGATTGGCCTCATCCTACAAATGGGAAAATAAAACAGAACTGGCCTCCGAGGACCTGAGAGAGCCATCCGCCCAAGGGCTGGCAGATCTGACCCCAAACTCAGGAGTTTCCGCCATATCCCATCACTTCCTAAATCCCTTCCCGAAAAGGCCTTGAATGTTTCTGGAACAGGGTGAATTTAAAATAAATATCTGTCGTCTAGTCTCTCGAGTGCACTCTGGGCTTCTCCCGCCTTGCGGTTTGCTGAGTGACCACCCCTACGGGACACTGTGTTAAGCTCTACGTCATGCCATCCTTGCACGTGCGTGAGAAAGAAAACCCCCGCTTTATGGATGAGGAGGCTGAGGCTCAGCAAGGGAGGCACCTGCCCCCAGTGTGCATATCCCCAACCTTCCAGGGCCAGTCTCTATTATGCCAACAGTCTTGGCCTTGACCACAGCTCTCCCAGGCCCGTGTGCCCGCAGGTGGAGTCATGTCAGCTGCCACACGGTTGGATCCCAGTGGGGATCTTGTGGGATGGTTGGATTTCAGGTCAAGAGTCAGCACTTCAAGCCCCTCAAGGAGTTTCCCCTTTTTAACAATACCCAACAATACTGGACAGTGGAGGCCCTTTTCCTTTTCTTTTTACATTTTGTTAATTGGCAAAGTTCACACATTTTCTCGCTGTTCCAAACTTATCCTTCTTTGTACCCTATCTGTCCAGGCCCTGCCTTCACATCCCCCTCTCCTCCTTTCCTCACTCCCTCCTTATCCAGCACATGTACTCCCACTGTGTGCCAGTCTGCTAGCTGCAGACGGAGTGAAGTGAGATAAGGGGAGAGACCGACAGCGGCAAAGGCTTCCGGGCGGCCTTGCCTGGACAGCATGGGCACGTCCAGGATCCGAATGCAGCTGCCCTCAGAAAAGCGGGCAGCAAAGGCAGGCAGACCCCAGGTGGCCCCATCTCTCTCCCCGCCAGCTTGTGGTTTCTCCTGCAGCGCTCGGGGCCTCAAGCCCCTGGTCGTGCTCGGACCCTTCTCCCTGAGAGCTGAGGGGACCCACCTGGAGTTGTCTCGGGCATCATCAGAGGAGCCCTGGGCAGCATCCCAAATGCCTCCGGGCTGCGCCTCCCACATCCGTGAACAAATCACCGATAATGATTTGTTCCCACAGGATGGAAGAGTCAACAAGGGAGTTTTTTTCTGAGGCTGGAAGCAGGGCTATTTGTCATAGAAATAGGAAGTTCTGTGCCTGCAGCAGAACTGAGTCTGAAGTGCTCCAGGAGAAAAAAATCCATTTGGTTAAATATGCTTTTCCGGCCACTCACTTCTCCAGCTGAGCAACCGGACTAAGCGACAATACTCTCTTTAGCTCATGGCGAAATTCTCCAAAATACGGCTGTTCGCTAACAAACTTAGGATTTGGGGTTCAGGTCTAGTGGGATGTCTTACCCCAAATGCTGGTTCTGTGTTTCACTCATGCAACTGTTGGAAGAAAACGAGATGGTCCCCGTATATTTGGGGGGGTGTTGATGCATGAAGCCTCCCCCACCACCCGTCTCAGCACCTTCCAGGCTGTTGTTAGCCGTCCTGACGTCCCAGACAGGGAGTCAGCCACACAGGTCAGGGGAAATTGGTGGCCCCCAGGCTCACTGCCACTCAGGGTCACAGAGCTAAGTCCTGTGGGGCGAGAGCAGCTCTCCGAGGCCTGGACCTGTGAGAAGAGCTTGCGGATGACTGGGGACTCCATGTGAGGTCCTCAGCATCCTAACAGCTGGTCTGAAGTTGTGAGCAGGCCAGGCTGCTGGGCTCTGAGTGGGCGCTCCCTACAGGAGCCGGGCCTCGCCTGTGGACCTCTCCCAAGGCCTCTCCTCACTGGGCTTTGCTTCTCTGAGTACTTAATCTATTATATTGTTCAGGGACATCTCCAAGAGCCTGGCACCCCCGAGGGTCTCTGGCTCCATGAACTGCCCAAGAAAGATTCCTGGGAGTAAGAAAGTGAGACTGGAGTCTAACAGACCCAGAGGAGGGGGGACCAGAGCTGCCAGGGAGCATCATGGATTCAGGACTCTGCAAACCAGCTGTGCAACCCCCTAACTTGCTGGTCCCCAGCTCCTAGGGAGGCCAGGGCAAGGTGTGCCCACCCTCCTGGCTGGAGACGTTTCTCTCGCTGATGAGGAGTCTGAGAGCTCTGTCGTGTTTTGTGAACAGTGGGGGAAGTGACGCCACCACACGCTGATGACCACAGCAGCGACAGAAGTTTTCCAATCCTGGACGTGTATCCTTCCAGCTTCTAGGCGTTAATGTCTGTAGCTTGGAAACGATATACTTCACTACTGAATCTTTCCAAAGTGCTGCTTAGAATCGCGGTAACTACCAAGTTAGCATGTTTGTATCTGTTCAGCTGGACAAAAAGCATCCTTCTATTTAAATGTAGTTGGCATCTCAAGGAGGTTCAAGAGGAGCCATCGCTAATCAAAAGTGGCACTTCCTAATGAGCGTGCGGTCTGGGTGTCAGAACACTCCAGGCAGCTGGAAGGGCTAGAGGAATGGCAGACACGGGGAAGGGAAATGGCAGTGCTTGGCTCCCAGCTCCTTCTCTTCCCCAAAATCAGCTCAGCTTCTGGAGGAGAATAGGGAGCTGGGCGGGGGGCAGGGGTGGCCTTGGGTTCAAGTAGGGACCAGGTGCCTGCAGACTTAGGGTTCCAAAAGGCAGCACTGCTGTGGCTTTATAAGCTGGGGAGGGTTATCTCGTCTGTCCCTCCGAGGCCGGCATAGGAAGACCACGCAGCTCCCTTCTCTGGCCCAGGTCTTCTGAGAACCGAGCAGCCGTGCTGGGAAGACTCAGGCCCTGGAAAGCCCACAGGAAAGTGCTCCGGTCACCAGCGCCAGGTGAGCCCAGCCTCCGCAACATCCAGCCCTTCACGTCTTCTCAGCCGAGGTCCCCACATCACGGAGCAGAAGCTAGACACCCCCACCAACCCTGTGCAAACTGCACACCCAAGGAGTTCATGAGAGTGATGAAATCGTTACGTCACCAGATTCGTCTGGCGTGCGACACAGCGGCCGATGAGCAGCTGCACCCCCACGCCCAGTGGTCCCTGCGGGGTCTGCCCTCCCGTCCTCCCCTCCTCTGCCTCTCCCCTGGCCTTCAGTGGGACATGAGGGCTTGTCAGGGGAGGCTGTGGCCGAAATCTCCCAGACGCCCACCTGCCCCTGCCTGGGGGGTGCTCATCACCCCACCCGGCCTCCTGCCTCCACCCTTGCCCACCTCTCATCAGACTCACTTACTCCACTTCGATGACAAAAACAATGTAATTGCTTCATCATCATTCTTCTAACACTCGACAATTTAAAAAGTTCTTTCAAACATACTAATTCATTAAGTAAAGCAAGCTTTTCGTAGAGATTCTTTCTCCATTTTTATAGAAATGCTGAGGCTCAAAGAGGCGATACAACTTGCTCAAAGTCACTTGATATTAAAAGAAAAATCAAACTAACTCACAAGAGACGGCCTCTGCGCCGAGCTGGCTTCTGTCCATGGCTCCCCAGTGCTCAGTGCCTTGATTCCAAGTGCCTCATCATAGCACTCAGGCCCCTGCAGGATCTGGCCCAAATAAACCTCCCTCTCTGTTTCTTTTATAGCTTCAAATTCCTTTTGGGAACCAGCAAGTTCAGGAATAGAAAAAGAAAGTGAGAATCAGGTCTGACATTTTTGCCGATGGGGAAGGTACACCATGTGGGTATCTTGTTTCCTTTTTTGCTTTTGTGGCCAGGAATCTCAGCACAGCACCAAATGCAGGTCAACCTTAACAACAATGCAGGACTCCGGGGTCTGTTGGCTGCTTTTCACTTTCCCTGTACTTTGGATTTTGATTCTCTCTACATTGTATTTTCCCTGACCTACCATCGTATTTACAGAGCACATGGGTTAGGATTTTTGCCTATTAGGTCCATTAATGAATTCTTGGAGCCTAGGACTGAGCCAGGTACAGAGTAAATCACTGAGAGAGGGGACCCGGGGGTCCTAGGAGTAGGCTCTGGGGTTGGTGTGAAAGGCACAGCGACAGGGCACCTAGAGCCTGTCTGGGCACCACTGGGCTGGGGGCCCTCAGGAGGAGCTAACACCAAGCTCTGGTCTGACCTGGGCAGGGGCTAGAGCCGTCCTTCCCTTTGCAGCCTCTGCTCTGCAGAAACAGGTGCTGGGCTGCCTCCTGGGTGGCGCAGGTGCTAAGAGGGGACAGTCCTCAGAGACAAGCCTGAGTGTGCTGTGAGCAGTAGGAGCAGGTCCTGCCTCAGGGACTTTGACATGCACTTCTTCACCTCGAGACGATGATGCCCACCTGGGAGGAGAGCTGGCAGCAACCCCGCAGGCCTGGCTCACGGGCCCCGGGAGAGGTGTCGGGAGTGTCAGGAGGGGAGACAGCCAAGACCAGGGATGTGGAAGGCCCCCCTGCTTTCTGCACGGCTGGGGGCTCCCGGTGGAGGAGGGTCCCGCGGGGGGCAGACAGGCCCAAGGGTGGGCTCAGGGTGGAAGGAAGGAACAAGGGGACAACTGAAAGTCAAGAGATTTGCGGGAGCTGTGACAGAGACTAAATCGAGGGGGTAAGAGTCTCAGTCCCAACGCCTCCAAAATTAATAATCAGGACAGTATGGCACGTCCTCTCTTGTAGAAACAGTCATTTTAGAAGTTCCTAGGGCGTGAGGGCAGTGGGGGGTGAGAGTGATGATGTTTGAGGATACAAACTTGTAAGGAGAAACGGGTGAGCCACAGACACCTAATGCGCAGTGTAATGAGCACAGACAGCAATATTTCCCGCAATGATGCCATGTGACAAACACCGCTTCAATGGCAATCATGTTACAATATATAAACGTGTCAAAGTGACACACCGTACACCTTACATTTGCAAAATGTAACATGTTAAATTTATCAGATAAAAAAGTTTAATTAAAAACATTTCAGGAGTATGAAAATCACTTACGGTTTGTCTCGGAAATCCAACTGCTGTGATCAAGCCTAATAAGCACGAGTCGTTTAAGCAGAAATAAACAGGAGAGGATGATTTTCCCCGGGAAAAGCACGTCAGAAGGAGGGCCAGAGCTCAGAGCCAGCATCCCTCACGCTGTTACCAATTTCACCTCCCTCTGGTGGGACTCCCACCCACGCTCAGAGGAGCTCCCAGGAGGGGCCCATGGGGGCGCCTCGAACCCACAACCCCTCCCTTCCTCAGAGGGTTCTTTCATGTTTGGTGTCGTGGATTTGAAAAGAAACCGAAGCTGAGCCTTCAACAGCACCAGCTCCATTCAAAGGCCAAAGAATGGAGAAGTGGGAGCTATGTCCACAAACAGGCTTCTCAGCTCTCAGGGCGAGTAAGCAGCTGTCATGAGGGGTGGAGGTAAGGAAGGGGAGGCATATTCACAGTATTTGGGGAACAGGGCCGGCTTTTCAGGGAAGCAAGGGAGCCCCCTCCCTTCTTTCCTTAATTAGCCATATCCTGCCGTTGCCATGGCAACTGTAAACTGTCATGGCGCTGGTGGGAGTGTTATGTCACACAGTAGTGCATTACAATGAGCGTATGATGAGCGGCAGGGTCTGTGTCAGGTCAAGTCGGGCTGCCATGTTGCCTTCACCCAGTTTTAATCGCTGCGACTGTCTGTCTCAGCCGTCTCCCCCTTCCTCTTCTTGTTGGTTCCCGCAAGCTAAAGAGAACATGTCAGGCTTGCTCTGAGCAGGGTTGTGGTTAATGTCTTACGGAGCCAGGGGCCGAGGGAACGGCGCTCCAAGTCCAAACGCTGATGGATTGAACTAGGAGAAACTTGAGGGGCATGGAGGTGGGTGGAGCAGGCTCTCGCAGGTCCTCGTGATCAAAATCTCACTGTCCAGGAGCTGGAGTTCCATGATGACTATTTCAGATTCTGCATTTCCCAAGAATACAGCCAGGAAGGCAGCCGTGTCAGCCATCTGGTAGCAGAGAAATCACAGTTACAGAAGCGCAAACTTCCTGAGACAACAGACCCAGGACTCAAGAGACACAGGGGCCCTTAGAATTTCATCTTCTGGAAAGTTCTGCTGTGTTATGTCAAACTGTTCTCCATCTCAGAGAAAGAAGTTCACAGTCACGTGCCAAGAAAGGGCCAAAAAGCTAAAGCAATTTAATATCGGGGGAAGAGATTTAGGGCAGTCTGGAGTTCAAATGCTGAACATCTTTGCAACGGACAAACTAATTGCTATTTCTGATCCTCATTTTTAAAACTTGGAAAGTGCAGATAATAATGTCCACTTCACTAGCTACTGGATGGGTTAAATGAATTGACAGAAATAAACATATGGTCGAGGCCCCGTGCGGAATTAAGAAACCCCACAGAATGCCAGGACTCTGGCTTGGAGCAGTGCTGACGCAGACTGCGTGGTGGGCTGGGGCAAGTAGCCCACAAAAGTCCACAGTCAAGCACACGAGTGCACACGGTAGCCCTTCAGAGCCGCCCTGTGAGTGACAGCAGGAACGATCAGAAATCACAGGATTTGGGCAGCTTTGCAACTGAACAGAGGAAGAGCAGGCCTGCCTGCTGGAAAGTCAGCGGGTGCCCTTCTCAGGGTCCCTCGAGCGTCTCTGAGCTAGTACAGGAACAAACGCCTGTCCTCTCAGACCGGTTTCCACCACAACGGAAGCAGCCATTTCTCACTGGAGAGCCTCGTTACGCAGCTGACGAGCTGCACGCCATGGGCAGATTAGCATTTGCTGGGTTTCTGCCAAGAAGGTACCAGAAGAAAAAACATCCACCCAGCACTCTGTATTCAGTGGAGGATGAAGTGACTGTCTCACCCTGGAGGAACCTGGAGTCCTGGACGAAGCTGTAGCAGAGATGATGTTATTATCTGCTGCTCTGGTCCTCTTCCTATGCACGTGGAAAACGACACTCCCACCTCCTTTGTAGTTAGAGCTGAGTCAAAATCTGAGCTCTAGCCAAGGGAATGTGGGTAGAAGTGATGTAAGCCACTTCAAACACTGATCCTGAAAAGCATCCTTCCACATTCCAGGGAAAAGGGCCTCCCTTCCCTGCTCTAGCTTTGGAAGCTGTAAGATGAAAGCAAGAGTTAGAGGCTGAATGTTTGTGTAACCCCAAATTCACGCATTAAAGCCTTAACCGCCGATGTGGCTGAATTTGGAGATGGGGCCTCCAAGGAAGTAAGTAAGGTGAAATGAGGTTGTGCAAGTGGGGCCCTGATCTCAGGATTGGTAGCCTTAGAAGAAGAGACGACTGAGAGCTCCCCCTCTCCCCACCTCCCCTTCTCCCCATTTTCCTCTACCCTCTCCCCCTCTCCTGCCTCCCCGTCTCCCTCTCTCCCTCTCTCCCTCTCTCCTCTGCTCCCGTACAAAGAAGAGGTCGTGTGAGCACACAGCAAGAAGGACGCCATCCAAAAGCCAGGAAGAGAGCCCCCACCAAAAACTGAATCAGCTGGAACCCTGATCTCAGACTGTCAACCTCCGGACAACGAGAACATATATTTCCGTTGTTTACGTCACCCTGGCTGTGGCATTTCGTTAGGGCAGCCCGAGCTGACTAATGCAGGAGGCACTGACCACTGATTGAATGCATTCAGAGGGCAGTCGCTGGAGATGACCCCAGTGAGGGATGAGTCATTTTAAATTCGACTTTCCCTTCCATGGTACCAAGATAGAAATTATGGATGGGGCTCACCTTCTATCTTCAGTTACGGAAGCACGATTTTTTGAAATATTTTGTTGTTTAAATATTAGACTTTATCTTTAGAAAAGTTTTAGATTTATGGAAACATTGAAAAGATAGTGCAGAAGCTCCCGGTTTCCCCTCTTGTTAACTTCTTTCACTAGCATGGGACACTTGTCACAAAGAATGAACAAATCACTGTGCAACACTGCTAACTGAAGTCCGTACTCGTCACATTTCCTTAGTTTTCGCCCAATGCCCGTTTTTCTGTTCCAGGACCCCTTCTAGGACACCGCCTTACATTAATGGTCGTGTCTCCTGAGACTCCTCCTGGCCGGGACGGTTTCTCAGACTTTCCTTCTTTTGTGATGGCTTTGATGGTTTGCAGGGGGCTCGTCCGGTGCTCTGTCGGGCGGCCTCTACTGGATCTGTCTGACGTTTTTCTCATGACTGGACTGAGGTTATCGGTTATGGGAGGAAGAGCACAGGACGGAGTGCCCTTCCCCTCCCCTCGTATGAAGGGGGCACGCCCTCGGCATGACCTGACTCTCAACAATCTGGCCGAAGTGCTGTTTGCCAGGCCTCCTCACCATAAAGCTCACTTCTTGCCCCTCCTCTTTCTGTGCTGTCCTCTCCAGAAGGAAGCCACTACGTGGGCGCCACACTTAAGGGCTGGGGAGCTATGCCTCCTTCTTTGAGGATGGAGCATCTACATAAATTATTTGGAATTTTTCTGCGTAGGAAATCTGTCTCTTCTGCCCCATTCATTTATGTTTATAATCATTTATTTCTATGAGTACGGACCTGGATATTTATTTTATACTTTGAGTTATATAATCTAATATTATTTTATTCATTTTGTCATTCAAATTATTCCAACTTTGGTCCTTGGGAGCAATTTCATTTGGCTCCTGTGTCCCTCTGAAATGCCTTTTGTTGCATTTTTGCATCGACGTATTTTTTGGTTTCTGGTTTTGGTTTGTTTGTTAGCACTTCTTTACTTTCCGGAACTACCGTGTGACCGGTTTCTCTTACGTATTTCCCACCCTGGTCCTAGAATCTGGCCGGTCGTTTCTCCAAAGAGCCCTGGTTCTTTTGTTGGAGAATAGTATCAGAAACCAAGATCTGGGCACAGAGTGTGCTCATTACTACTGGGGTGCCATTTCTTTTCACCCCTCTCAGGAGCTGACAGCAAGGAAATGTATGTCTGCGCACCAACCTATGTACCTATGGATACAAATGTAGCTGTAAATATTTCTGCACGTAACTATCTGAATTTATAGTGAGATGTGACTTGACATTGACATCCCAACTCTACTCCAACACCGCTTGAGTATTTCTAGCCTCTTTTCCTTGTTTTTCTGTAAATTCACGCTCCAGCAGTGACAACCTGTCTCCCCCCATCTGCCAGTCATTTACTAAATTGATCAGTCGCACTATTACACATGTAGGAGTATCAGCAAAGTTGACCGCTGCCCCCGGGGGAGGGCCTTATCAACTAGAGAAGAGTGCTGTGTGCAGCCCATCTTCTTCACAGACTCCACTCCTTTCCACGGTTGCTCTGGTCAGCGCCTGCCCCCCAGCTCCCTTCAGTGAGGTGGTTTCATACACTCATCACACAGCTAGCTGCTCTTGTCACATTCTATCTTCCTTCCTGGGATCCCATAACCTCCTAAATGATTTTTCAAATTTACATACATTAAGGCTCCCTTTTTGTGCTGTAAAGTTCCGTGAGTTTTGACAGATGCATAATGTCATCTATTCACAGAATCTATCATCTATCATACACATATATATTATATGCATATAATTTATCATGCATACAGCTGTCATACAGAATAATTTCACAACCCTAAAAAACCCCTTCATCTATTCAACTCCCTTCGCCTCCCCTCAAAACCCCGGCAATCACTGATCTTTTTACTGCCTCTATAATTTTGCCTATTCCAGAATATCATATAATTAGTATTATATAGTATGCAGGCTTTTCAGACTGACATCTTTCACTTAGAAATATGCAGTTAAGGTTCACCCGTGTTGTTCATGGCTTCCTAGCTCATTTGCTTTTATTGCTTAATAGTGTTCCATTGTCTGGGTGTACCAGGGGCTGTTTATCCGTTCACCAACTGAAGGACATCTTACTTGCCTGCAGTTTTTGGTGATTGTGAATAAGGCTGCTATAAACATTCATGAGTGGGTTTTTGCGTGGACACAAGTCTTCAAATCAATTGCATAAATACCAAGGAGTATGACTACTGGATTGTACAGCAAGACTGTTATTAGCTTTGGAAGAAATTTCAAAACTGTTTCCAGCAGTGGCCATACCGTTTTGCGTTCCCCCCAGCAGTGGACGAGAGCTCCTGCTGTTTGGCATCCTCATCAGCATTTAGTGTTGCCAGGTTTTTGTGTGTGTATTTTAGCCCTTCTAATGGTCTGTATTTGTGTCTTATTGTTTTAATCTGCAACTTCATAATGACAAATTATGTTGTGCGTCTTTCCTTATACTTATTTACTATCTATATATCATTTTTAGGTGAGGTGTCTGTTCAGATCTTTTAGCCATTGTTAATTGGGTTGTTTTCTTATCACTGAGTTTGAAGAGTTCTTTCCACATTTTGCATACAGCTCCTTTATGATATATGTATTTGGCAAATATTTTCTCCCAGTCTATGACTTGTCTTTTCATCCATTTAAGACTGCCATTTGCAGAGCAGAAGTTTATCATTTTAATAAAGTCCAACTTGCATTTTTCCTTCATGAACCATGTTTTGTTGTTGTATCTAAAGTCTCATCAACAAACCCAAGGTCATCCTGACTTTCTCCCATGCTTCCTTCTAGAGGCTTTGTAGCTTTGCCTTTTACCTGCAGATCTATGATCCATATTTAGTTAATTTTTGTGAAAGGTGTAAGGTGTGTCTAGTTTTGTTTTGCATCTTTCTCTAGCTCCATCTGTTGAAAGACTGTCCTTTCTGCACTGATCACCTTTGCTCTTTTTTCAAGAGTCAGCTGGCTATCTTTTTCTGGGTCTTTTCTGGATTCTCTCTTCTTCTTCCGTTGATCCGTGTCTATCCTTTCACTGGGGCCATGTCATCCTGATGACCATACCTTTATAGTAAGTCTCGAAAGCAGGTAGCATGTGTCCTCCCACTTTGTTTTGATGCTGCTTGTGTTAGCTGTTCTATGTCCTTTGCCTTTCTCTATAAATTTTACATTCACTTTGTCAATATTGATAAAACAGCTTTCTGGGATTTTCATTGGGGTAGCATTGAATCAACAGGTCATTTGGAAAGAGTTCACATTTTTAAGACGCTGAGTCTTCCAGTCCATGAACATGAATATCTCTCTCTTTATTTAGAATTTTGATTTCTTTCATCAGTTTTATCATTTACTGCACATGGATGCTGTACATATTTTATTAAGATCATACCTAAGCATACCTTTTTTGGCTTTTTTGGGGGGGAGAAGTGCTATTACAAACGATATTGTTTTTATTAATTTCAAATTCCGATTGTTCCTGGGTGGTGCACACAAAATCAGTTGACTTTTGTATGTTAACCTAGCATTCTGCAGCCTGCTGTAGACTTGCATTAGTTCCAGAAGTTACTATGTCGGCTCTTTGGGATTTTCTACGTAGACGATCATATCATCTGTGAACAAAATTTTATTTCTTCCTAATCTGTATACTTTTTCCCTAGTCTTCCTCATTATGCTAGCTAAGACTTCCAGTAAGATGTTTGATAGGAGTTTTGAGAGAGGACATCCTTGCTTTGTTCCTGGTCTTAGAGGAATAGCATTTTGTTTCTTACCATTAAGGATGATGTCAACTGTAGATTTAGTGTAGACAGTCTTTATCAGGTTGTGAAAGTTCCCCTTTATCCCTAGTTTTCTGAGAGGTTTTATCCTAGAAGGGTGCCAGATTTTGTCAAGTGCTTTTCCGGCATCTATTGATATGATCATATGATTTTTCTTCTTTACCCTGTTGATGTGATTAATTGACTTTTTTGAACGTTGAACCAGCCTTGCATACCAGAGACCAACCCCACGTGGCCATGGTGTGTGACTTATTTTATACATAGTCATATTCCACTTGCTAATATACTGCTGAGGATTTTTGCATCTATGATCATGAAAGATAACGATTTGAAGTTTTTCTTTGTTGTGATGTCTTATTTGGTTTGGGGATTAGGGTAATGAGGGCCTTATAGAATGACGTAAGGAAGTATTCCCTCTGCTTCCACTTTCTGGAAGAGATGGTAGAGTTTTGGTATAATTGATCCCTCAAAGCTTTGGTGGAATTCACCAGGGAACCTGTCTGGGCCTGGTGCTTCCTTTTTTGGAAGGTTATTAATTGTTGATTCAATTTTTTAATAGATATAGGCCATTCTGATTATCTATATTTCCTTGTATGAGTTTTGGTGGATACTTCTCTTTAAAGAAATTGCTCTATTTCAGCTAAGGTGTTAAATTTATGGGCATAGAATTATTCATAGTATTCCTTTAGTATCCTTTTAATGCCCATGGAATCAATAATGATGACCCCTCTTACATTTCAGATAATGATTTGTGTCTTCTCTCACTATTAAAAATTTTTTGGTTAACCTGGCTAGAGGTTTAGCAATTTTACCGAGCTTTTCCAGGAACCAGTTTTTGGTTTTGTTGATTTTCTCTATTGTTTTCCTGTTTTCAATTTCATTGCTTTCTGCAGTAATTTTTTATTATTTCTTCTCATCTGCTTCCTTAAGGCATAATTTGCTTTGCTTTTCTTTGATCTCTCTGAGATGGAAGCTTGCATTATTGATTTTAGATCTTTCTTCTTTTCCCATAAATGCATTCAATGCTGAAGATACACTCTAAGCACTGTTTTCACTGAATCCCACAAATTTTGGTAAGTTGTGTTTTTGTTTAGTTCAAAATGTGTTTTAATTTCTTTTGAGACTTCTTTGACCTATGTGTTACTTAGAAGGATATTGTTTAAGCTCCAAGTATTCTGAGATATGGCAGCTTTTGATTTCTGTTTGTGATTTCTATTTTAATTTCATTGTGGTCTGAGAGCACACTTTCAATGATTTCTATTCTTTAAAATTTGCTAAGGTGTGTTTTACGGCCCAGAGTGCAGTCTTTCTTGGTGAATGCCCCATGCCAGCATGAGAAGAACGTGCATTAGGCTGTTGTTGGATAGAGTCTTCTGTAGACATCAATTACATCAAGTGGACTGAGGGTGGGGCTGGCCCAGTGCTGTAGAGTTTGTGTTCACACACTCCGCTTCTGTGGCCCAGCGTTCACACGTTTGGATTCCATCTGTGGACATATGCACTGCTTATCAAGCCATGATGTGCTGGGTGTCCCATATATAAAATACAGGAAGATGGGCACAAATATTAGCTCAGGGCCAGTCTTCCTCAGCAAGAAGAGGAGGATTGGTGGCTAATCTTCCTCAAAAAAAGAAAACAGTGGATTGATGGCGATGTTCACGTCAACTATCCTTACTGATTTTCTGCCTGCTGGATCCATCAACTACTCAAGAGGGTTGAGGTCTCCAGGTCTCATAGTGGGTTTGTCTATTTCTCCTTGCAGTTCTATCAGCTGTTACCTCACATAGTCTGACATTCTGTTTTCTAGGTGCATGCACAGCAAGGATTGTTGCGTCTTCTTGGAGCATTGGCCCTTAATCCTTATGCAATGCCCCCTTCACCTTCTGATAACAGTCCTGCCTGAAGTCTGCCCTGTTTGAAGTTAATGGAGCTGTTCCTACTTTCTGTCGGTCGGTGTTAGCTTGGCTTATCTGTATCCATCCCTTTACTTTTAATCTGCCTGTGTCTTATATCTAAAGTGGGTTTCTCGTAGACAACATAGAGTTGGATCTTGTGCTTTTTATCCACTCTGACAATGTCTGTCTTTGAATTGGTGTACTTAAACCTTTCCCATTTAAAGTGATTACTGATGTAGTTGTGTTAATATTACCATGTTTATAATGATTTTTTTTTTGGTGAGGGAGGTTGGCCCTGAGCTAACATCTGTTGCCAATCTTCCTCTTTTTTTTTGCTTGAGGAAGATTGTTGCTGAGCTAACATCTGTGCCCATCTTCCTCTAGTTTGTATGTGGGATGCTGCCACAGCGTGGTTTGATGAGTTGTATGTAGGTCCATGCCCAGGATCTGAACCCACAAACCCCAGCCCGCTAAAGTGGAGTGCGTGAACTTAGGCACTACACCACTGGGCTGGCCCCTAGAATGATTTTTTATTTCTTGTACTTTTTCTTTGTTTCCTTTTTCTTCTCCCCGCCTTCTTCTGCCTTCTCTGGTTTCAGTTTGGCATCTTATATGATTCCATTTTATCTCCTTTCTTAGAGTGTCAATCATGTTCCTTTTTCAATTCGTCAGTAGTTTTCCTGGAGTGCGCAATATGAATTTACAGCTGATCCAAGCCTACTTTGAAGTACCACTGTACTGTTTCAGTGTGGAAGAACAGAACTGAGCTTCCTCATTCGTCCCTCCCGTCATTCAGTTCACTTACCCACATGCTGTAATTACCCAATTCGTTACCGGTATTGCTGTCAGTGGTTATCTGTTAGATCAATTTTAAGTTATTGTATCTTCATTATTTCTTCTCTGATGCTCCTCCTTTCTCTCTGCAGACCCGAGCTTCTGAATCTATCATTCAGCTTCTTCCTGAAGAAATCCTAAAGTGTCCTGTGTGGTGGGTCTGCTAGCAAGGAATTCATTTGTTTTTGTTTTTGTTTGTTTGAGAAAGTTATTTCTATTTAATTTTTGAAAGATAATTTTTTGCTGATATGGAACTGTAGGTGTTTTTTGTTTGTTTGTTTGTTTGTTTTTGCTGTTGACACTTTAAATATTTTCCTTCACTCTCTTCCTGCTCTCATGGTTTCTGGAGAGATGTCCAACCTAATTCTCATCCCTGAAGTTCTTTTCTCTTTTGGCTTCTTTCAAGGGTGTCTCTTCTCTGATTTTCTGCAGTTTAAATCTGACATGCCAGGTATAGATGTTTTGGTTTTTACCCTGAGTTTCCCATATCCATGTTTTGGTGTTTGTCACTAATTTTGGAAAGTTCTCAGTCATTATTACTGTGAATATTCCTTCTTCTCCTTTCTATCTTTTTCTCCTTCTGGTCTTCCCGTTATGCACATGACATATGCATATTATATGCATGTACTATATATATATATATAGTATATATATAATATCATAACTTTTTGTCATTGTTGTCAGAAATTATTTTAATGAAGATGACCATGAAACAGGACGTAGCCTGATTTGGTTAAATCTGATACCAGATCACGACTTCCGAAGTGTTAATGCTGAAATGTGGATTAAAAAGAAATCTGTTAATAGTTTTGTTAATAGAACTGTTTAATCGAATCGAATTTGAGAAGCAGGACAAAATAAAGTGTTATTTTTCTTTTACAGATACTTTCCCAAATCCTTTCTCCATGTACTCACTTTCCCCTTAAGAATTAGCTGTGCAGACTGATGAGGCAAAAATGTTAATTCCTCTTAAAAAGAACAGAGTAGAGCCTGTTCACAAAACATGCTAGGGGAGCATTTTAAGTAGGCATTACTGCAGAACTGGCTAAAAGCGAGTGGAGCTGAGCTGAGCGACAGAGCATACCTTTACTTCTGCCACACTAAGTCCTTCCCCTCCGTTCCAGAAGAAATTCCTCTCCAGGGCATGGAGCAGAAAACGGCATACAACGCAAAGACAGAAACAAAGAAGTTGGCAAACCCTTTCTATTTACAGCTGTTGAGACAAGATTTGAGAGCTGAGATTACCTCCAGCCGTGACTCGGGAGCCAGCCCTGAGGCAGCCAGGACGTTCCGTGATGGAGTACACAACCATCCCTCTTCCAGCACGTCTTTGCTCTCCACTCCTGGAAGCTGTAGACATCTGTTTAGCTCTTCTGCGGTCTTGATGGAGCTGCATCGACAGCAGCCCTTGTCACCTGAAGCTCCTTCAGCTGTTGTACCTACGTTTGTGATGCCGTCCGTGGAGCCAGCTCTGGCCAGCTGTCCATTTTGGTGACGGCATTTTCACTCATAGAGCCCTCTCTTTGCAGCCTGCCAACTGCATGGGTTTCTTCATTCGGAGCTGGAGGCAGTCTTTCTACACCCAGAGAATCTCATGGTCTGAGCGTAAGTACACGAGGTGGTGTTTTTAGTGCAGAAGTCTACAGGGAGCCTACTGAATACGTTCGAGATCTGCTGGTCTTGAAATTGGGATGCCTTCACTGTTTTCTGCAGCCACAACCCTCTCAGCAACCTGCAGAACCGCGCTAGCATTTGGAACTCCTGCCCGGAATCCTTGTTCCAGGTCAGCATTTGGTGGGGGACGACCTTTCATTTTTCTGGGACCCTTATTCACTGACTAACACCTTCAGTGCACAGTTGTTTGTCCCTTTAGGATGGGGACAGATTCTGAGAAATGCATCACTAGGCAATTTCGTCATTGTGCAAACATCACACAGTGTGCTTACACAAACCAAGATGGCACAGCCTCCTACACACCTAGGCTCTATGGGACCCATCTTATGGGACCACCATCATACATGGGGTCCATCGTTGACCAAGACGTTGTTCTGCGACCCGTGACTGAACTCCATTTCATACTTGATTAGACTCTTCCCTCCATCTCGGTGGAAGAAGGAAATGCTGCCCCACCTGCTCTTTCTGGTGGTGCATCCCTGCTTGTTCTCTCACTTATTTTAATACGGTAAATACACAGCTATAATCGCCGTTGAAGTACTGCTACCCTCTGGTTTAGTTTCCTTCACACAAGGATTGCATACAGATCGGAACTTTTCTCAAGATGTGCGTAACCACACAGAGACCTGCTTTTCCAGAAATGTGCGCCAACTACTGCTTGCTGTCTGGCACCATCTGCTTCTGGGCTTCACATTAAATCCTTTAACTTGCTTCAGTGTGCATGTGTGGGATTCAGAGCTGCTTTTGTCCTCATGGACCGGCTGGCGGGTTCCCACGGAGCGCCATCACCTTCTGGGTCCCGGGTCTCTCCAGCGGATGCTCTCGGTGGCCCCAGGGAAGCACCGTGGATTGCAACCTGTGTTATTGTCCCACAGTCCTTGGAAATTCTGCCTGCTCTCATCCCGTTTCTATTTCACTATTTTTTCTCTTTGCGTCTCAGTTTGGAAAGTTCCTACTGACACCTCTTCACTCTTTAATTCCTTCCTCCACTGTCTCTACTTGTGGGTCCATCCGTCACAGAGTGAGGAGGGTCCGTCTGGGATTTCCTGTTGCCTCTGTCTTGTAGTCTCCATCTCTCTGCTTACCTCACTCATCTCCCGTTGCATGGGATAGCTCCCTTCCCTTAGAACCCTCCACGTGTAATCATGGTCACGTTAAATTCCTTGTCTGATGGTTGCAGCATCCACGTTGTGTCTGAGACTGGCTCTGATGATCACTTTGTGTCTTAAGACCATGTTTTTTCTTGCCTTTAATGTCCCTTGTAATCTTTTGTTGAAATCTGGACATGGTATTCTGGGTAGAAACGGAGACAAAAGGCGGTCCGTGTATGTCATGTTAACCTAGCCAGTGGGCTCCACTTCACGGTCACTGGAGCTGTAGGTATCAGGGCTTCCAGTCCCCCCAACGTGCTCGCTTCTGCCCACCCTGACATCCCTGGGCTCTCCTCAGAGCTCCTTACTCTGAGTCTGCACACGTCGGCTCTGTTGGCTGCAGTCCCCTGCAGTTGTGATGGAGCCCGGGGACTGGGTGGGGGTAGATGACAGAGGGGGAGAGTCTGGTCTTATGACTGAGTCTCCATCTGTTAGTGGGGCTTTGCCCCTCACAAATGTTTCTTGACTTATTTCCTCCTCTTGGAAGACGCAGGAAGGCCACAGGGGCTGAAGTTGGTCCCCTGCCTGTCTCCCCCTCACCCCAGGTGGGAGGCTGCCCCAGTAAAATTGCTCCCTTGGAGGTGGGTCTTGGTTATGGAAATGCTCTCAGCATATTTCAACAAGGTCACTCTCCCCTCCCCTGCCAGGGCCATGAGGGGCTTTTCCTCAGCTCCTCCCTGAGGACCTATCAGGATTCCTGTAGGGAAAACCCATGAACGTGTGGGGTCCTCTAAGGCTGAGGGCCCAGGAATTTCTCACTCGGCCTCCAAGTTAGCATTTAACTCTCCTTCCAGTTTGCGTTTCAGTGGCTGCTGCTCCAAATAAAATGGTCTTGGCTCTGAGTCCCCTCGTCCGTCTGCCTCTCTGTGTTTGGGACGGGGTTGTCCTGCCATCTCCATTCTCTGACGATTCACGACAAGTCACTAGTTTTCAGTTGGTGCAGCTTTTTCTTATTGTCAGGATGAGAGTGACAACTTCAATTTCCTTCCTTGTCACAGTTGAAACCGGATGTCCCTAAATAGACGTTTTATTTTAGAATTTACAGAAAAGTTGCAAAAATAGAACACTGAGTTGCCATATACGCCCACACCCAATTTCCCCTATTGTTAACACCTTCCATTACCATGGTGCATTTGTCACAACTGATGAACCAATATTGATGTATTGTTATTAGCTGACGTCCGTGCTTTAGGCAGATGTCACTAGTCTTTATCCAGGGTCCCTTTTCTGTCCCAGGACCACATCCAAGGTGCGGCATTACATCTAGTCAGCTTAGACGCCTCTGGAAGGTGACAGTCTCCCAGAGTTTCCTTGTTTAAGATGGCCTTGGCAGTTTGGGGGGTACTGGGCAGGGATTCTGTAGAATATCCCTCGATTTGGGTTTGTCTGGCCTTTTTCAGTGATTAACCTGTGCTTATGAGTTTGGGGCACGAAGACCATGGAGGTAAAGTGCCTTCGTCATCCCATCCCACCAGGGCTCGTGCCTCCAGCAGGACCGATCCCTGAGGTGCGACCTTGCTCACCTGGCCCAGGTGTGTCTGACAGGTTTGTCTACTGCGAAGATACCCTTCCTCACTCTCTCTACTGTCCTCTTTAGAAGGAGGTCACATAGCCCAGCCCTCCTCATTTATGGTGCCAGAAAACTGGACAACTGGGCACTATAAGTGAGTGTACAGTCGAACACAGTGAAACCCAGGTTTACAAATGAGTGTAGCAGGGCCAGTGTCAGGAGAGGAGGTGCGTGCAAAGACCTGGCGGGGTCCAGGGAAGGGAGGAGGAGGCTGCCCAGGGGGAGTGTTTTCTCATGCAGAACATGCTCATCCCCGCGTTCGTTCCTTCATGCAACGTTTATTGAAGGCTCAACTGTTTTCCAGGCACACGCTGAGTTCACGATATTTCGTTCACCACCAAACATGGAGGGCTCTGTGACAGGATGAAGAATTAGGTCTTAATTCAGTTGATAACAAGTCAAGTGGCGGTTTGCAGGTAAAGGAGAGATAAAGTGAAACAGACAACTCATGCTAAACTCCGAGCCACGGGGATCCCGTTGGCCTTGCTCACGATGGTGCCTCCCTCAGCAGAGCACACGAGGCTCAGCCGTCAGTAGGGATGCTGTGAAGACAGGATGGATTGGGCTGGGGCACGCACGGTAGATGCAGTGTCAGGAGGGAGAAGTGAGGACCAGGCGCAAGGAGACCCCTCAGGAAGCTGGTGGTGTGTCCCATGTGTGCAGGGTCTGCCCAGAGGAGGAGCAGCGAGGATGAAGAAAAGGGACAGAGCCACAAGATGGGTGTCTCAGCTCACGTTCCCCAAAGCAGACCCTACATTGAGGGCTCTCGTGCAAGGGCTGTCCTAAGGAAATGGTGCCGAGAGGCGCTGTGGGATGGAGGATGGAGGGCAGGAAGAGGAGGAAGCCAGGCAGAGGTACAATTTCAGAGAAAATGCCATGGAAGGCACCTTCCCCTGAGCATTCTAGGCCATTCTGCAATGCGAGCTATGCCGCCAAGATGTCCTGACCCAGGATGGGGGAGTGGGCATTCCCACCCCACACCAGTAGGTCCTTGACCAAGGGTACTCAGGGAAAGGCCAGATCACCACCTCCCAGGCATTTCTGGTCCTTTGTGGCTACTGGCCATGCAGGGCCCATGGCCCATGGGCAGTCCCCAAAGAACGGCTGCAGGTGTCAGCCAAGGGTGCCGTGGGTGCCTAGACAGCCACAGCCAAGACACCATCTCGGACAAGGAAAGGGGCCTGCGGGCATCTAGGGAGCGCCCATCTACGTCGAAATAGGCAGGATCTTGCGGGATAGGCAGTGTGGAAGGCAAGGCCATATGATGGTCCCTGGAGGCTGGACAATGACAGTGAAGATCAACGAAAGACGAAGTGCGAGAGAAGACAAGTGTGGGCAGGTACAGCGTGGACTGGAGGAGGTTGCTGACCTGTGCTGTCCGGGTTAGACAAACTCCGTGTGCACCGAATGCCCTCTGGCTCCCTGGTGCTGTGAGAAGCAATGGATGCTTCTATCCACTTCCTGGTCCTGTCACGGAGCACAAAGTGGACTCAGGAGTTTAAGTATGTTTCTCAAGTTCAGCAAAGGTGCAAAGCAGGTGATGGAGCTGAGATTCCAAGCTAGTCCCAAGTAATTCTGAAGCAGGATCTCTTGCACATGATGCACATATGTGTATTTATATTGTTAAAAACGTAACCGGCAAGCCCGGCTTCCCCTTTCTGGGTGGCTGTGTCCTGGAGCCTCCTCTCCAGCACGTCTCCCGTTGGTGCGGGAGGAAGGGAAAGGAGGGGTCTACCAGCAGCGTCCCCAGTGCCATCATGGCTGGTTGAAAATCCATTTTACTTCGATCATTTCTGTGGCTGAGTGTCCACAGCCAGAGGTTTTTGAGTCACCGTTTTGGAAAATAAAGTCAGGGAATGGCTGGAATACAAAGTCAGAATCCACGACCAGCCCGTTCTCTGGTGCTCAGAGTGAGGGGCTCCATCGGGCTCCGTGTTTGTGTTGCTTTTCCTGCCCCCTCGTCAGACAGCAGTACACTGGAAGGACACCACCGGAGGCGTGGGGTCCCGGGCAGTCTGGGCATTGTCAGCCTGCCCTCGATCCATTGTGTTCTCTGCCTCCCACCTTAGCTCACATCTCTGTAACTTGGGGTGAAGACTTTGTCTCCCGACTCTACAGAACACCTGTTCTCCACACTCAGAGTACTTTTATTTTCAGGCTTCAGGCAAAAAAGGGTTTCTCTTGGCAAGTTGGTATTCCCGCCCCCCCCCCACCACCTCCAAAGGCCTTGTTCCAACCAAAGCCCATGGCTGGGTTGCAGGATCCAGTGAAGCCACAGGCATAAGATCCTGAAGCTTCCATCGGTGCCACCGCAGCCCAGAATACGTGGGGCACCGTTTCACCTGCCATGTGACAAGGATTCCCCATCCCCCTGGGCTGGCGGGAGGTGTTCTGAACTTCTTCCGGGCCACCCTGGCAAGGCTGGCTCTGCGGTCCACTGGCTCAGTCCTGAGTCCTGGTGCCAACTGCCATGTGCATCAGGCTCTTCGGCGTCAGCGACAGAAGCTGGTGCCGTCTGACGTCAGCAGGAAGTACCTTTATTGGAAGCCCACTGGGCAGCTCTGACACAATGGGGAGTCCAGAGCCCGACTTGGAAATCAGCAGGGCCAGGCATCTACGGGGTTAGGCAGCAGAAGGACAGGGCGAGAGCCGGGGCAGCCAGCCCACAAGGTGCCACCCAGGACAGCCACACAGTTCGTCTCCTTTCCGCCCTCCCAGGACGCTCAGGCCTGGGGAACTGGTGTTGGCAGAGGGCTCAGCACATTGACCTACAGTCCACGCCAGGCTGCAAGGGAGGAAGGAGCCGTCACGACCGACACGTGCTGTCATCAGAAGAGGGGCTGTGCCCTGTGGCCGAGGAGCCACAGTTGTCCATGACAGTCAGGCCACATTCACCCGGGCCCTGGCCCTGCTGTTCTGTGCCCCTCGTGGTGGCTGTGGCTCCGGGAGAACATTATGGCTAACCCCCCATGCCTGTGTGTGTTGGCTCCCCTGCACATGCACCATCCAGGGAGGCGGCCGGCACAGGCAGATCTGTCAGCCCGTGTGGGAAGCAGGGGCCCCAGGAGTGATGGGGTGCGTGCACTGGGCCCCCTGCAGCAGTTCTGGTGACTCACAGCCACGTACCCAGACCTAGACCAGGAGGTCCCTTTCTGACTGCATAGTCGTGGGGAGGAGGACATCTCTCAGATGTTCTGTGGGGCTGTGAAAGCACCTGGAGTTCCAGGTGAGCAGATCAGCTCCAGACGGGGGAGGACAGGCTCACCCATTTCCCCAGAGGGTCTCCCTCTGTCTGCTGCTCTGTTTGGAACCTGCCCATCCCCACACCCACCCCCAGGAGCAGGGCAGCTGCGCCCAGGAATCCTACAGCCACTGACCTGGGGCCACTGAGCTGGAGAACAGCATTCCCAGGAGGACACTTCTGGTTCCCCCACGCACAACCTCCCTCGTGCAACCCTCTCTGCACTTTGCATGGTTGCACACACACATGCACACGCATACACACAACACACAGGGTTTTCACCCCATTGCAATCATAGCATGCATGCAATTTTATACCACAAACATTTTTATGTGGCTCTGTACTTTGTTTCATAATTATGATTTTGAATGTCTGCATAATACTCATCAAATGCTGAGCCATAATTTACTAAATCAACTCTCTACGGATGGGTATTTTGTCCAGTTTTCATCACTGTGGAGAAGTCTGCATTGAAAACACTTCCAAAGGCAGCCTGTCCGTCATGGATGAGCTCTCGGGCCCACCCTCAGACCCAGGTCACTTGGCAGATGGTAGGCCTATGTTTCTGTCCTTCCGAGTCCACAGCACGACATTACAACAGCGTCTATGACCTAATCAGGGACTTCCCGGCCTTGATCCTTCTCCACCAGAACTTCAGCTCTCAAGGGCGGGGCCGGTCTCTGTTGTGTTCATAGCAG
Organism: Equus asinus; assembly: GCF_041296235.1. NCBI lineage: Eukaryota > Metazoa > Chordata > Mammalia > Perissodactyla > Equidae > Equus > Equus asinus. The sequence continues at coordinate 14,303,421 of NC_091793.1, read as the reverse complement.
CATCTCCAGTCCTCAGAACATGCTCTTTCTTCATAGGCACTCAGAAAGATTTGCTGAATAAATTAATGAATTATAGATTTATGAGGGAAGCCCCCCCACTGCCCACATCCTATTCAGAAAGGCTTCATCCAGTGTCAAATAATCAGAAGGTGTGCAGACAAGCCTGGCCCCAGACATCGTCCTCTTCCTCCTTTAAGAAGACGTGAGAGATGAGTCAGCTCACAGCCCCCTGCATGGCATGATGCAAGGAGGCCTCACAGAAACCTGTCCCCACTGGATGCCCACTTCCAGTTGGCCCTGCAGGGAGGGATATCAGGAGAAGAGAGGGCCAGCTAAATGTTTGGGGTCTGAGCTCCTCGGAAACCCAGGGCAGCCCAGGCTACTGGGCGGAGAGGCAGGTCCAAGGCTCACTCCGTGCGGGGCAGCCCGAGTCCTGCTGGCTGAAGCCTGTGGGATCAGCTCCATCCTGAGGGGCCAGGAGGACGAGAAGGACAGGCGGAGTTCACCACGTGTCCCAGAAGTATCTGCAAGGTGCGGTGGAGCGCGGCTCCCATGGCGTGTGCTGAGGGCGGGCAGCGGGGGACGACGGCCCAGCATCAGCCGGGGAAGTCGTCCATCCCGCAGCCACCTCAGGCCAGCACACCTCCTGCCAGGTATCTTCTCTTCACTCTGAGTCTTGAAAACGTTCAGGTGTATAAAAAGTAGAGAGAACAGGAAAATGAACCCCAAAATCCATCACCCTTCCTAAACAATTTTAAACACACGTCCAATTTTGTTTCAGCTACACTCCCCACTCATTGACTCCCAAAAATGGATTATTTTTAAAATAAATCCTATACATAATGTAATTTTATCAAGAAACACTTTAGCATGTACCTCTGAAAGAGAAGGACTCGTCATGCAGCATAACAACGGCATTGACGCTGATATTGCAACCATTCCTGGAAATCCTCTAAAACCCTCTCAGGGCTCTGTCGTCCCGTCGCCTCACATGTGCTGTTTACAGGGCGTTTGCTCCTTAGGCCCAAATGAGGTTTCCATTTCATTTGATGGCTGTGTCTCCCAAATGCCTTCAATCTCCAGAAGACACCTTCCCTTCTTCTTGTTTGCTTGAATTTTTGGTCAGTTTTTTGTTGAAGAAAGAGGATCGTTTGTCCCGTAGGCATTCCCACATTCTAGATTCTGTGAATTACACCCCCTTGGTGTTCGCAACATGCCCTCATCCCAGTATTTTCTATAAATCAGTAACTGGACCCTGGTCAGACTCTGGTTTAGTTTTTGGCAAGAATACCTCACAGGTGGGGCTGTGCACGTGGACTGCTCCACACGGGAAAGCACAGCAAAGATTAATAATCCTCGTTGGCCTGACGCACCCACTGTCAGCGACCCCCAGCCTCTCACCTTGTGGAGAAAATTGCCCACATCTGATATTTCATTAGGATGTGTGTGTGAGGGAGAGAGACAGAGAGACAGAGACTGACAGACAGAGAGGCAGGAGGAAAAGATGGATGGGTACATGTCTTCATACTGCGCTGGCCTCTGAAATCTGGTTTCTGCTTTTTGTCTTTTTTCTTGAATATTGTCGTCTTGCCCACAGGTTGCCTGGTGCCTGGTGGGTGCTCCATAAGCATCATCTACAGAAGGAATGAAGAAGGTGTCTTCTAAGGGACTGGGGTTTGAAGAAAAGCAAATAAAATCGAAGCTTCTCCACAAACAATATTGAAAACCCAATTTACAGCGTTTTTCCTTTTATTAATGGATATTAAAATTATGTTGCTTGAATAGCAACAACAGAAAGCATGTTTCTCTTTGCACAGCGAGAAGACACCGAGGCGAATCTTTCCCAGGACCGAAGCTTGGGCGGGAGTGGTGGGCTGGGCCCTTCCGTGTCCTGGGGAACCTCTGCCGTGCAGCTGACTCTGGGCTCGGGCTGCTGGCAGCAAGCATCTCCACCAGCCACGGGTCCTCTCTGACTCACAGAGTCTTCAGGAGCCCAGAGCAAGAGCTGATAAAGGGGAAATTCGCATGGAGCTCCCTTCGGGCAATAAAGTAAGTTCCAGACAAACTGCTGCCATGGAAGAAGAGCCTAGATGATTTGGTGGCTCCCCCATGGAGCGGCTGAGTCCTTGGGGTGCGGAGATGTTTGCCCCGCTCCCCCATCACTGCGGTGCTCACACAGCCCCCAAATCCACTCACCCCCTGATCAGCCTCACTTGCCTCCAGGCAGCACCTGAGCTCACATTTTCACAAATCCATAAGACCAGTTTGTCACCTAATAAAATTTTCCCCTAGTTTGAAATATGCATAGTCCAGGATGATTTTTTTTCAATATGCCATGGTTAGCGATCCTTAAAGAAATGAGTTTCTTGATTATGTCAGCAGCATCAATTCTAATCGAAAGTGAGAGATGTTGAGTATTTTTATTCACACTTACCTCCCTCTGCCCCGCCCCCAAAGAAAGCCCCACAGGAGTTAATGTTCCCTGGCAAGTTTCTCTTGCTGTAACATCCCATTGAAGTGACGGGAAAATTGAACAGTTTATCTTGACGAGGTAAATATTATGATAGGACAGAAATTGGCCCTGGGGTGATGGGTGGAGCACCTAAGAGATCCTGGAACCCGCATCCTGCTCCAGGCCCGGAGTCAGCGCTCAGCTGTGTCCGTTCAGAACAAGCCAGGAAGACGTTCGAAGGGGAAGCGGGTTAATTTAATGACTAGTGCCATTTCGAGCTTCAGAAATCTTCTCGCTTTACCCTCCAGGGAAAAGCTGTGCTCTACGAAAATCGGGCCACTTGCTTAAGAAAAGGAAAACAGATCTGGAGATTCGCATCTTCGTGTCTGCCTGTGTTTCCATCACGTTCCTCCAGCTCCTAAACCAGGAGGTGGCGGGAATGAACAGCTGGACCCACTCCTTCAGGACGGCTTCCATCATCCGAAGACTGTGCTCCAGGCCCCGGGGCCGTGGGGGCTCTGCAGGCACACATAGGGCGAGGACACAGCTTCGGCATCTGGGGACCACAGATGCAGCCAACCTGACGACAGACTTTGCCACCTAAAAGACACGGGCGTGGCTCTCTGTCCAACACAGCTGGACGCGGACACAAACCAGCCTTTGGAGTGAAGCCTCTGTCCACGTCCCAGCTCCGTTCTGTTCTGTACTGACCCCCACTCCGGCCACCTTCCTCCATGAACAGATGACAGTGGCCACCAGCTGCCCCAGCCTAGATGCCAACTGCTCCAGAATCTTCCAGGACAGAGCACTTCTTGGGGTAATTTACTTCTCGCAGTGCTGTAGGCTGGACATCAGAGATCAGGGTGTCTCAGGCTGGCTCCTCTCGAGGCCTCTCTCCTTGGCCTGCAGACTCTGTGCTTTGTGCTGTTGCAGCTGCAGGGGACAGAGTTTTCCTATTCTCCTGGGGGCCTGGGTTCTGACTCCCTTCTGGACTTTGCGGTTAGCACCCCTCCTCAGAGGGCCCGTGCCGCGCGGCTCCTGTAACTGTTGTGATGCTGAATAACCCACTGTTATTATGGGGAGTCCTGGACTGTGGGGCTCGGCTGCGGGGCTCAGAGAGTGTGCTACAATCTTCCAGTTAAGTCTCAGTTCTGGTGAGTGTACTCGGTTGAACGGTGGCCCCAAATGATATGTTCACATCCTAATCCTCAAACCTGAGAATGTGACCTTACTTGGAAAAAGGATGTTTTCAGATATAATTAAGTTACAGATCTCAAGGTGATGTCATCCTGGATTGTCTAGATGGGCCCTAAATCCAATGATGTGTCCTTATGAGAGAGAGAAGAGGAGAGACACAGACGCAGAGGTGAAGCCCGTATGAGGATGGAGGTAGACAGTACAGCTACACAACCAGAAACCAAGGGACGCCTGGAGCCTCCAAACCTGGAAAAGCCAGGGAAGCTCCCCCGAGAGCCTCTTTAGGCAGCATGGCCCTGTAGACACTCCATTTCAGACTTGCGCTCTCCTTAGCTGTGAGAAACGAACTTTCTGTTTTGGGAAGCACCCTGGCTTGTGGTACGTTGTTGTGGCTGCCCCAGAAGCTGGTACAGCGGACCTGTGCCTCCAGGCGACGTCCTTTACCAGTGTTGCTCTCCCTGCTCCGCTGACATTAGCATTCCCAGCCTATTTCCTTGTTGCCCTGCCGTGTGGACTCCAGTTCCCTCTTAGGTCAGACAGGAAGGCTGGGAGGGGCTGGGGTGGGGAGGAGATGCTCTTCCCCAGCTGGAGCAAGAATCGAGAATGGCCTCTGAACAAGTCCTTCGCCCTGGAGAGCAGGCAGATGTTCTGGAGAACGCTCTGGGTGTATTTCACAAGGAATGGGGCTCCCTTCGCCTGCTGGGGCCACAAGGGGATCTGTCTCTGGTCCACACTGTGGGAACCTGGCGAGCTTCCTGTAGGGAAGGACCGCAAAGGTGTGGGGCCCCCATAAGACGCGGCACCCATGAGTTGCTCGCTCTCACCCTCGCCCACACTCAGTCCTCAACGATTTGTCCAAGTGACCATCTAAATCTTCCCACCAGTTTACGGTTTCGGGGGCTTCTGCTTGGGTGAGCGGGTCCGAGCCACGTCTTTCTGGACGTGCCCGTCTCTGGAGGTGTTGCAGTGGCAATTGGCCCTGTAGCCTCCACTCTCTGATGGGTCCTGACAAATGGTTGGTTTCTAGGTTTTCCAGTTTTTCCTTGCAAGGATGACAGTGATGATTTCCAAGGTCTTTACACATTGGAGGTGAAACCGGAAGTCCCCGATAATCTTTGACACATGCTGTGACCCTTTTCCGTAGCTAATAAATCTCAATCAAAGACAATTAGTTGGTTAATTAGTTAATTCATCCATTCGATCAGTCCTAGTTTGGTCATCCTCTGTGAGGCTGTGGGGACTCAGAAACGTCAAGATCATTGCTCCCCAGGTGCCTCCGTCAGGGGGGTGGACAGGACTAGGAAAGAACGACTTGCTGTGTCGTTTGTTGCTTGACAAGCGAGTTGTACACGATGTTTCTGCAATGACGAGAAATGCCTTCACCGGGGCCTGCCCTGGGGGCACAGAGAGCTTCCTGGAAGTCTTCATGTCAGCTGAGGATCCAGGTTTTGGAGGCCAAGCGCCCACTCACCACACCAAAACGTGCAAGTACTGAGGAAGGAAGTCATTGCAAGCAGAGGGGCTGAGAGCTAGGAACTAGCTTCCATGCTGTGAGATGCTAGCATCATACACAAAAGCCTAATTACAGAGAGAAAGGTTTTCAAAAAGGAAAAGCTAATCAAGTGGATTCTTCTATCTTCATTCATTGCACACGTGTCGCCGGCCCCTCCCACGGCCGGCTTTGTGCTGGGGGCTCGTCAGTGGTTCCGGGAGCCAGAGCGGCCTTCTCTGGTTATTTTTATGTATCTTTTGATAAAAGTCAGTTTCACAGAGGTTTTTTTAATTATTTATTTAACTTTACAAGCAATTTACTCTGTGAGCAATTTTTTTTTCAATTTCTAGTCTAATGCATTAGAATTAATTGTTATTATTGTTTTCATTTAATATATAATCACTACTTTGCAAATGTTTCATAGCAGCTCAAAGCATGAAATAATAATTTTGTGTGATACAATGTTTGATAGAGATGAGCGCACATAATGTTTTTAGTAAGACTGTTCAAATTCATGAGGTCTTCATACATTGTCTATTTGACACGTAATCTCTATAAGTGGGTTTCTGCTTACTTATATCTGTATTTCTAAAAGTGTTTGTATACTGAGATGTAGTTATTTAGTATAAAATGTCTGACTTGATATATCCTCATTGAGCAAGACGATATCCTTTTTATAAACATATAATGCCACTCTTTGTCCATTAAACGACTGTTGCCTTGAATTTGACATTAAATTCATACGTCCACTTCATCTATTTTCCTTTGATTTTGCTCCATAAAGCCTTCCTGTAGTTTTAGCTCCGATTTCTCCACTTTGCAGAGGCAGTGTTTTGCCATCAATCAACCTGGGGCTTCCACTCTGGCTGCATCACTCAGGAGACACAAGCCCTTAGGGAAATCACTTAACCTCTCAGAGCCTGCTTTGTTTCACTTGTAAATTGAGAGCAATAGTAGCAATTCACAGGGTTGTTGTAAGAATTACATGAGATCACGAATTTAGACTCCACCAGTGAAGAAGCACTGACTGAGCACCCGTCACAGATGCAGGGACTCAGGAGTGACCAACACACACACACTGCTTTCCAGGAAATTACAGCAGGATGGAAGACAGGCATCGAGCATGTGGGTGTAAACATTGCATCAAATTTCTCATACACAAAGTGTCATTAAGATGAACCAAAGGGTAGTATAAGCACTTATAAGAGGGAAATCCAATCAAAATGCTTTTCCTAAAGAAGGATACCATGTTGCACACAGTTATCAATGGCCAATACATGGTAACATCTTCTTTGCCGTCACTGTCATTGAATTACCATTTGTTTTATGTATGTTTTCTATAAGCATATTTTACATTTTATCTTAATCTGCTAGTCTTTGTCATTTAATAGGAGAGTTTAACTCATTAATATTTATTGTCATAAAGTAATGTATTATTTTACTTCCATCATTAAAACACAAAAAAGCTTTATTAAGAAAAATATTAGCCTCCAATATTGCACAGCCTTAATTTCCCCCACATTTCTGGAGTGCTTATCCACCAGGAAGGAGATAAATGATGGAACAGAAAAGTCATGTGAGAAGTATGAAAAATGCACAGCCTCACAAGTAGTTTTAAAATGCAAATGGGAACAATTATGGAACTTTTCTTCATCTTTCAAGTTGGCAATTTAGAGACATAATATTTGATGTCAGGGAGGTGGAGTGAAAAGGCTATATTCTTTCCTGCTGGTGGAAATATAAACTAGAATTGCCTCTCTGCAAAGCAATTTGGTAATATGCGGGAAGAGAGTTAAAAGAATTTATGCTCTCTGATGCCATAATCATACCTCCGAGGATCTGTCCTCAGAGCAGCACAGAGACACGGACGGAGATGTTCATGCAGGATGCTCAGCACCACTGCTGTGCGTGAACGCTCAACCACCTGGAGGAATCGGGCTGCGGAAAAAGCCTGGCAAACTAACCCAGCTCAATCTTTTAGGGGGATTTCTGACATAATATAGGGACCCCCCTCTTCCTGATAGAAAGCAGTTTATAAAGAGTTTCTCTTGGTAAGTCTGTGAGAAAACAGATCAGAACTCTAATAGAATTTGTTCAAAGGCTTTTTCAGATGTCTGTTTCCTGCTCAATATTTCATTCAGCGATAATCAGATATTATCCCCACTGGCTTCTTTCCTAACTGGGTGAGTTGTTACAATGGTCTACACAGAGAGTCACGGGCTCCCCAGAACCAAACCCCCCCAACCTTAAGAGAGTTGATAATAAAGAAGTTTTTCTCAGGTTAAGAGTCGTGGACCCAACCTAGTCATGGCTTCTGTCCTGGATGATATGTTCATCCTTGTGACAATGACCATTTATTTCCCTTTTGGGGCAACCAAGGCAGGCCTAGCCCTGCCCTCACACTAGACCAGTGCCCACGCTGGCTCTGCCCGGCTGCACCCACCTCGTGGACGTGGTTCCCTGAGCCTGTGTACCCCTCCTTCTAGTCCCCATCCAGCTGCCCAGGACCCAGAATTCCGCCCAGAGGAGCAGCGACGCCGGCCACAGGCCAGCACCCAGGCCAGGAGCTGCTTCTCCACATGTGGCTGCCCTCCGTACGAGACTCCTACGTATCTGAGAATTCTAAATTCAACCTCAACCGCCAGGTCCTTATGACGGCGTGTTCATCTAAGTTGGAGGGTAGGACAGAACACGTTTAACAGATTCTTTGTGCAGGTATTCACACACACAGCACAAAGTGTACTCTTGCTTCAGGTCCCAAAAATGTCAGCACCAGGCCTGCACACACTCTTCTCCTAATCTGAGAGACGGCAAACTACAAGTATTTCTCGTGACGTCTTCTGAGATGAACAGATACAAAAGTTAAAACTCCTTTTCCATGTCTTTGTGTAACTACTTCCCAAATGGTCTCAAAGAATGTATCTCCTCTATATTCCATATTTTAGCAAGCAAGTTCTATTTAAACAAAGAATGACAGCACCTTCAAAATCCTTTTGTTCATCCAGAAACTTCAGGTAAAAATTGAAATATTTAACTCATGCATCCTCGTGGCATTCTCCCACAGTTAGCATAATAAGCTGAGATTTTTCTTGAAAAGCAAAACGATATTAAAATATCTCTCAAGTCAGAGCGTGATTCTTTACCACATAAATCGAGAGAAAGATGTCATTTGCCTCTGTCATTGGGATCCCGCCAGACTCAAGCAGCAGGGTCCACCCTGGCTGGACGGCCTTTGATCTGCATCTCTGGGAGGAGAGGCTGCAGAGAGAGATAAGGGGGCAGGGCTGGAAGGTGCTGGGACAATGGATTGGGATGGGCCTTGGGTGCCAACTTAAATTATTTTAATAAAACTAAAGTATTTACCCAATTAGTTGGGTGTTGTCTCCCAGGACACTGAAGAATTTTTTTTTTCTTTAAACACAATTTGATATATGAATTTATGTTTTTACACTAGGCTGTTTGATTACCAAAAAATAAAGAATATATTTTGCATTTTAAAAACCTTTTCCTTATGTCCCTTAAAATGAAATTAGACACTGGGACTAGAGCCAAGGAGCCGTCACAGTCGGCCTGGTTTCTCTCCCCACTCCGGTTTTCAGTGAAGGCACACGCCGCCGTTTATGCAACTAGTTGCTGAATTGATTAGGTGTGAACTCCAAGCTGATAGCTATTCATCTGTTTGTTAGCATGGCAAAACTGTATCAAAGCCCCATGTATAAAGGTGTTTTTACACTTGTCTTCATCTTTTTTCATACTTTCTTGCCCCAAGAAGAAGTTTTTAGCACCTCTCTAAGGAATTTAATAGCTGTGAATTACAACCCGGCAGCTCTGCATACCCGTCTGAGCATCTACTCAGGAGCCCGAGCTGATTGTTTTTCCTTCTGTAAATTCCACGACAAATGTTTAAAGTCCGGAGCATTGGTATGGAGGCTTCCAATGAGAAGTTTTATTCTTCAGAATACCCAGAATGTAGGAGAATTTCAAGTGGTCTCTTGGTTCCTATGGAGATTTGCCTGAAGACCCACAAATGCAAAAGTTGATATAAACTCTGCCCCTCTCCCCTCCACTCGCCCAAACTGCCGTGTGATCTGGAACCTTGTATCACTTCCCATTACTTGTGTGACCAGACAACCGACAACAGCTCTCACACAGTGCAGTGAATGAACTCTATCGAAATTAGGGTCTTATCAGGGGAAAGGAGGGAGAGAGTGTGTGCACCGTTGCTTTTTCTCTTCCCAGGCGCGTCTAGATCCATAGTTCATGTTAACTTCAATTCCAGCCTAATGAAGATGCAGACCGCCACACCAGGCATGGAGCCTCGCATTCATCAGACAAATCTCGTACCAGCGCCCACGACAGGCGTCCCGTACTATCCTAGAATCAATGTTGAAAATAACACCTTCCTAACAAGCACAAGGCAGACCGTGCTCATTGCATCAATCCACAGCAATTAGGTGATCGCGGCCTGCCATCTGTGCTGCTGCCGGCAGATGAACACAGGGAGGACAACACACCCTGCGGTGGTTGGGCATTGCTTGTTATTTTCAAGGTGCACCTTCCACCCCAGCCTGTGAGTGGCTCTCCTTCCCTGTGACCTGGCTCCTGGGGGACAGTGGACTGTCCACGGATGAGCTAATGAAGACATAATTGACACTGGGGCACTTAGCAGGACAATGACAGAGATACAGAAGTACTTGAACTGGGACCAGGCAAAGGGCAGCTCACTTCCAGACGGCTGGCATCTGTTGCAACTCGGGAGAAGCAAGAATGTAGCCACAAAGATCCCCTCACTCAGGGCGGTGTCATTGGGATGCACCCTGAGCAGGCCCAGTGAGACCCAGGACGGAAGCAGGCTCCAGGTGGCCAGCGTCGTTGTCATCCAAGGCGCCTTGTGGGGTTTCTGGTGGAAACTGAAAGGGAGGGGCGTTGAGGGAGGTGGCCCACTCCATCAAGTTAATAAACAACCAGAAAAGGGCCGCATCCGTCAAGCAGGCAGGAGCAGAGAGAAGAGAGTTCCGGCATTGATAGCAAATAGGGGACGACACTTACTGAGCCCTGTCTGTGGACCGGAGACCATCATGCTAGATCTAATCCTGCTTCGTTCGCAGTGAGTGAGGAAGCAGAGGTGTCACCCTGCCTCTGGAGGTGAGCAATTTTGGGACTGAGTTAAGTGTCTGTTCCCAAGGCACTCAGCTTGCTGGGAGGCTAGACTTGACCTGCGCTTTCAGATAGTGAGGCCCCTTCTCTTTGCTCTGCCTCGTTACACCTCCCCTCCAAAGAAGAAACCTCTGCCAGAGGCTTTTAGCCTACATTTGGGAACACAGAACTGGGAGGGGTCCTCCTGGAGTGAACTGGGTGAGCCTGAGATGGAGGCAGGACTCAGGCGGCTGGGGAGGAGGCTCAGCTCTGGGCAAGGTCCCCCCTGGTACCGCTGCTTCCCTCCTAGGGTGCTGGGCTCCAGGCTTGCTGGTGGCTGGCCCGCTTCTCTGAGACCATCAGTGGCCACTTGCAAATATTTCCCATGGTGACAGAGCCTAAAAGATGGAGGTGTGGGGCTCAAGAGGAAATGTTCCCATAAGCTGGGATGGTGAACTGGGAGGAGAAAAGGTAAAAATTTCCCCCCAATAATGAGGCCAAATAAGGATGATGGTTTTGGCTGGTTTCCAGCTTCAACAGGAGAAAATGAAATACAAGAGCAGTATGAGGGAGGGTTTCCCAAGCCCAAGGCTGGTCTGGGGTGTCGGATCTGCTCCCATTTCTGTCTTGTGGAATGAACTGGACCAACAAGTTGAAGGGTAGCAGAGATGCCACATCAGAATATGCCTCTGGCATAAGGATTATTTCGAACTGATTATTTTGAGACACAGCAGGTGCAAGAGAAACTCTGAAAACTGAGATGTTACCCTCTGTAAGAAACATTTGCATTTATAAGGGAACCTCCATCTGTAAGGGTCTCCCACAGCTGTACCAGCAAGAGGAGGGGATCCTACAGCACGAGAGACTCTTATCAGTGGAGAAGCAGGACCTGAGCCTTGTTTCCTGGTCACCCCCCACAGCTGTCCCCGCCTGCCCCCACACCTTCTTTTGTCTTTAGCTGAAGATGATATTGAAGGTGGTGACTTGGGCCATTTCAGGGAGTTGCTCAGTTTTCCTGGGTCTCTGCCATGTGTACAGGAGGTATATGTGTTAAACTTCTGTGTGTGTTTTCTCCTGCTAATCTGTCTTTTATTACAGGAGGGTCTTAGCCAAGAACTCAGGGGAAAATGATTTCTCCTCCCTACAGTGTCCTGTCCCCAAGCATCACCATGGGACATTAGTTTGGATGTGTTAGTAGAGGTAATTTTTAAAAAATAATGAGTAAATGATGAATTAACAGATTTTTTTTAAACATTAGGACATCTTGCAGTTCTTAAAACACTAATGTGCACGGCTGTCTCTGACAATGGGGGGTCTTGCGCTACAATTCACAAATTTATTAGGCCAGTAAGCTGGCTTTGTGATGTAGACAAAAATAATCCATAACCAATCTATAAATGAAAATCAGGGTGAGTTTATTCTGAGCCAGATCTGATGACCTTATAGCCAGGGACCTTCCTTCCCCAAGGAAGGAAGAGCACCAAAGAAGTGGGGTGCACAGAATGGTGATATACCCTCAAAGGACATACATCACAGATTATTGAAATGTCCCTTTTACAACAGTCATGAGACTGCTCAGTTGGCACAGCAGGGAGCAGGTTTGTTGTCTCCAGCTGGGTGGTCACAGGTGAGCTGGGTGGTCACAGGTGAGTTGGGTGGTCACAGGTGGGCTGGGTGGTCAAGGTGAGCACAGCAATCAGTTCCTAGCCTGATGAAAGGTGCTTGTCCTTGAGGAAATGCCAACATGGGGGAAGTTGCGTCTTTATCTTAAGGCCATTTGTTCTTGTCCTTGGGACACAGTAAATGCTTAAAGCAGATATGCAATGCATGCTCAGTGGCGACGTCAGGCCCTTTTGGAACAACAAGGTCAGGTCGAATTACTTTTACACCAAATGGGTTTCTCATAGACTCCAGTATATCCTATTGCTTGCCATTTATTTATCGGTGGTGTCTCCTCGTGGACAGACCCTGGGAAACATGGAACCAGGCCTTTCTCTCTGCTGTGAGTCAACATGAGTGGGGCTAACTCCTCGCTGGACTGGCCTGGAGTTAAGTCGCTGCTCCTCAGACAACTGGCTACAAGATCTTGAACTCCAAACCACCAATTCTTCCTCTGGAGAAAAGACGATATTCCCTGCGGAATAGAGTTGATGGACGACCAGAAGAGGATGCGTGCAGGCTCAGAGTAGGTCCTCCACGGACGTGGCTGTCAACACAGGTCCCTTGAGGACACCAGGATGCCATCATTTATCTGAATGTAGATTCCAATTATTCCCAAATTCTGGAAAAGCACCTTAACTCTTGACCTAGGTCTGCTGTGTTGATTTTAAGAGGATAGAGAGTTAAGAGAAGAAGGAAATTGACCTGATAGAGGCCATTTGATAAAATATCTATTGTCTTATAAATCCGGTAAATGAGTTTGAGGGAGGTCCCTTCCCTCCTGGAAGGCTCCCCGGAGATGAGGTCACTCCTGGCCTGGCTCCATCTCCCTGCTGGGGGAACCGGCCTCCCGAGCAGGCAACAATGAGCAGGAGCCAAAATATTTCCACAGTGCTTCAGAGGAGGTTTTTTGTGGGAAATGAATCTTCAGAAGTGAGAATTATAATTGAACCAAGTTCAGAATGGCCAAGTGTAATTTTAGCAACAAAAGTAGATGGTTCCAGAAAAAGAAGCTCAGGAACAGTCCGATTAAGCTGCTGGGAGATAATTGGATGAAGGTTTGGTTAGGCAGCACTTCCACAGTTAAGGAGGAAAACATCTTTGGGCGGGAGAAAATGATGCCTTCTTTGTCAAGAGGAGGAAGAATGCAGAAGAGGCACATTCTGAAATTCTGAGGCTCAGAGAGTTTTTATCTGAAATCTCAAGACCTGCCAAAAATCATCCACGAAAATGTGATCCCTTTAAACCTGACACGGTCTCTACCTCAGAAGTTCTCACTTTGACTCGCCCACCCCCAATCCATCAGGAGGACCCCATCCCAGTGGCCTCATCCGCCCACACCCGACAGAGTGCCCAGCAGAGAGGGAACTCTCAAAATCACTTAGCAGATGAGGGACATAGTTCTCATTGTGAACTTGTCTCTATTATCAGCTTTTTGTCCAAGATATTGGAAGAGAGAGTTTCTCTCTCTTTACTGAGTTCTGCTATTCTTTTTTTTTCTTTTTCGTTTTTTTCTTTCTTTTTTTTTTTTTTTTTGAGGAAGATTAGCCCTGAGCTAACTGCTGCCAATCCTCCTCTTTTTGCTGAGGAGGACTGGCCGTGAGCTAACGTCCATGCCCATCTTCCTCCACTTTATATGTGGAACCCCTGCCAGAGCACGGCTTGCCAAGCAGTGCCATGTCTGCACCCAGGATCCAAACCAGCTAACCCCAGGCCACAGAAGTGGAACATGCGAACTTAACCGCTGTGCCACTGGGCCGGCCCCAGTTCTGCTATCCTTCTTTTAAGGTCAATGGGCTTGGGGGAGGAATAAATTTTACATACAGAGATTGTGAGTCCATTAGATAAAATATCTATTGTTTTGGAGATTTCTTTGAACTTGCTGGCATTCTGAATCCAAGGGTATCACTCTTCCATCTGAAGTGATGCTAACAAACAAATACTCGATACATGGTGCAGTAGTTTCCCGGGGTTTTCATAAGAAATGGCCACATACCAGGTAATTCTGGAAGCCAGAAGCCTAAAATCCAGGTCACAGCAGGGCGGGTTCCACCTAGAGCCTGAGGGAGAGTCTGTTCCTCGTGTCTCCTCCAGCGGCTGCTGGCTCCGGCACTCCTTGGCATTCCTCGTCTTGCAGGACGTCACTCCAGTCTCCACCTCCTTCTTCACGTGGCTTTCTCCTCTCCTCTTCTGTCTTCTCCTCTTCTGTCTTTTATAAGGATGCTTGTTGTTGGACTTAGGGCCCACCTGGATAATCCAAGGTGATCTCATCTCAAGATCCTTAACTTCATTACATCTGCATAGACATTTTCCCACATAAGGTCACATTTGTGAGTTCCAGGTGGACCTACATTGGGGGCCCACCATTCGACCCTCTACAAGTGGCTATATTACTAATCAATGAAACCATGATTTAACAAGACAACCAGAATGGGGTCCAGGGGTAGGGACTGTCTTAGCAATCCAGCCTCATCTCACTAATTCAGATTCATTGTTGAATGATTGCTGTCAGTGATTGGAGAGTCTGAATTATTGCATTTTACAAAGAAATAGAATTCCACTCTTTTGAGCCCTACAGAGCAGATCTCATGAGGCCCGGAGATGGTTCCTCCTGACTTGTGACCTGTCATCACGTCTCTCCACACTAAGAGAGGGTATCGTCCGCAGCTGCAGAGGAACCACTTTAGATGGCCCACAGGGAAGCTCCAGAGGATGTTATCTGTTCTGTGATGACCCCAATGAGGCATCGCTGATGAAAATAGTTCAGATCTGAATGCTAAGCAAGGATTTACTTTTCCTAACAAACTAGTGTTTTCTCCTAACAGATAGTAAGGATATGTAACTGATTGTCTTTGTGTTTTCTACAAGAAGCTGTGAGCTGAATATTTGGCCCTAATTTGGTGCTGACCCAGGACCAAAGGCCTAAATAGCTTCTTTCCATCATCCCACTGGTCTGACCTCTAATTCTGATGATCTTTCCAGATTCTAACATACTGATTATTTTATTTATTATATATTGTCTTCTAAATGACTTAAAACTCTGTGAAATGAATTAAGAACTGAATGATGGCTAGACGGTTGCATCAATCGATGATGGACCATAAGACGATTGGATGGATGAATAGATGGATGGATGGATGGGAGAGGAATGGATGGATGGATAGATGGGTGGGTGGATGGATGGGAGATGGATTGATGGATGGGAGATGGATGGGTGGATGGATGGGTAGATGGATGGGTGGACAGATGGATGGGTGGATGGATGGATGGATGGATGGGTGGATGGATGGATGGGTGGATAGATGGGTGGACGGATGGATGGGTGGATGGATGGATGGATGGGTGGATGGATGGATGGTTAGTTTAAAGGAAGAGGACATTTTAAACCCATATGGATATTTGATTCAATTTAAGAAATATAAATATTAAAAATAGAATTACAGTTATTGATCAAGGCTTGTCAAAAGAGAATTTTTCAATGTACTGTAATTCCTTGATTATTTTTATACGATTCAGAAAAATAGTTTTATTTTCATTTTTATTTTACTGAAATTAGTTTTGTGGGAATCAATTGTTTTGGTATAAATTTTACAGCAAACATCTGATTCAACAACCAGTTTGAACTTGCCAGTGACACCAATGCAAACACTGTGCTTGCTATTTAGGTGAATTATTTCAAGTTTTCCTAGTTAAATTTTGCAAATTTAAATTTGTGAAAATGGTAATAATACATTTTACTGCGTGAACTTTTATTCCTTGCCACGTTTATTCTGTGTTACTCCTACCAGCAATATTCAGTATGAAATAAATAAATGAGTAGGCCATATGTCTCTCTTATTTCAAAGGAAAATTGTGAGAAATTCCTCTCAATCTAGAGTCACAATTTGGTTCAGGATTTGTTTACATTGTTGCTTTTTTTTTTTTTTCAGGACCAAAAAGCAAACAGAGGGGTTAAAACAGAGGCAGGTCCAGGGCTCCCCGGGGGGCTTGCTGTGAGCATCCTGGGGCCTGACTTCCAGGCAAGAAGCTGTGCTAATTCCTCCTTGGCTGTAAACGCAGCAAGGGTCCCTCAGGGGTGCTTCTGGGAAGGGTGACTGCAGCTACAGGGCAGGCGCTGTTGGCAGCGCCCCCTACTTCTCCTCCTTGCCCATCTCTAACCCTGAAGCCCCCTCACCCGCCCTGATGCCCCTCTGCTGTCCCAGTGCCCCTGCTGGGCCTCCCGTCTGCCAGGGCCAGGCTCACACCTCAGCCCTTCTCTCTGCACTGCTGAAATGCATCTCTGTCAGGCCGTGGAAATCCACTTTTCCTGA
Organism: Equus asinus; assembly: GCF_041296235.1. NCBI lineage: Eukaryota > Metazoa > Chordata > Mammalia > Perissodactyla > Equidae > Equus > Equus asinus. Next base: position 14,287,175 of record NC_091793.1, on the reverse strand, counting down.
CTGAGGCTTTTCTCTGAGAACTGAATGACCAACCTCACACTCCTTGGGCATGCGCATTTTAAGAATGATCATCTGGCTGGAACATCCCTTACTGAGAGCACTGTTGACCAGAAAGAGTGTGAGCAAGGGCGCAGGGAGCCCAGCTCCTCAGCTCCCGCCCGTCCCCGCTCCCGGGTCTTCCCTCTTCCGTGCTCCTTGCAGCAGCTTCCCCTGATCTCTGTCCCTGTCACCCCCAAGGCCTCCCCTCAGCCCACGCAGAGCACCGTCCAGAAAGCCCCCCTCCCACTTGAGACCCTATCCCATCACAGACGGAGTTTCTCTAGGTCTCCACTTTCCATGGAAATCCAGAAATTGTTCATGGGGTCTCCCAGGGCTTAAACATCATAAAACAAAGTGTATAAAAATGTTTCCAGCAACAGGGGCTTCTACCAGCCACTGACTACCCCAGAATAAAACCCGGTCTGTTTCTCCCTGGGCTCTGGCCTCTTCTTTCCGGAACAGCAGTGAAAATCGGAGTGGGCAGAGATTCCAGGAGACGCTGGCCAGAGAGGGGGAAGCGGGACTGGGAAGAGAAGGAAGGAAGGGCATGAAGGTGCCTTGTGAGGTCACTACCACACGGTGGGCACCCAGCGTGGAGACCACGCCCCACAGAGGTGTCCTGCCTGGGCACCAAGGGGCTGGGCGTTTACCACCAATGCCCTTCGTTCTTGCTTATGGGCGCTCACCCCACGGATGTCTCTCTTTCAGGTACTGTGGGCTCCAGGGGCCAGGGAGCAGGCCCTGGTGCTGGTAGCATATTTAGGGAGGGGTCCCTCTGCAAGCATCTCTGGGGAATGGAGGTGGGACGAAATGGAGAACAGGGGTACGATCAGGAAAGCCTGTATGTTGGATGTGACATGTGTCCTGAGCCTGAACAAAATTTCATGTTTGCAAAGTTTCCTCTGCAAGGGGGCCCCAGGCAGGGGACTCTGCACAAAGACCTACAACACGCAGAACAAGGAGCAAGGAATTAGTGCACGCTCCCTCAGCCCTGCAGTATCACCAAAGAGACTGCAGGACAGAGTCCATAGTAGCAGAAAAACAGTGAACAGATGGGGGTTCCGTGTGCCAATAAAACTTTATTTACAAAAACAGGCAGGGGGCCAGATTCGGTCCGTGGGCTGCCGTCTGCTGATCTCTGCTCTAGAGGTCCTTGGGGGCTCATCAGGGGAGCACGTGAAAGGAGGCCAAGTGTCCGTCTGTCTCTCTGAAGGAGAAACAAAGAGTGGTGGGATGTACACATGCGTAAATGCACACAGCAGCTCCACTGCCTCCAGGAGACACGGACTGAGGGCCAACAGGAGGGGCTGCTGCTCAGGTGCACACAGCTGTCCTCTGTCGTCTGCCTTTGCCATGGGGGCTTCGTGAATGATTAATGGCCCACGGATAACTCTCACCGCAGAAACACCAGCCTGGGGACAGAGCGAGGGCCAGCAAATCGCAGCCTTTCAGATGGAAAGGATAATGGAGCAACTGGAAAGAATGAAAATTTATCTTCTTCTTATTTTTCAGGCCTGCCTGGGTGTAAAAGGCACTCGGTGTGGGCTGTCTGATTCACGGCTTGGCTATCCTTTTGTGGAGTTCCCTAAATATTTTGTAACCCGCTTTGACTTGGAAATGCAGCATTTGAAATATCTTTCCTTGCCCAGGAGGCCCCCAGTGACACTAGAGTAATGATAATCACATATTTTGCATTTTATTGGAAAGCATGTTGGAACACTATCACTCACATGGGCCTCGCCAGCAAAAATGATTTAAGAGCGAGGCTCCGATCCGGGACGCATCACGGTGGGGTCTCCGTCTCCATCCCCGGAAAAGACTCGAGAGGATGAGGGCTTCGTTTTTACCACTCGGCTCTTCTGCCTGGAGGGAGCCCTATCTCTACTTTATACACTTTCAGAAACTCTGCTGTTGGGTAAATTGATGAACTGGAGAGAAGGGTCCCCCTTGTGGGGGGACATGTGACCCGTGGAGCCTCTCTCACCGGCAGTAGATGAGGTTCCCGCTCTGATGTGTCACTTCACAGAAAACGTCTCCAGATACGACACAAGGCGAGCATCTGGATTCACAAGACCCAACGATGAGCCACTCTTTGGACCCTCCTTTTTGGGCAAAAGAAGAGTGTTTGTCATCTGACTCCCCATCCGTTCATTTCCTCGGAAAATTCTCCAAGCACTTGGACGCACAGGCTGGCTCCCAGGATGGAGACTCCAGAGCAAATAAGCAGACCAACGCCCTCCCAGAGCTGTGCCGCACGGGAGGAGAACGCCAGTGCAGGACCAGGGAACAAAGTAGCAGGAGGACAGCAGGTGTGTGCAGGGGAGAAGCACAGAGCAGGAAGGGGGAGGGAGCGTGGGGGTCTAGGGTACAATTCAAATAGGACAAAGTCTCCCCAAAATGGTGGCATTTGAGCCCAAATCTGAGGGGCCAAGGAGTGCAGGCAGGCTGACCCCAGGCAGCGGGTGGGGCCACAAGATGGAGTGCATGTGACGTGCTGGAGGACCAGCAAGGAGGGGCTGCCGAGGGAGGAAGACTGAGGACAGAGAGGGCACAGGTCAAGGTGCCAGGCCTCATGGGTCATTGTTAGGATCTAGCAGGTTCTCAGAGAGGAACAGGGGCTGTGAATGGCTTGGGGCCGACAGATGCAAAGCCGGCCTCACCTCGGTGCCGGTAGGAGACCATGGAAGCAACCCCCACCGCTCTGGAGCTTCTGCTCTGGGTGGACTGAACCACCTCTCGTTTCCTGAGTGTAGCAGGGATGGGTAATCAGGTCTTCCCCGTGTGCCTCCCTTGTCTGCTCTCTCTCTGTCCCAGCTGCCGCACCAGGGACAAAAGGACACAGAGCTGAGCGCATGCTCCAGGCAGCTCCCGGGGGTCCCTGGGAGCTCCATTGGTGCCTGTCAGTGCAGCCTCCTCACCTGCACTAGGTTTTACCCCGTACGCGCGCCTGAAGCCACAACTGGCCTAGGCGGGAAGCAGAGGTCAGGGGCTGTGACTGTCTCCCATGTGGTTGGGGACAGCCTGGAATAGCCACTGAGGGAGAGACCTGCACGTCTGGGGAGACACTGGGCAGCGGACTTTGAATGTTCTTAAGGACGTCTCAAGGTCAGACAACAAAACTGAATTAAAACCCAGTTCCCTTCGGCCGCCGGTCACCAGGCTGTGTCTCACAGTGGCCAGTCTCCGGCCTGGTCTCTCATCACACGGGGCTGGGTCGGATTGTGCAAGCTTCTGGAGGCCACTGCAACAAATGACCACCAACAAGCGGCTTAAAACGACACAGATTCATCATCTCACGGTTTGGAAGTCAGGAGTCCAAGTGGGTCAGTGGGGCCGCGTTCCTCCTGGGGGCCCTAGGAGGGAAATCTGGGACAAAAATCAGGAAGCCAGTGACTCAGTTTAGAGTGAGTCCATGGATGGAACCACCAGGTGGAACCACGATGTGTTTCCCTCACTCAGAAACCCAGATGCAGCCCAAGATCTTGTAGACGGACCACTTGAACTCGTGTTAATTGAGTTCAGTTCTCAGAAGAAACCCAGACAATATGTAATCAAACAAAAAGAGAAAAAGGAAGTCTATTTAAAGGCACAAATCTACGAGATTATAAAATTGACAAAGCATTAATCACATTGTGTTTTATTTGAGGAAAAATCGCTAGGCCACCAAGGGATGATTCTGTCTTGGGGATGAAGACATACGACTTGAAAAGCGTGGCTGCGTCTCTGTATTGGTCTCCGGTGACCGCTGTAACAAACGGCCACAAGCCCATTGGCTTAGAGCAACACGGGTTTATCGTGTGACGGCTCTGGAGGTCGGAGGCCCAACAGTCGCAGAGGCCTGAAAGGAAGGCATGGGCAGAGCCCTGCTCCTCCTCAAGGCTGTGTATGTGTGGGGCAGGGGTGTATTTCCTTGCTGTGATGTTGTGATTTATAATAAGAACTACACGTCTGATCCTTCTCCCCTCCAACACAGAGCTCCTCAAACCCTTGCTGTTTCCTAAGTGTTGGGAGTGACCCAGGTGAAATGGGGTCTTTTGTTCTTCCTGTAACAAGCCCCTCCCTCCACACCAGAGTCTGTGCTCGTGAGGCGATTTTGGGATGTCCCCAAGGAGGGGGCTGGTTGCCCGGGGAATCAACCATGTGATCAGAAGCTGGAACTTTGAATGCCACCCGCTAACTTCCAGGGAGAGGAGGGGGGCAGGAGGGGGAGTCCGTCCCCCAAGGCCAGTGATTTACTCAGTCCTACCCACTCAGTGACGTTTCCATAGACGTCCCCACAGTATGGGGCTTGGAGAGCCTCAGGGCTGCTGAGCCAGGAGGTGCCAGGCAGGTGATGTGCTGAGCGGGTGACGTGCCCGGAGAGGACGTGGACGCTCCACGCACCTGCCACCACACCTGCCCCATGTGTGTCCTTCATCTGGCGGTTCCTGTGTTGTGTCCTTTATACTAAGCTGATGATCTAGTAATAACCTGCTTTCCTGAGTTCCTGAGTGCTGAGCCTGAGGATGGGGAGGTAGGAACCTCGGATTTACAGCCGGTCAGTCAGAAGCACGAGTGATCACCTTCACCCATGGGGTCTGTGCTGCCTCCTGTTAGTGTCAGAAGTGCATGGTACAGAAAACCCACAAAGCTGACGTCAGGAGTGTGTGATTAGAAGAGGTAAACAGAGTTTTCCTTTAGGGGTAGAGAAGGAAATGCTTTTCCCTTTCTGCGTGCCTCCCCCAGCTCCAGAGGCTGCCTGCATTCCTCGGCTGGTGGCCCCACATCACTTGGCCTTTCCTGCTGCTTCCATTGTCACATCTCCTTCTCTGGCTCTGACCCTCCTGCCTCCCTCTTACGAAGACCCTTATGGTTACATTTAGGGCCCACTGAGATAACCCAGGGTTAGGTTATAACCCCTCATCTCAGACCTATAACCCATCCACCCCACAAAACCCCTTTCACCAGGCAGGGGGACGTATTTCAGATTCCAAGGCTGGGGACATAGGCATTTGGGGGCCGTGTTTCAGGCTGGCACACAGGAGCAGCCCGTTCATGGAGGGACACGTTGGGGCAGTCTGTGCGTGCTGTGCTCTGGAGGCTGGAAAAGACAGCCATTAGCCCTCGGCAGTTTCTCCAGAACAGGAGGTGTCAGAGTCACGCAGAATACAGCTCACCAAGGGAGAATCAGGCTGGTGGCACCAGGGGACCGGGAGGGTGGGACAGTTTCGTAAAAGACATTCCGTCTCTGTTTGGTTCTGTTTTCTATCTTAATGAAAAACAGGTGGCATTTCCGCTGTAGCAGAACCAATAGGAGCATGACTTACGGTCAGAGCTGCGGGGCCCGTCTCACGTGCCCCGGGCAATTCTATCTCCTTTCCCGCTGTTGTTGGTTTCTCTGCTTTCTCCCAAATCATCAGGCTTTTGAGCTGAGACACGGGGTGGTTGTGAGTGTGTACCTGCACATGTGTGAGAGTGTGCAAGGTGCATGTGTCTGCTGGGGGCGGTAACACTCCCTCACCCTTGTCATCGCGGGGATGTCACAGCCACCCTGGCTGCTCCCTCCTCACCCGCCTCTGCTGCAGGAACCCCAGAGACCACAGCCTTCTGCTATGACCACAGAGCATCGCAGGATTTCCCCGATCTGAGGCTGGGACTGCGAGCCCTCTACTTCATCCCCTGAAGAGCTCTCTGTCCTGCATCCAGCCCCAAACGTGCCCCCAGCATCCTTGTCCCAGCCATTGGCCAAGCAGCCTGGGACCCACCTCCCCAGTCCTGAGGGGAGATCAGGGGAAAATGAGGAGAAGCCCCCAAGGAGATGCCTGTTCCCGGAGTGGGGTCTGCTTCCAGCTTGTCCAGCCTGTCTGAGGTTCCTAACAAGAGGACGGCGATGCATTTGTCCTGATGGACAGAGACCCACACACTGACCCAAGTCCTGGAGGCAGTGACCCCCCACGTCGGCCTTCCAGGGCTAGGGCTCCTGCATCCGGGGTGGGCTGAGTGAGCCTCAGGAGAAGAGGGCACAGCAGGCCCATGACGCCCACGCCCCTCGCCACCGGGGCTGTTCCTGGGAGAGATGAGCTCACTCTCCAGCCATGGTCCTTGGAGCTCTCTCGAGGGAAGAGGCCAGAAGGTGAAATTCCTCTGAGAACCATGTGTGGGATTGCAGCACCCTGCCGAAGCCTCCATCTGGCTGCATTTGAAAGCATGGGAACCTCAGGAAGGCAGCCTGTAAACACAACGAGGTGGCCCCATGGAAAAACACCCCTGGGATGACCTGGGGCCCGGGAGCACTGGTGTCCACCTGGCCAGTGCCACAGGTGAGGGCAAGCCGGCCGGTGTGCAGCCCAGCACCTCAGATTCCACGTGCCGAGGCCCCTTCTGGCCAGTGTTCCCGGCCCCGGGGCCCAGAGAGAGGCTGGCACTGGGGAGGAGCTGCAGAGGAGAGAGCACTGTGCCTCCACGTCCCCATCAGTGTGTCCCGGGAGGGGGAACGGGCTGAAGCTGAGAAAGGCAGAGGAGAGGAGCGGGCCGGAGCCGTCACGCTGTGTAATGAGCTGGATTTATAGAAAAGGAAACACAATATGATTCCTCGTAATGGCTGTTGACAGAGGTTCGGGCTGTTTGTTCTCGGATATTAAATTGACAAACAGCTCAGGTTTGCCGGAATCCCGCCCGCCTCTGATTTGCGGGTGCCTGTCACAAGGCTGCGTGCGCGCCAGGGAGGGACGCAGAGATTTCCAGATGATGAGAATGGGCAGGAGGGCCCCGTAGGGCCGCCTGGGCCTGGGATCTGCATTCTAGACGCCTCCCAAGAAACCCCGCTCAGCAGACAAGCTAATTCTTTCAGGAAGTACGGTGGAAAAGATACCCCACTGTTCCCAGAGAGAACAGGCTACATTTCTAAAAATTTAATTAAGGCCTTAGATCAGGTTTGGGTAATTAAATTGACGCTGTGAGTAAGCAGGATGATCGACGAGCTTCCTTCATTGACACCCCGTGTTAGGCGAGGGAGCGGCCTCTGGCAGCTCCTCGGGGTCCTGGCGGGTTTAAATTCTGTGGCTGCATCTCAGATGTGAAAAATGCTCCAGCAACACGCACTGTTTTGTTTTGTTTTGTTTTTCCATCTCTGAAGAATGTTTTCTCCATGAGAGCAAGGCAGAGGGAGAAAAATGAGGGTGGTATTCATGACCTCGTCACTTGTCCCCAAGCCACCTCTCCACGTGTTCCCAGGGGCTGTGGTGCAGAGGAGCCCTATCTAAATTTAGGAAGGCAGCGTCATGGCTCCGAATGAGAAGTCAGGACCCTCCCACAGACCCCAAGCAGGCTGGAGAAGTGGGTCATTTGCGTGAAAAATCCTCTGTCAGCAGATAACAGACACTGAGAGGGAGAGGCACAGTACAATGGGAAATTATGGTTCCGATGGTAATTGACTTAGGGGATGAATAGGGGAGGAGAAGCTCTGGTGCTGGGTTGGGTTTTCTATAAAAAAGAAGAAGATGGCATCCGGCTTTTTTTTTTTTTTAAAGAGAAAGAGCACATGCAGGCGGGAAGGGAAGGAAGAGAGAGCAAGCCCAGACGGGAGGAGGGAGGGAGATGGAAGGGAGAGAAGGGCAGATGGCAAAGTCTGCAGAACCACCACCGACTTCCTTTCAAGAAGGCACCAGCCTCCTGTGGGAGCGGGTACCCCGAGAAGCTGGCAGAGCCCAGAGGAAGCCTCTGTTGGGCTCCAGGGCCCTCATCCCCTGGTTCATGGATTGCGTGGCTTCCGGAGGCCATGGGGCACATTCCTGGAGTCAGAGAGCAAGTGTGGTCAACTTGGTGTGAGCAGGTCTAAGGCCTGCCTGGCAGAGACACACTTCCTACTGAATTCACAGAACAAGGAAAGTCAGGTTGAGAAACGGGCAAGCCCAAAAGCCCGTCCAAAGCCCTCTGTCCTGGTAAACGTCCAGAGCCACAGCCCTCTGCCCTTCTAGCATGCCCCACAGAGGTAAACTGAGGCCTGGCTGAGCTGGAAGGGGCAGCCTGAGAGTGTGGAAAGGTGGAGGTACAAACGACCTTCAGAAACAGTCTAAGAAGGCTTGTGAATGAGCGGTCCATCATAAGCAGAAACCAAGCAGAGGGGGTTCTCTGGTTAGAGTGATTCTCTGAACCCAGCAAGGCCTTTGCGAGGCTCTGAGCTGGACCAGTGACCATCACTGCTCTCGGCCCCACGAAGTCTGTGCTCAACAAACACACATTAAGAGGCAACCAATGTGCCCGGGGAGGTAGGACAAAGGCTGTGAACAGAGAAAGTGTCAACTTTCAGAGGCCCCTTCCTGAAGACAAACACGGGCGCTGGGCTGCCCACTCCAGGACCTCCCTCGACCTTTTAAGATCACGTGGCAACATCATCTCAGAAATGATGAGACAGGGTGAGGTGAGGAGGGTCCGTGATCCACCTTTGCTTTGTGGACAAGTGGGCATCCCCAGAGCTTAGAGGAAATGTGCTACTGGATGGGTGAACACGGCGTCTGCAACAATACTTAGATCTGACCATTTCTAAGTGAAAACTCTGAGCTGCTATTTCCCATATCTTGATACATTCCTGGGCGCCCCTCCTCAATTTCTGTGCGTGTGCTCCCGCCCTCTCTCTGCTGCTCTCCCTCTCGCCTTCCTGTTGCATGCATCGTTTCCCGGATGCTCTTAGACTCACGCATGTGACATGTTTCGGCAGAAGGCTCAAGGTCAGGAGTCCACACTTTGCCCACAGACTCACACCAGAGAAGAGAGCTCGTCGACTGGACGCACGAATCTGTTTGAGTAGATGTGGCCCCACTCCATCCAGAGTGGGATTGGGGCCTCCAGCAAAACTGTCTTGGTGAAGAAGCCGTTTGCTGGAAGGTTCGCAGCTCACTGGGAAAACTGGTCGCGAGCGGGAACTGGAGCCAGAGGCTTCCTCCTCGAGAGCGGGAAGGTCAGCATCGGTGGCCTGGAAGCCATCACCCCGTGTCTGAACTCACTCAGTTCCAGGGTGATTTATGGTTGTATTATTCATAAATCTGTTCAGAGACGTAAACAGAGTGATCGTGCCTCCGTACGATATTAATAACTTAATGAGTCTGTGCCATTTGTTTATGTAAATAGATAATGGGATCTCTACAGGGGCCAGATATAACATTACAATCTGGTAATTCAATGACTGCTATTAAACACACACACAAATAGTGTGTTGTTGGAAAAACTACGTTCTGAGCCCTAATGGAATAATTACGAGCTCAGATTTCCTTTGTGGATCCTGGAAGGGCCAAGTCTGACGCTTTCACCCGCAGAGAAGGTGACGCCCAGGACCCCAGGTCAGGCCAGGACGCAGGCTCTCTCCTCTGCTCCCCGACGTTCCCTCTCTCCCACGCCTCTAGCGACGCTCTCCAGCCCTCCGTGTGGCCCCCAACCCCGCCATCCTGAGCTGGAGATGGGCCCTGTCCATTCCCCCAGCCCCGAACCATCCTTTTCTTATTTCTCTCCCCGCAGCCAGCAGAGCTGACCAGCACCCATATCCTCTTCCTCAAATCACCGCTGGTCCTAGTGCCACCGGCTGCTCCCTGCGTCAGATCTTTGTCCAACTTTCAGGTCCTGCTATGGGCTCAACTGGGTCCCCTGACATTTGTGTGCTGAAGTCCTAACCCCCAGGACCTCAGAATGTGATGATTTAGAGATGGGGTCTTTACAGAGCAAAAATGGGGTCATTGGGGTGGACCTTAATGCAACCTGACTGGGGTCCTTATGAGAAGAGATCAGGACACAGACACGGACAGAGGGACGACCATGTTGGGGACACAGGAGAAGATGGCATCTACAACCCAAGGAGAGAGACCCGGAAGGAACCAACCCTGCCCACACCTTGATCTCGGACTTCGGGACTCCAGAGCTGGGAGAGAACAAATGTCTGTTGTTTGAGCTGCCCGGCCTACGGCGCTCGGTTAGAACAGTCCTGCAGAGGAACACGGGCCCTTTGCCCCTGGTCTCAGCTGCTTCTCCAGTCCACCGGTTGCTCTTCATGCCCCTCGCCTCTGCCCAGGGAGGTAGGACAAAGGCTGTGCACAGAGAAAGCTCTCGCTCTGTGCAGCCCCGACTGTGGAGGACCAGGCAGGCGCAGGGGCCTGTGTGGGGCCACCCTTGGCCTTCGCGAGTGGAGCCCGGTGCCGCAGGACTCACAGACGTGCCTCGGGGTGAGGTCAGACCCTGAGTTAGCCGGAGGAGATGGGGCTGGAGAAACCAGGTGGCCGTGGTCCTGACCCCGTACGGGGCGGATTGGGATCCTGGCGCTCCAGGGCCAGGGCCTGCTCCCTGGCTGTGTGACCTGGGACAGACTGGCCGATGGCTCTGATGTGAAATGTGGGCAATAGTGACCATCCCACCAGAGTTTCCCCAGCACTGTTGCGAGCATTAAGTGACATCACGCCAGCCACAGAGCCCGAGGTACTAAGGACCACGCCCCTGTGGGGCAGCAGTGTGGCCACCCCTCTCTGCTCTCACTTTCCTGTTGGGGACCTGGTGGGTTGGGATAGATGACCCCTTCGTCCGTTCCACTCCCAGAGGGCAGGGAGGGTCTCAGTGGTCAGCTGTCACAGGGTTGCCCCCTCCACTGCCCCCCTAACGCCCCCTGTTGCTCTGCATCTCAGAGACGACGATTCAACCGCCCCACCCCAGCTAGCCTTCCCTCTGACCCCAGAGACGGAAGGGTGATCGCTTCCTCCAATTGCAATCATCCGGAGTTAAGAAAGGAAAGAAAGAAAGTGGGGCTGTCCCAGTGGTGTAGTGGTTAAGTTTGTGTGCTCCACTTCTGCGGCCTGGGGTTTGTAAGTTCAGATCCTGGGTGCAGACCTACACACCACTCATCAATCCATGCTGTGGTGGTGTCCCTCGTACAAAATAGAACAAGACTGGCACAGACGTTAGCTCAACGACAGTCTTCCTCACCAAAAAAAAAAGGGGGGAAAGAAAGAGGGAAAAAATACCCACTCACCATTAATCTCAGAATGACAGGACATCTAGTAATTACACTCTGAAGATTCGTGATTCTTTTTTTTTTTGAGGAAGATTGGCCCTGAGCTAACATCTGTGCCCATCTTCCTCTACTTTATATATGAGACACCTGCTGCAGCATGGCTTGACAAGCTGTGCGTAGGTCTGCACCCAGGATCCCAACAGGCGAACCCCGGGCCACTGAAGCAGAACATGCGAACTTAACCACTGAGCCACCAGGCTGGCCCCAAGATGCGCAATTCTTGACGGAGAGCCTTTGGCCACCACGTGGCATGTGCAGAGGGCCTTTGTTACCCACTGGTGATGACAGCCCCTCGTAGCTGCGCCCCCTCGCCTGGCCTGGTCCTGGCTCCCCTTTAGGCGACACGTCTCCCCTGCGATGCTGGCATTTGGAGCTGGGCTTGAAGAGCTACTGGGTAGGGTGGCCCTGTGCTCTGTGGGATGTCGAGCGACGTCCCTGGCCTCCATCCACCGGTGCAGGTATCTCACCAGCACCCTCAGGTTGTAACAACCCTGAATGTGTCCAGACGTTGTCAGGCATCCTCTGGGAACCATCGCCCAGGTTCTCAGGGTGGCTCACCTCCTGTGCCCGGCCCTCCCCTCTTGTCTTACGGTCAGGTTGTTGCATACATCATACCTTTCCTCACTCAGCTCTGGTCACACATGCACATGCATGCACACTCACACACGCACACCCAGCCACACTCATATATGCATACACATGCACACACACTCGCACAGCTTTTCTCCCTGCAGCCTCGGTGCCCTTATCTGTAAGATGGGGCAATGTTGCCCACTCTGCAGGGTTAAGACAAAGGTTAGCTGAGACGATGACGGCAGCTTCTGGGTTCTAAAGTCTTATGGACTGAATGTGTCCCCTCAAATTCCTGAACCCCAGGCGGATGGTGCCAGGAGGTAGGGCCTCTGGGAGGTGATAGGTCATGAGGGCAGAGCCCACGCGAGGGGGTTAGTGTCCTGTGTCTTATAAGAAGAGAAAGAGACACAAGATGCCTCCCTCTCTCCATCGGGTGAGGACACAGGGACAAGGCAGCCGTCTGCAACCCAGGAAGAGAGTCCTCACCAGGCACCGAATCTTGGACTTCCTGCCCCAGAACTGTGAGGAGTCAAGTCTGTTGTTTCAGCTTGCGTCTGTGGTGTCTGTGTGGTTGCCCGAGCCGACGGAGACATGAAGCCGTGTTCCAGAGGTTGCTCCCTCCTCACTCAGGAGGAGGCCTTTCTGGACACGATTCACACAGAGGATAAGAGGTCTCGGCCCTCACCACTCTCACTGTGACTGGGTCATTATCGCCGCAGGTGGCTGGGAAGGACCCCATGGACCGGGAAGGGACTGCGGGGGCGGCTGGGTGGTCACCTCTGGCTCCATCAGGACTAAACTTTAGGGTGCATAGAACGTGACGCCCTTCCTCTCTTGGGATCTCCTACTCTGGGATGGAACCAGGGACTTTGTGCCCCAACCCTGTGTGCACACTCTCTCCCGGGGCTCTTCCAGTCTTGCATCTGGAGGGCACAGCCTCCTCTGTGCCACCCTCCTCCCTCCCGTCGCTCCCTCCGTTCTCCGGACCGCCTGCCTGTGTGATGATGTCGCGCTCATCTTCACGGAAGATTTCTGTGGTGTTGTCTCTTCCGTGTTTATTTGTGAGCTGCAGTGGGAAACAGTTACTAATGCAGATTTTTACTGTGGATAAACAAATACGGGAAATTAACAGATGTGTTTTGCAGATGTACTTAACAAGAATAACATCCCTCATGATGAGGAGCAGCGCGAGGACTGAGCCGTGAGGAGGCTCTGAGCGCCTCTGGACGCCCTTCTCGGCTTTCGCGGGGGGGAATCCGAGATGTGAAGAGGAGAAAGGACCTACCCGACACACCGGAGCTGGTGGCAGAGCGTGACGTGGGCACGTCAGCCTGATGGACGAGGAGGGACGCTTGGTGAGGGCACAGAGGGGCCAAAGGCCGGACCAGGTGGCCCTGAGCTCAGCCGGAGTTCCCAGCAGGGAGGAGCGGAGGAGATAGGAAGACCCCGGGGCAGATGGGGAAGTCAGATGGACGAGAGCACGGATTTCAGAGTGAGCAGGGAGGACACCAGCCAGCAGAGGTTTGACCCCAGGGCTGGAAATAGGGACAAGAGCCCTGAAGAGCAGGCCTCTGACGTGACGGGACACGGCCACCTCTGAGCTCAGCCCCTGCAATGGTGGTCTCGGTCCCTCCACCCCATTCAAGATGCCTCGGAACCACTAGCAGCCGTCCTCAGAGTCGGGGGCGGGGTGATTCCTAGGGAAGGGATGCAGGGGAGAGAATGCACAGGTGCGCCCCCTTGCTTGTCCTTTATCATCCCCTTCAGCCCTGATTTGAACTGGGCTGTGTCTCTTTCTGATCCTCACATCCGGACGGGCTCTGCCCAGCACCGTTGACCATGGCGACAGAACCTTCAGGAGGCCCCAACCTGCTCTCTCCCCCAGCAGGAGAGCGGCCCAGCCATGTTCCTCTGCAGCCTCAGGACCAGAGAGGCTGCAGGAGCAAGGCTGGGGCAGAGCGGAGGCCTGGCCCGCGTTCACAGGTATGCACTGGGCGCGCATTGCGGTGGTTCCCACAGCCGCAGCAGGAGGACCCGCCGGCCGCCCCGCTGGGGCTGAGAGGTGGGGCGCCGCTCACGAATTTGAGTGTCTGCGCAAGGACGTTTGCATTTCGTTTGCATTTTACTCTATTTCTAGAAGAAATGTTCTAGTCTCCTGACTGTAACAAGTAAACATGTGGAATGTTACCGTCCCCTCGTGCTAGAGAGAAAGCACAGGCTGTGACACGGGACCGCCTTCTCTGGGTCATAGTTTCCACAGACATGAGGTCCCACCATCCCCAAATGTCCGGACCCCTCCACACACACATAGAACACTCACACTCATCACACACATATGCACACTTACAAGCAGGCACGTGCACACAGTCTCACACACAATTTGTGTGCATTCACACTCCTACACACACGTGCCCCAATCATGCACACACACATTGTCACACAAGTGCATGCGTGCACACACACACTTTCTTCCCCGAGCCCGGACAGCCGTCCCGTAGGCCCTGGAGACACGTTCGGTGAATGAATGGAGGGCCGACCTCCTCGGCATTCGCGTCTGGGCTTGGGGAGGAAACACTCTGTACAAAGTTTATTTCTTCTGACGTGAAAGGAGACACAGCCTCGCAGGAATAATTTAATTTGCCTTTTCTTTCAGAAGTGACTGTTACACAGAAGCAGCTTTCTTCTCATCTCATTTTACCCAAAAGAAAAATAAAAGACTCAAGGAATAATAGAACTCAAGGGAAATAGCTTAGTTTAACCCCGTCACCGGATACCTGGGGACAAGAATGGGGAGGGTCAAGTGCGGGGCCGCCTTCTGAACTGGATGGGGGCCCAGGAAGGCGGGTGGAGCCAGGCTGGGCCTACAGCGGGTGCGTTAGTCAGCTGGGGCTGCTGTGAGGAACACCACAGACGGGGCGGCTCCAACAGCAGACATTGATCCTCTCACAGTCTGGAGGCTGGCAGGCCCAGATCCAGGTGTCCACAGGACTGCTTCCTGCTAAGCCCCTCTCCTGGGCGTGTAGACGCCGCCTCCTCCCCGTGTCCTCACGTGGTGGTCGCTCTGCGTGTGTCTGTGTCCTCATCTCTTCTCATAAGGACACCAATCCTATCGGATTAGGGCCCACTCTAATGGCCTTATTTAAATTAATCACTGATTTAAAGAGCCTGTCTCCAAATACAGTCACAGCTCGGACCAGGGGAGAGGGCTTCAATATATGAATTTGGGGGCACAGCTTAGCCCCTAACGGTGGTGAACAGACCACACGGAGTTCCTGGCCTCAGGTCCTCCAGCTTGCATGGACACAGACAACAAATGGACGTCTCATGGGTGACCCATGTCCGGCAAATGACAAACACCATGAAGAAAAGTGACTCTTCGGGTCAGGAATGGGGAGGACAGGATCAGGGGGTGGCCAGAGGCAGCATGAGGGGGCAGAGCAGCCGCTCAGACACCAGGGCCCAGGGCCCCACAAGGGAGTAATGCTCCCCCGCCAGACCCAGTCTCCTGCGCTCTAAGCTGCGTTCTTGGAGCTGCTTTTGGGAAGAAAACATGCCTCTGGGCTCTGCCCGGCCAGGCTGCTGGGCAGCACCGTTCCTTGCCAGATCTCTTCCCGTCAGCCCTGACAGTAGTCACCATCTTCCTGGCCGCCGGGTGCCCTCCTGGAGACTGGCCCTCACGTGGGCATTGCCCACAGCTGCTGGGTGTCCACGTGTCGTCTGCGGTCCCGCTGTCCCGGATCCCAGAGCAGCTCAGCCTTTCTCAGCCTGCAGGAGAGGAGAATCCTCATGACAAGGTTGAAGGCTTCACCTCTCAGGCCCTGTGTTAGCCCTGCTCTGGGTTCCCGTCTTCACAAGGTGGCGAAAGTGTCCATTCCCTGTCTTTCCTCCCGTGTGCTGAGGTCAGAAAGCCTGATCGTCCCAAGCTGAGGGTCTGCCGAAGACCACGTGTGCTGGCAGACCCCAAGCCTCCTGTTCCAGACCGCTCTGTGCCGCGGCCAACGCGGCTTCATCAGCATGGTCGAGGGAAGCACACAAATTCATCACACATTCTTCCGAAAGTGGCTTTTAAGAGTAAAACAGATATAATTTACGTAGAATTTCGTCACGCTGTTTGACGGATGTCCACAGACAGCGGTGCCTGTGGTGTTTTCTCAGCGGCATGTTAAGGGGTCCTGAGGCTGATCTATCACGGGGGTCCCCAGAGAACAAACAGATGAGCATGCGATGACAGCAGCCACAGCGACCCCATCTGTAACCCTGCCCCCCTGCGCCGTCTCCCCTGGTCTATTTGCTCAGTTTCCACAGGACGCTCCTGGGACCTTCAGCCCTTCAGTCCTGCTGTAGCCCCCTCTCATCCGCCCTACCCCCCTTCCAGCCACAGCTTCCCCCATCCCCCTGCACAGGCCGCTTCCATCAGCTCGCTCTCAGCCAGCGCCATCCGCCTCAGGTACAAGCCCGGCTGCCTGCCATGACGCAGAGAGTGGTGGTCCTCGTGGGGTGCTCGGTTAACAGCATCGTTAAAGGATTCCTACCTGCTGCTGCCCCCAACAAGGGTCACCAGTGTTCTGAGGGCAAGGCCCTGTCCTGGCCCTCCCCACCCCCCCACATTTCCAAAGAAAGGCCGTGGGCAGAGAGGAAGGTGAAGTGGGCAAGCCTGCAGGGGCATCCGAGCCGGGCTGCCAGCCAAGACCTGCTCCCACTTCTCCTTGAAAATGCGTTGAATTTGGCGTTCCACCTCGCAATCCAGGCCGGCCAGATTTAAGGTTAAAATAACGGGTTCTGCCTCAAATTCCTCAATAAGTGGACGTCTCAGGACAGTGCAGCCAGTGTTTCCATTCAGGGTGGCCCAGGCTCAGGGTGTGGCCTAACATTGTGCCATGTGCACAGGAGTCCAGAAACCCCAGTTCCCAAAATGCAAACCTGCAGAGTGTTAGGCGGCCCGTCTGCTGTCCGGCTCCCCAGCCTCCATGGTCTAGATGGCATTTATCATCTGGGGCCTAGAGACGCCGGGGTGGGTCTCTCTCCACCGTGGAGCCATCCTGTGCACTGTACGCCCTTTACCAGCATCCTGACCTCTGCCCTCGAGATGCCTGTGGCACCCCGCAAGTTGTGACCACCTGGAATGTCTCCAGACGTTGCCTCCTGTCCCCTGGGCAGTGGGCAGGCTCGTCCCCAGCTGAGAACCACTGGCTAGTGGGGCCTGCCGTCCTTGCCAGCTTCTCGGTGGACGCCCCCTAATCCATCCAGTGGTCACCCCATACAGTCTGCTTGGCTCCAGCACAGCTGCATCTTGGGGACTTTGCCACCAGGATGGCTGCCTTGATGGGCACGGCTGAGTTGGAGCTGTCCCTGTGTCCCCAGCACAAGGCCTGGGCCAGGCAGTGTCCGGCCAACGCCCACCACGCCTCCTCCTTCAGCCATGGCCCTGCTTGCAGTGTCCGCCACAACCTTTCCTGGAACCCCACAC
This sequence comes from Equus asinus, assembly GCF_041296235.1. NCBI lineage: Eukaryota > Metazoa > Chordata > Mammalia > Perissodactyla > Equidae > Equus > Equus asinus. The sequence goes on along the minus strand of NC_091793.1, from coordinate 14,270,070 downwards.
TGCTTGTCCAGAGCCCCGTCTGGCTCTCCAGGCATGTCTCAGTGTGTAGTGCCAGCTCCCGCCTGCGCCCTGTGAAAGCTACCTTGGGCCCACTGCAGCCATAGGGACAGCGCTGCCTCCCGCCGCGCCTGTCTGAGTGTAGCCACAGTGTCTGTCCTCTTCCACCCAGGCAGGACGCCCCCCCCAGAGCTGATGTTCTTCAGGGTCCCCAAAAGAGAGATGGTAGCCAGGCCTGGGGGTGACCCAGGGAGTCACCAGCATCCCTGAAGACACCTGCGTCTTGGCAGCAGGCGTCCCTCCCTCTGCACCTGCCTGAACGTGGGTGGGGGGCTGGCCACGCAGGGTGAGCCAGTGCCCCGGGCCCAGGCAAGAGCAGAACCCAGCAGAGGCATCCAGGCCCCTGAGACCCAGGCCTCTGCCGGCCCGGCCCCCACATGGTGCCTAATTGCCTCAGCCACAAACCTCTCTCAGTGGCCGGGCCCGAGGACCGGGCCCCACTGCCTGCTCTCCTCCCCTATGTAATTGCTGGGCCGTTGGACTGCTCTGGACGGCAGGCAAGAAGGTGGCGGTTGGGGGAAAACCTGAGTGAGCAGAACCTGCCGTCACTCAGCCAGTTCCATGCTGGCTCAGCCGGGGAGCCCCTGGCACCCGGAACCAGCCGTGGCAGTCTGCTGGAGCCCGCGAATGACTGTTCCACAGCTGCCCCACTGCTGCCTCAGCCTCCAGCGTCTCATGTGTTTGCACAGACATCTCCCGCCAGACCCACTGGGCTGGCCCCCAGGATCCCACGAGGGAAGGGGCCATGGAGGCCTTCCCACTGGGGGCTCTCACCAGGCAGCCTCCAGAGCTGGAGGCCCATCAATGAGCAGAGGGAGAAGTCGCAGACCCCTGGCGTGTGCCCCCAGTGGACTCCGTAATAGTGGAATGTTCATGTGTTATTATATTAATATGTTTGGATTGTCATGTTTTATCAATGGCGGATTACAAATAAATGGCATTGGTAACATAATGACAGCAAGAACAAAACTCACCATAGCACCAAATGAACAGACGGTGGGATTCTCTACGTTCTCAGATGTGAAAGCCACGCTCTAGAGGGCGGGTGGCATCCCAGGGCACATGGGGAGAGGACAAGGTCCCAGGAGACAGCCAGGACGTCGGACAGCAAGCCCTGGCTCGTCACCTTTTTTCTCCATCCTTCCGACACTGTCAACCCACAGGGGAGAGACCTGTGGGGAGCGAGACCCATGGGAGGGAGATCCACAAAGAATAGAGCCCTGGGCTCAGCCTTAGGTGCTGTGAGGTGGGAGCACCTGAGTCGTGTCTAGCAGTGTAGACATGGCCAGCAAAGGACCTGCAGGGAAATTTACTCAGAAGATTTCACATTTATAAAATCCTTCCCCATTTACCTTTTCTCCCTCTTTCCTGAATTATCACAACAACCCCTGGCAGGTGCAATGACCACCCCATTTTAAAGGTGGGTAAGAGGTGGCGCTCAGTGCGGTTCCCTGGTTGGCTGTTGTCTCACAGCCTGGAAGGGAGGAGCCAGACTCCCATTCATTTCTTCATCCCTCCTTCCTCTGCATCGGCCCCCAAGCCTGGGACATGTACCCTGAGCAGAGCTGAGGGCGGGGGTTCCTCAGAGGGCAGGGGTTTGGCTCTGGTCTCCGGTGCATCCTCAGTAAACAGCAGCCCTGCGCTGGCCTCCGAGAGCTGCAGGTTGCTCAGAGCTGAGGTTGTGTCTGCTCTCCCTGCTGTGTCCCTGAGCTGGGGCCGGGGCTCGGCACTGAGCAGGGGCAGTGGATGAAGGAACGGATGGACTCGTCACCCAGGAGAAAGGTTCTCTGTGACTGTCTGTCCCTAACCAGCCTGTGACATCTTGATGGGGGCACTGCTTGTTTTCTGTCTGTTTTCCCACAACCCAGGGGAATGACCGACAGGACATTCAGGGTGTGGGACAATGACTGCAGAGGGAGAGAGGGAAAGCAGGACTCAGAGCTGCCCTCAAGGAGGCCCCTCGGGGACGGGGCAGAGAGGTCCTGCTAAGCTCCCACCTAGCTCTCCGGCCCCCACCTCTACCACGTCTTCTGGGGCCTCAGGGCTCCTCCGGGTCAATGCGACACCAATGATGGGTCTGGCACCGTGTTATGGGGAGCAGTGGCCTCTGGTAGCTCAGGCTTTATTTAAACTTTTGCCATGTAAATAACCGATAGTCATAAAAAGAAATTGCATTCGCTGTGAGTGGGCAGAAGATCCATTTAAGTCAAAATGAGGAATATTCTGGGAGCATGCCTTCAGCCCATGAATAACAACACTATATTACTTTTTTCTTGGGCTTTTGGCTCCACAGAGCTATTTGTCCTTGCAAACCAAGCAACAAATTATGTTATTTAATGAAAAACAACCTGGACCCTGCTTTGAGGCAAAGGCACCCGTCGTGTATCGGTGACATTATCATTAATGCACCAGAACCGCGGGTCCACCTGCAGCCCCTTGTCACGTCCATGACAAGGGGAGGACCACGGAGCCAGCACCTGGGACCTGACTGACTGTGGCTCTCGGGGCTAATTAAGGGAAACTGGCTCATTGGCTAGAGCTGCCCCAAGTGACCAAACCCCAAGCCAGTGGTAGCACCCATGCTAGGGTGCATTTACTGAGCTCTTGCTCTGTGCTGGGGGTGAAAGGGAAGGAAAGAGGAGCCGAAAGGCAGAGAGACAGACCTGTAGCCCCAAAGCCATCCTTCTTGGAAGCCTCCAGACTCATTTCAAATGCCAGTCACCTCTTCCAGGGAGCCCTCCAGGACTTCCACAGGCAGAGACAGTTCTTCCATTCCGGGTTGCCACCCTGCACTTGGTATCGTCCTCTGCAGCAGGCAAGCCCGTGGTATGTTGCCACCCTGCACTTGGTATCGTCCTCTGCAGCGGGCAAGCCCGTGGTATGTTGTAGCTCTTAGTTACACAGCGAGGTCTGACTCCCATCAAATAGATGGGAAAACTGAGACCTCGCAAAGTCCCCTGCTTTTTGGTGACAATAGCCTGCAAGTGGTAGAATATGGACAGGGACACACACCTGCTGTCTACGGGCAGGACGTCTGCCCAGGACTAGGGTTTGGTGCGTCCGTTCACAGCACCTCCACTCTTCACACCTGCATTCAGGAGGGTGTGGCCGGCCGCTAGGCTTTGCTGGGGACTGAGGGTGCCCAGGATCTGGGACCTTCAGTTTTCAAACAAGGAAAGTCCAGGATAAGCTGGGACGAGATGGTCATCCTAATTCAGATCCATGTGAGACATAAAGAATTCCAGCCAGTAGAAGCTAGTGTCCCCGCTCTGAGCACAGGTGGCACGCTGACCCCCAGCCCACAGGTCCCTGGGTGGAGCAGGGAGCTGCTAAGCAGGACACAGAAGGCCTTCTGCACGCAGGAGGATCCCCAAGGGAAAGGACATAAAGCGCCCTGCCACCACCCCCAGGCGCGCAGCTCCTGGCAGCTCAAGACAGGGGGCAAGGTTGGCGCTCAAGGACGGTGATGTTTGGGGAACCGTCGTGGAAACCAAGGCCCCGGGAGGAGCCTTCCTACCCCAACGCCAACCTGCGCTGCCTTCCCACAGCTTACGCTGGATGCTGCTGGTCCATCGTATGTTTGGAGGGTGCAGATGCTGTTTCTTCCTGGTTTGGACCCTTGTGGAGCAGGACAGTGTGAATGCTTCCCACTGGACGTCGGGGGCAGTCTGCGCCTCCTCCGCTCCTCCTGTGCAAGCCTGGGCATCCTGAAGCCTGGTCACCGCTGCCCCAGACGCTGGTCTCCCATCAAAGACCCAGGGCTCTCGAGCCTCTTAACAGAGCAGCAGGTACAAGGTGGGCCCCAGATGGGGACTCTGCCCCTCGAGCTTCTCCCAGGCAGGAGGCCTTCCTGCGCCTCCAGCAGCTCAAGGTTGGGCTCTAAAAATTTACACAGTTAACCATAAATTTCCACTGCTGGTTTTTTTTTTTTTCTTAAATAAGCACTCAAATTTATGGGTGATCATGAAAATCTCCCATCAGATATGAGTCAGAGCCACAAAAATGATTAAGCAGGAATTCTAATTTTTAATGAAAGAGTTGACCCAGGCTGTGGAATAAAGAATCAGACGCCATCCTACCCGTTGGTCTCATGATGCGCTCAGCCCTTCTCATCCTCCTGAGTGGCCTCAATTCTGTGACTGCCCTCGGCAGCCAGGAGAACTCCATGCTTCTCCACAGAGCCCACCGCACAGCCAGCTGGGGCTCCGCCAGGAACACAGCAGCGGTCCCAGGGGCCCGTTGTGTCCTACCACACAAGGGGACTCTGTCCTTTAATCAGGACCCAGATCCTCCCTAGACCACCCCTGGAGCACAGTAGGTCTTCAGTCCCTGTTGGCTGACTGTGTTAGTTAGGGTTCTGTGGAAAAGCAGAACCAATAGGTAGAGAGATTTGTTATGAGGAGTCGGCTCACGATGATGGAAGCTGGGAAGTCCCACGATCTGTCATCAGCAGGCTGGAGACCCAGGGAAGCTGGTGGCACAGTTCACCCAAGTGTGAAGTCCAAGAACCAGGCTTTCCACCGAGGACGGGCTGGGTGAATCTCAGTCTGAGGCAGGAGGAGACTGAGGGCCCAGCTCCACAGCCAGGCAGAGACAGAGTGAGTTTTCCTCCCTCCACCTTTTCGTTCTCTTTGGGCCTCGATGGACGGGAAGGAGCCACTGCACCGGGGAGGGTGTCTGCCGAACTCAGTCCATGGACTGAAATGCCAATCTCATCCAGAAACGCCCTCACAGACACACCCAGGATCACGTTTAAGCAAATCTGGGCAGCATATGAAGCAGTTGAGTTGACACATAAAGTTCGTCGTCGCACAGAGCGAAGCGCCTGCACCCCAAGCCCGGGAGTACTGTGCCTCGGCACAGAGCACGCGAATCGGGTCCACAGAGAGGCCTCCAGCCTGCACCCCTCACCACCCTCGGCTCAGGCCTCTCCGGGCTGTGAGGTCCTCCTACCCAGGGATCTCTGTCCAGGGTTCTGCCACACCGGGCTCTGTACCAGACACAGGGCACACTGCACGAGATGGTGTGACAGTGACTTTCTCCACCCCGGTTCACACCCTGCCTCCCCACTCACTCCTCTGAGAATTCACCTGACCCCTCCATGCCCATGTTTCCTCTTCTGAAAAATGACGATGTCTACGGACGGGGCAGGATGTCCACTGGGATTCAGTGGGAACATGTGGATCAGGGCCCCAGCCTGTATTCGGTGCTGGTCTCTGTGTGCGTCCCCCTGTCGCGGTTGCCTGCATAAGTAGACCACAGGATGCAAGCATGCACATTCGCTGGCTCTCCTTTCCCGTGCTGTTAGGGGTTTTCTCTGTCTGAGTAATCCAACCGCCATGCCACTCTCTGCACAGTGACTCCAAGAGAATCTCCGTGTTCACTCCTCGCAGCCCCGAACAGGAATTCAGACGCATCCTGGGGGCTCGGGGAGTGGTCACCGACCACGTAAACGAAAAGAAGGGATCAACCCCTAGATCTAGCGACCGGTGTGAAGCTGAGCTGGATCCGCATCAGAGCCCCCGTTTCACAGGTGTTGAAGGCTGACCTCCAGAGAGATTCGATCCCAAATGGCCAGGGACTGAGAGGGGCACAGCCAGGGCTGCCCCAGCCAAGACAACTCCAACGCACATGTGACCCTTCCCTAAATTATCTGAAGCCCTGAGCGCACTTTTAAGGATCATCAGCTTTGGGAGGATGCAGCAGCAGCAGCACGCAGTCCTTCTAACTCTGAGGCAGAACGTCAGCATCCACGCCCCCGTGACCTGGAGTCCTCCCTCCTTCCAGCTTCTCCTTAGGCACATTGTACCGGACCACCTCATTGTGCCTCCCAGGATGCTCCAGCCTGCAGCCTGGTCCACCACACCTCCCCTCTTAGGAGGCTCTGTCCTAGGCCTCCATTCATCCTTCCAAGGTTGCTTTGCCCTCCCCCTGCCTGGCCCAGGGTAGCCCAGATAGCCATAAGTGGCTGGTTGCCCACATCCCATCTGTGAGGACAGATAGCCGCAGAGGCAGCGGCTGCAGGTGAGCTTCTGTCCTGGCTCTGCCGCTCATCGTCTGTGTCCTTCAGAATGCCCCTGGAGCTCCCTGAGTCCCAGGAGGGTTCTCTGTAGACGAGGCCAACAGGTCTGATCACAGAGGACCACAGGCGACCAGAGAAGGGGAGAGGCCAGAGCGTGTGCCTAGGAGAGACGTGGCAGAGGTGTAACCCGGCATGGCGGGTGAAGAAAGAATGCATGCATTGCACAGGGCTGGCTGGCTGACTGGGTCCAGAAGGTGAGAGCAGGAGCAGTGACAGGCTGGGCCCAGCCAGCATCCTGTCAGCGGGGGTTGTACACCACATCCTACGATGCAGAATCAGGAGCCACAGCACAGACCACAAGACTGGGCCAGAGGATGTGGGGAGGAAGAAGGGTGGCAGTGCTGAGTCTGAGAGCCTCAGGGAGCCGGCGACTGGAAGTGACTGGGACGTGGTGGGCCTACGGCTCAGGGTGCCAGAGACCGCAATCTGAGGGTCCTGAGCAGAGGGAATCTGTGGCACGAGTGGGCCAAGGAGGAGGAAGGCCTGGGGAAAGAGGCTTTGCCCTCCCTGTCTGGCCACGTGGGCTGTACAAGGACCCAGGGCCAGAGCTGCCCCAGTGACATGGCGGAATCTGACCTGGAGCCTTCCAGCGGCACACGGGAAGAGGCGAGCTGCAGCTGCTGGAAGGACCCCAGGAAGAAAAGGGACCCGGGGTCAGAGGCTGGGTGCCAGCTGTGGCCCTGGATGCTGCTAGCTCTCACCCTGACACAGTCCCCTCGCCCCCTCAGGCTTGGGAGCATCGTGACAGCCACATGGGAAGTGTGCTCCTCACATCGCATGTGGGTATCTTCACAAGTCACCACGACAACGGATCAATTTTTCCAAACCCTTCATCCCTTGTAAAAGCACCTGCTCACCAAGCGCCTGTCCAGAGCCAGGTGCTGGGGCGAGAACTCGCCTCGCACCGTGAGGACTGTGCTATTAGTGTCGGCCCATTTCACAGGTGAGCAAACTCATCCTTCGCAAGAAAGGAGCTCCCGCCTGGGAAGTGGAGGAGCTAGCTGGGATCCGCATTCATGGAGGCTCTCCTTCCCACGGCCACCCTTTCTCTTGCAGAGGACTGCCCACCCCATGAGAGTTAGGGGGTACCTGCGCATGCAGGTGTGCCTTCTTGTGTCCTGAAGCAGGAAAGCAGAAACGAGACGGTGAGTGGTGCACAGCACCGCTCCAGGACGGAGAGAGGCTGGACCTGGCGACTCTTCTCCGCCCGAGGCCTGAGCCCACAGCGGCCTCCACGACAGTTTGCTCAACAGTGCGTGATGAAATATACTCATCCACCACACTTATTTTTGTCTTCTCTATTTTGGGAAGCGGATTCTTAGATCAGCAATTAGCAATGTCACTTTTACTTTGGGCAAGGGGGGGATTTGCGAAGTCTATAATTGAGAATAGTAATCAAATTCGCTGACAACTTCAATGGCAGGAAAATGGCAATTAATTGTAAATTTTTGATGAAATGTATAATATTTATCTATTTTTGAACATTCTACTGATCAGCAATAAGCTCTGGTATCTTATTTCCCTTTTTATCTGATTTCTATAGTTAGCATCTTTATTTTTTTTTTCCCATTAAAATTTTCCATGGGGAAAGAAGAAGCTACTTAAGAATAAATGTCAGGGTCAATGAAACCTTTGACATCGTATCGTCAGGGGGTTGGAACCAGGCACGTTCTGCTCTCCTGGCCTCAAGCTTTGCAGGAAGTAGGGGTGGGAAGAGGGGAGGGAAGGGGCTGAGATGGGGAGAGGATCCCTGGGCTGCTCCCAGGTGCTGCCAGTGGTGGGAGGCTGAGTGAGGTGTGTGGTGACCACATACACGTTGTCCAGGACCTTCCTGGTGTTAGCCTGGGAGCCCTGCATCCTCGACCCTCCTTCCACCTTCTCCGGCCCTTACCTGCCTGTCCATCATTCCAGGTAGGTCCCTACACAGGTGACAAAACCACGTCTGAGGTGGCATCTGAGTCAATGCAGGTTGGCACAAGAAAGGACCACAGACAAGGCAGCTGAAACAACAGACATTTGTTTATTTCCTCACAGTCCTGGAGGCTGGAAGTCAGACCTACGTGTCAGCAGAGCTGGTTTCTCTGAGCCTCTCTCCTGGGCATATAGACACGTCTCCTCCCTGCGTCCTCACATGCTCGTCCCTCCGTCTGTGTCTGTGTCCTGCTCTCCTCTTCTTGTAAGAATACCATTCAGATTGGATGCAAGTCACTCTAGTGACCTCATTTTACCCTAATCCCCTCTTTACTGGCCCTGTCTCCAAATACAGTCACATCTGAAGTCCTGGAGGTTAGGACGCCAACAGGTGAATCTGGGAGGACATCTCTCACCCACGACAGATGGCAAGGGACCAAGCAAACTCCAGCATGCTAGGTTCTCCAAGATGGCTGCGGGGATGCAGGGGGTGCACCCATGACAGAAGCTGTGGAGTGACCATTCGCGGAGGCTTCTGGGTCCCTGTTGCAAGTCAGCCCCGGAAGATGGGGGCCTTGAAGGATGGGACCCTGGGCCCCTGCTCTGCGGCTGCTCTGGGCTTGATTGCTTGGCTTTCATGAGTTTCCTTCATCACAGATGTCATCTTCTACAGGGGATAAGAAGAAAGAAGGAGAAAGCCATTGGCCAGCTCTTGCCAGGCTGGGAGAGAGAAGAGGAAGCTGGCCCAGCCATGAGGAATTCCCGCTGCATTTTACACTCAGCGGTCCCGTGTGGTCATGGCCCCAGCTTCACAGACCAGGAACCCAAGGGCGCCGCTACCAGGTGGTAGAGGCTGCGCTGACTCTGCTGGAGGGTGACCATCCCACCAGGAGGATTAAGGGAGACTGGGGCATCGTGGAGGGAGTCTGGCACCAGGAGCGTGCCCCATGCTCAAGAGGGCCCCCTGTCTTTGTGGCAGAGAGACCCCACAGGTCTCTGCATCCACGCCAGGGCCAGCCCTCAGCAGTCCAGGGTCTTCACTCATTTTTCTGCTGTTGGGCCCTTGTTTCCGGCACCAAATTGACCTCAGCAGGGGCTAAGGCTGCAGCAGCAGCAGTCTCAGCCTCTCCCGAGGTTGTGCCAGCCTCCTCTCCTGGCAGAGGAGGTGGAGGCTGTGAAAGCCACGGACAGAGCCCCTCTAGGCTGAGGGAACCCCAAGAAGCAGAGGCCCCACCCGGCTGCCTGGCCCCCGAGCTCCTGTGTGCGGCGACCGGTGGCAGCAGCTCAGGTTCTCCTGCTTAGGACCTCAGTCCCCGGACCCCAGGCACACAACTACCAAGCAGCCCACACACTCCCCCTGCCCAGGGCCTCTCCACCTTCCTGATCATCTGCCAAACTGCTGAACTCCCGTCTTCGTGGAATTCAGTCCAGGGCTGCCAGAGCATCTTTGAAAGTAAGGAACAAGCAACACAAATCAGTTGTGCAAAAGCAGAAAAAGACGCGTGTATGTGCGGTTGTGCATGTGTGCCCTTAGACGGCGCGGCATGATAAGCTTATCTTCAAGAACCCATGCTAAATCTTGCATTTCGCATTATAAATTAAAAATGGTTTTCAATCTAATGGCTTCAAACCGTGTCTATCTGTGTCTTTCCATCCACGTCTTCAAATCTTGTATCTTGCTCCCGAACAAGTCAGCAGCGCAAATTTCATTTGTCTACGGCCAGGCGCTCAGTCTGTCAGCTTCAGCGGCCCCGAGATTACCCCAGCGCCCACATTCTTCCCACAAAGGCGTTTGACAGAGGACTTGAAACAGAACAGTAAACGAGGTTTAAGAAATTTGGAATAACAGATTTTCAGTTGAAAACAAAATCTATCTGCACTTATCAAGAAATGCTGTTACGACGAGTACTGAGAACAACTTGTTCTCGGCCCCGAATGGTGCCTTAAGGGAGTTCGGGGGATGCTCTCTTTGAGAGGAAGATTCCGACAATTCACCAAATTCCAGGCACTCCTGAGATGGACACGGAGAAGGATCAGGAAGCAGCCGCTCTGCAGACACCTGGGCCTGTGTGTGCCATTCTCCCCCCGGACGTCTCCTGGCCTCTGTGGTCCAGGCTGTGGCTTGGTTGCTGGGGAGCATCTGTGCTCGCAGAAGTCTTGCCTTGGGGAGAGGACCCTCTGAGCCCAGTGCACCAGCTGGTGAGCACAGGTGAAGTAAGCCTGGGGAGGCAGCTGGTCCAGCTCCCAGACTCCCTGTGAGTCCTGTGTGGAGAGTGATGGGTGGGGTGCTCACAAGAACTGAATTTCTGCGTGCCCAAGAAGTGCAGCTGCAGGGCTGAAGGGTTAAGTGCAAGGAGGACAGGAGAGGAAGGGTCTTCTGCCTGAGTCTTCGGGGCATACAGCCCCTGAGTTTAGACATACTGAGATCCCCTCTGAACCTCTAGGGCCAGCAGCTCCAGCGGCCGACAGAAATGGACCCCCTGGCAGAGCCGTTGGCATGTTGAGTGGATGCTGGCAGCTGGGCAGGGATGCAGTGGCTGGCCCTCCTGTGCATGCAGACTCCCAGAAACAGCTCAATAAGGTGAATAAGAACACAGGTCCTATGTGAGTAGGTGGAGCGAGACCTGGGGACTTCTGGGTCCTTCTTCATAATGGAGCCCAATCCCATATCCATAGCCTGGAGAAAGACGGGAAGATGTGTCTGCCAGCAGCTGGGACACGCTTCGCTTTTAGTGAGCATCTTGTTGGCTCCCGAGTAGCTCAACTTTGCCACCCCCAAGGCTAGTCCCTTTAGGATGCAAAATTGGTGTGCCATCAACATTCGTTGCTGCTGACCAAACGCAAGATGCAGCTCCGCAGAAGAGAACCTTGACCCAGGCCTGGAAATTGGAGTCTTATCCTATAGTTAACAGGAGTCCCTGCTAAGACACTGAGTCCCTGAGACTCTCTTGGAGAAGGTGGGGATCCCTCAGAAGATCTGAAGTCCCTTTGGATATGAGCGGGCTGGGCAGCCCAACAGCCATTCATCCGCTAGCCTTGTCGCTAATCACCGTGGACAGACCTCATGCTCCCGCCACAGCACAAACACGTTCTAAATCCAATTGATAAGATGTAAAACATCGCCTCCCCCACCTTCTGTGCACAGTCGGGTCAAAAATAGGTGACGTTCATTGCATTACTTGGCATAAACATGATTTTAATAATTACCATGGGCCAGAACCCATGCCTGCTCTTGAATAATGAGCATTGAATTCTATTATAGTTCAGTATTAAATATCTTCCAGTTCAGTTCCTTTAGCAGGCTGGCGAGGAGATGTCCGTGGCGCAAAGCATCTTTCCATAATGCGTACGGTCCAAGATGAAAAATCTCTGCTATTATTCTGAGATGTAGCAACGTATTATTTTGCAGCCGTAGAAAACCACATCTGAATTATATTTTGTGTTTTGTGACAAAGGGGATTTGCTTGCATTTGTTATGACATTAGGTAGTTTTCTTGTTCATTGAAGATTGTAATTATTATCTACCTGAAGATACATATTGATCTTACAACATCTTCACGTTTGAAACGGTGTATTTTTAGTTCTTATTTGCATCGTCAACATCAGGGGTGTGCGCGCCTTGATGAATTGACCCCCAGCGTCAGAGCTCTGAAGCAGGGCAGGAGCTCAGAGACCATCACGCAGTCCGTCTCCTGCAGCCCCTTCATCTTACAAACAAGACAGTGAAGCCCAGAGAGGTTAATTGACCCGCCGGAGGTTACCTGAATAATTTAAGACCCTTTGGTAACATGAATTAACTCCGCATTTCAAACAGCTACCTCCCCGAGTGTACTTAACTGGTTGGTTTGATTCACCAGCCCGCATCTCAAGGAGGCAGGAGAAGTTGACATGCAGGTGGGAAGCCTCAGCAAGACGCTAGCTGGTAGAAAAATCCAGAGAATTGTCTCCAGAGTGTGGTTGTAGAAAGTAAAGAGTTTTCTCCTGAGAAATTATAAGGAAGGGCTACTAGTTGAGAAGTTCCTGAAGTGAAGAAAGCTCACACGCACACAAACGCACACACACACGCATGCACGCACATGCACACCTGCACAAGTGAAAGTGACGTAACTTCCTGTCTGATGCCACCTCATGATGTCGTCACTACAGTCACACAATCTTATTTTTCAGATTACACAACAATTTCAAAATATCCCATTTGATCCCTGAAAAACCCATATTGGTAGAGAGGTGGTGGTATGATCACCATTTTTCAAGGAAAATAATTGTGATCCACGGAGTTTAAAGAACTTGCTCTAAAACACATGCTGGGGGGCCCTCTGGGGACCACAGGCACCTCTTCCTGTTTCAGCTCCAGTGACCTCCCATTGCACACCATCCCCACCCAGCATGAGTTTCTGGAGTTATCCCTGACCCGAGTGTCTGCCTGCCTGGGTGGCTGATATCCCACCAGGCAGAAACACCATGTATCTCTCCCTCTATTCAGATGTTATGGTGTCCTGCATATAAATTCTATGCCTTATTGAGCAAACATATTCTTAAGAATTCTATAAAGTTATTTCATTATTATGAATGGAATTTTCTGTTTCTACTTGAAATTGCACATTTCTGAGAAACATTTTTTGTTGTTAATTACTTTCTACTCCAGCTATGTTACCACATTCCTGCATAATTTTAGTGGTGTTTCCAGCACATCTTTGGTTTTCTAGGAATGCAATCGTGTCCTAGGCAAACTGAGTGTTTGTCCTTTCTGTGTGATTTATACATTTAATGACATTCCAACCAGATTCTTCATGGGGTATTTTGGGGAACTAGACAAAGTGATTTTAATTGCACATAGAAGATAGACTCTCCAAGAATTGCTATTTTCTAAATAAAGTATAAATAGCTCCTTCAGTAAAAACAGTATCACATTTTCGTAGACAGACAGACAGATCAACGGAATGGAATAAAAGTCCAGAATTAGTCCCTGTGACGGTCAGTCTTATGTGTCAACTTGGCCAGGTTAGAGTGTCCAGTTATTTTATCAAACACTAGTTTAGGTTCTGCTGTACAGACGTTGTGTACATGTGATTGGCATCTACATTCAGTTGACTCTGTGTAGAGATGACGACCCTCGATGATCTGGGCAGACCTCATCCGATCTGTTGAAGGCCTTAAGAGCAAAAACTGAGATTTCCCGGAGAAGAAGAAATTCTGCCTCAAGATTCCAGCATCAATCCTGCCCAAGTGTCTAGTCTACTGGCCTGCCCTACAGAGTTCAGACTTGCCAGCCCACACAGTCCCACGAGCCAATTCCTATAAATGTGTGTGTGCGTCCTATTGGTGTGTGTCTCTGGAGGACCCTGAGTGACACAGGTTTTGATACTGAGAATGTTCTAGAGGAAGAGAATCTAGAGGATACATTTTGTGAATTAGTTCCAGGCTTTTTGGAATCGGTTCTCTAATCTGATGGGATTTAAAGCCACTCCTGTCTCTGCTCTTGGTAAAGAGTCCGTGGTGTGATGTGCAAATAGAAATATGCAAAATATTACTATTGGCTACTCCCAGTTAAGTATTTAGAAGGGACAAGGCTCTGGGTGACCAGTGATTTGATACCTCAGAATATTTTTATCAAACGAATGAGTCTAATGAGATTGGCTGGTTGTTCCTAATTGTGCTCAGCAAAGTAGGGAAAGAAAAGGATGAACTCAGGGACTGGACTTCCCAGCTCAGGTACTGTGTACACGACCTGACAGATTTCACATCTGCCCTGAGAGGGACCCTCCTGTCCCGTTGCCCCATAGCTGAGATTCCTGAAAACCAGGCCCAGGGGCTCTCCCTGCCAGTGGCTGAATTACAACAAAATCTGAATCCTCTACAGCATGTCTGCTATTGAGGTGAGGACATTGATGGAGAGGGAGAGACCTGCCTGCAATACACCTCTGATTCTCTTCCTCAGTGCCCATACCCACCATCCCTCTTGGCTTCTAGACCCAGTGTGAACCCAGACGAGGAGGCTCATGACACTCCGTAGGAACCACACTTTCCCACCTTACATAGACAGAAGCTGGGGAAAATGTGTGGAAATGGAAATTAAGGGTGTGGGTTAGTAGTGGAAGGAACATAAAGTTGGATCAGGCTGAACTTACCGATTCGAGCCCAGTAAGCAGAGACTCCCTGCAACGCTGTCGTTCCCCCAGTTTGTTTGGGTGGGTGGCTGAAACGTGGACCAACAGGGCCCACACTCAATGGGTTGCAACGCCAGAACGGCCTTGGCGCACTGCAGAGGGAGGGTTCCAAGCTTGGTGAGATTGACGTCATAGAGTGGATTTAGCATGTAACAGCTGCTCGCTCACCCTGGGAGGGTCCAGTGGACACTCTTCCACCACGACAGAGAAGTAAGTTTGTGAGGGAAGCTTGGCACTGCTGAAGTGCTTTGCTGCCGTCCTTCTCTGTGGGTCGGCAATTACAATGGGAATCGCTGCCACTGAACGGGGTCCTTCAGTGCAGTGGGGATCACTGGATCCTGACATGACCCAAGTGGCAGCAGTGAATAGTCCAAAGGCAAGTGGGCAGCAGTGTCAATCAGCTATCAGCCATCAGCCATCAGCAGTCTGAGTCTCCGAGACCCGCGGCATTGACTGGTTGATTACGGAGTTCACAAAACAGAAATCGATTGGCAATCCACTCAATCTTCACTGGATTTGTATAAGTAGAAGAGTTGTAGGTCAAGTGAACAAGTCTAATTTGAATCACCAATGCAGAGCCAGCGCCCCACAATTGATTTCCTGACTTGTGCCAGTTTACAGACCCCAAGTGTCCTGAATGAAGGGGAGGCCAGGCGCCCCTTAGGAAGGACCCCGCCACACTGCCACAAATTTATACTGTTAATTCATACTGTTAATCTTTTTCCCAGCCTTTCCCAACAGGACTCAGGATCTTTACCAGGGTGCCAGCGCGTGGGGGAAAGGAAATCATCTGACTTCTCAGGAATTAGTGGACACTGGCTCTGAACTGACACTGATTCCAAAAGATCCGAAGCATCAGTGTGGCCCTCACTCAGAGTAGGGGCTCACAGAGGTCAGGTGATCAATGGAGTTTTAGCTCAGGTCCATCTCACAGTGGGTCCAGGGGGTCCCCAAACCCATCGTGTGGTCATTTCCCTGGTTCTAGCTTCCATATTTGGAACAGACATACTTAGCAACTGGCAGAATCCTTACATTGGCTCCTTGACCTGTGGAGTGAGGGCTACTATGGTGGGAAAGGCCAAGTGGAAGCCACTGGAACTGGCCTTGCCTGGAAAATAGTGAACCAAAAGCAATACCACATTCCTGGAGATACTGCGGGGATTCGTGCCAGCCTCAAGGACTTGAAGGGCGTGACATGGTGATTCCAACCACATCCCCATCAGTTGCCCGCCCTGTGCGGAAGACACATGGATCTTGAAGAATGACAATAGATTACCTTAAACTTAACCAGGTGGTGACTCCAATTGCAGCTGCTGTTCCAGACGTGGTTTCATTGCTTGAGCAAATTAACACACACTCAGGGACCCGGTATGCGGCTATTGATCTGGCAAACGCCTTTTTCTCAATACCTGTTAGTAAAGACCACCAGAAGCAGTTTGCTTTCAGTCAGTAAGGCCAGCCATACAACTTCACTGTCTAGCTCAGGGGTGTGTCAGCCCTCCAGCCATATGTCACCATTAGTCTGCAGGCAACTTGATTGCCCTTCCGGCCACAACACCTCACACGTCCATTACATTGGTGACATTCTACTGATAGGACCTAGTGAGCAAGCAGCAGCAACTGCTCTAAACTTGCACGTCAGAGGCCAGGAAACGAATGCAACAAGCATTCAGGGGCTTTCGGCCCCAGGGAAACTTCTAGGGGTCTGGGAGTGTTAGGCACGTCAAGATACCCCTACAGAGAAGGATAAGCTGTTGCATCCGGCCCCTCCTATGACCAAAACAGAGTCGCAAGGCCTAGTGGGCCGTTTGGATTTTGGAGGCAACCTGCCCCTCATCTGGGCGTGTTACTCCAGCCTGTTTACTGAGTGACCCAAAAAGCTGGTAGTTTTGAGTAGGGCCCAGAACAAGAGAAGGCTCTGCAACAGGCCCGGGCTGCTGTGCAAGCTGCTCTGACACTTGGGCTGTAGGATCTGGCAAATCCAATGGTGCTGAAGTGGCAGACGCAGATGGAGATGCTGTTTTGGGGGTTTAGGTGGGCTACATAGGGGAATGGTGGCACAGGCCCCCAGGAGCAAAGGGGCATGTCTAGAGCAAAGACATGGCATCTTTTTGCATAACTACCCTCCTGTTGAGAAGCGAAAGTTTTGTTATTTTTTGGCTTGTTATTGGGCCTTCACAGAGACTGAATGTTTAGCTGTGGGCCACCAAGTTACCGTGCGACCCAAGCTGCCCATGATGAACCGGGTGCTGTTGACCCATCAAGCCATAAAGTTGGGCGTGCACACCACCACCACATCACCAAATGGAAGTGGGATCTACATGATCAGGCCTGAGCAGACCCTGAACGCACAAGTAGGCTACATGAAGAAGTGGTCCAAATGCCGTGATCTGAACTCCTGCCACACTGCCTTCTCTCTCCTAGCCTGCACCTGTGGCCTCCAGAGAGTTCTCTAGGATCAGTTGACAGAGGAAGAGAAGACTGGAGCCTGGTTTACAGATGGTTCTGTTTGAAATGTGGGCACTGCCTGAAAGTGGACAGCAGCAGCACGACAGTCCCTCCCTGGGACATCCCTGAAGGACAGTGGTGGAGGGAAATCCTTCCAGTTGGCAGAACTTAGCAGTGCACTTGGTTGATCATCTTTGCTTGGAAAAGGAACTAGCCAGAGGTGTGAGTGTATGCCAATTCACGGGCAATGGCCAACAGTGTGGCTTGGGGAGTCAGTGACTTGGAAGGGACATGACTGGAGAATTGGTGACCAGGGGTCTAGGTATTTGGTATGTGGATAGACCTCCCTGAATGGGCAAAGACCATGGTGATGTTTGTTTCCCATGTGAACGCTCATCAAACAGTGACCTTGGCAGAGGATTTTAATAATCAAGTGGGTGGGATGACCCGTTGTGTGGATACCAGTCAGCCTCTTTCCCCAGACATCCCTGTCATCGCCCAATGGGCTCATGAACAAAGTGGCCATGGTGGAAAGGGTGGAGGTTATGCACGAGCTCATCAACCTGGACTTGCGCTCACCAAGGCTGAACTGGCTGGAGCCACAGCTGAGTGCCCATCCTGCCAGCAGCAGAGACCACCACTGAGGCCCTCAGGGGCACGATCAGCCAGATACTGGTGGGCAGGTTGACTACGTTGGACTGGACCACTTCCATCATGGAAGAGGCAGCATTTTGTCCTTACTGAAAGAGACACTTATTCTGGATAGGGACTTACTTTCCCCGCATGAGTGCTTCTGTCAAAGGTGCCATCAGTGGACTTGCAGAATGGCTTACCCCTCATCATGGCATTTTACACAGCATCGCTTCTGACTGAGGCACTCTCTTCACAGCAAATGAAGTTCAGTAATGGATCCATGCTCACAGAACCCACTGGTAGTACTATGTTCCACCGTCCTGAAGCAGCTGGCTTGACGGGACAGTGGAATGGCCTTTGGAGACAGTTACAGCACCATCCAGGTGGCTTTACCTCGCAGGATTGGGCAGGTTCTCCAGGAAGCTGTATGTGCTCTGAATCAGCATCCGATATATGGTGCTGTTTCTCTCATGTTCAGGACTCACAGGTCCAAGAATCAAGGAGTGGAAATGCGAGTGGTACCACATATTATTACTTCCAGTGACTCACAGGCAAATTTCTTTCTTCCTATCCTTATGACCTTATGCTCTACCGATCCAGAGGTCTTAGTTCCCAAAAGAAAAATGCTTCCACCAGGGGACACAATGATTCCGCTGACCTGGAAGTTAACACCGCCACCTGGCCACTTTGGGCTCCTCATGCCTGAGTCAATAAACAATGAAAGCAGTAATTATACTAGCTGAGGTAATCGATCCTGGTTGCCAGGGAGAAATTGGATGGCTACTCCACAATGGAGGTAAGGAAGAGTATGTCTGGAAGACAGGAGGTCCCTTAGGGTGCCTGAGTCCTACCCTCCCCTGTGACTAAGGTCCATGGAAAACTACAACCCAATCAGCAGGAGTTCTGAGGCAGTTAGCAGTGAGAGGCAAGTGGGGGTGGCAGCGGGCGAGAGATTGGAGAGTGAAGATGTCCTGGGTAAGGGGAGTTAGGGGACTTCATGTGGTGTGATGAAAGAGAAACAAGCAGTGTGCTTGGCCTCTGTCCCCTTGAACTGGAGCAAAGACCCTGGAAGCTGTTTGAGCCTAAAAATGTGTAACAGGGAGAGGTGGGTCTTACAGCCAGTGGCAGCAGAGACACAAAATGTTGGTTAAGTTTGAGGTATGGGATCTGCGCTACATGCCAGCACTGTTCTGAGGGCCCGTTGAGTATCTGCATCCTCCTAAGAACCCCACGAGGTGGGTGCTACCATTCTCCTCCTTTGACCAACGAGGAACACGAGACACAGAGAGATTAGAAATTTGTCTTGTAGATGGGAACAGGCAGGGCCAGGAGGGAACCAGATGGTCTGGCATTAACCATGGCTCAATATTGCACCCATTGTGCACAGAGCACACCAACACCCCATTACAGCCCCTGCATCCACGAAGCGTCTCCCCTCGCCCTGTGACCCACAGTAACTCTAGGTGAACCTGGAAGGGTCTAGAAGCTATGAGACGGAGACAGAAAGCCGAGCTGGGAGGAAAGAAGATGAGAGCATCTCTCCCAGCTGTAGGCGGCTCAGCAGCCCCCATGGGAGACGCACCAGGAAGGAGTGTCACTTAGGACAAGGGCTTGAAGTGAAGCTCTCGGACTGGACGAGTTGTTGAAGATCTGAAAGTGACCAGAAGGACAAGATCTGCCCAACGTCTCACCCAGGACAGAGAAGGACGAGCTGGCTGAGCTCGTTCGTCAGAGCAGCGATCAGAACAAATGGACGTGCTTCCTGCTTGCGTCCACTGAGGCCCGGTTCTCCGCTCATGGAATAAACTCTGCTTGTCCATGATTGATCTTCCTTCTAAATACACTTCTGGATTTGATTTCATCTTTACATTTCATTGAAGATTTTTGAGTCTAGATTTAGAAATGAAATTAACATATAAGTTTTTTCCTTTACTATTACCCAGTTTGGGCATTAAGTTTTCCATCTTTCTGTGTGACCTGGAATAGTTTAAATATCATCGGGAGTAAAAAATAACTAGAATACAGTTTGGAAATCATTAGCACGAGGAGTCATTTTTATTAGGCGGTACGTAAAATAGCCCCTAGCTCCAGAATTCTATGTTAATATGACCAGAATCTTCCAGATAAAAAGACATAACTCTGGATACAAAATTAATGTCACAAGTTGCCTTATAGAATTATTGGGAGAGAGGATTGGGTAGATGTGAGGATATGAAATTTTCACTTCTCATTTTATATACATATTTATTTCCTTTACTTTTATTTTACTAAAATTGCTTCAAGTACAAGACAAGGATATAGAGGAAAATAATAAACATTCTTGTGCCCTCAACCAAGATTTGGCAAATCAAAATACGGCATTTAAAAAAATCTCTTATCTTATAACAACATTTTGCTGCATGATGGTAAGATATCAAGAGTGTGGTGACACACCCACGTAATGGAAACTCACATCAATAAGCAGGATAGGGGCCGGCCCCATGGCCTAGTGGTTAAGTTAGCGCGCTCTGCTTCGGCGGCCCAGGTGCCGCAGGTTCGGATCCTGGGCACGGACATGGCACTGCTCATCAGGCCACGCTGAGGCAGCGTCCCACATGCCACAACTAGAAGGAACCACAACTAAAAAAAAATACACAAACATGTGCTTGGGGGGATTTGAGGAGACAAAAAATAAAAAGAAGCAGGACATGCTCATCCCGGTGCTCCTCTCATATCACTACCCCACTCCCATCAAAGGGTCCCCACATTCCTGCTTTTAACAGCTTAGACTTCACCCATTTCATATTTTTTGTAAATGAATCTAACATGTGCATCTTTTGTTTCCAGCGTCTTTTGTTCCATGTGATGTTTGTGACATTCTGCTCTGTCGTTGCATGAAGTTACATCCCATCCATTCTCATTGTTGTATGGCACTCCACTGTGTCACTCTGTCAACATTGTATGTACCCGGTCTATTGATGGGCAGGTGGGTAGCCACCAGCTGGGAGCTACCCGGAGAAGTGCTTCTCTGAACATTCCAGCCTGTGGCTCTTGGTGAACAGAGGCCCACGTTTCTATTGAGTCTGTGCTGGGAATGAAGCAGCTTCATTGCAGAACGCACTTGGCTGGGCTCTACCAGATACAGACAAATGGCTTCCCAAAGGGCCTGTGACCCACACCTCCACAGCAGCAATTAAAAGATGGGGTTACCCCACATTCTCACCAGTTTGGTACTTTCTTGGGTTTTTCTCCATTCTGGTGGTATATGGTGGTAGCTCACTGAGGCAGCACATGTGCACAGGCCATTGGGAAGCCCTCTTTTGGGAAGTGTTTAGTCAAACATTTTGCCCCATTTTCTATTGGGCTATCTCTCCTCCCTTATTAATTTGGAGTTCTTCCATATTTTGGCTGAGTCCTGTGTTGAACACCTGTGTTGTGAATGTCTCCTCCCACTCTGTCAGCTGCCTTCTTATCCCTTAATGGTGTCTTCTGATAAACAAAGGTTCTTAATTTTAATATAACATAATTTATCCATTTTCGCGGTTTAGGTCTTGTTTAAGAAATCTGCCTTCACAAAGATACGCTCCTATGCTTTCTTCTCAAAGCTCTCTTGTTTCACATTTAGACCTGTAATCCATCTGAAATTGATTTTTATGTAAGGCGAAAAGTAGGGATCAAGATGATTTTTTTTCCATACAGATATCCAATTGATCTCACCCCGTTTATTGGAAAGTGTGTATCTTTTCCTTTCTGTACTGCAATATCGGTGATGTTTCAAATCATTTTTCTTAAATGAAACTCCAGCTTATTACCAGTTTTTCCATTAACATCCTCTCTCTGTTCTAGGATCTAACCCCGGATCTCACCTTGTATTTAGTTGTCATGCCTCCCAGACCCCTCTGGTCTGGCAGTGTCTCAGTCTTTCCTTGTTTGTCATGACCTTGAAAGTTTTGGAGTGTGCAGGCCACGCATCCTGAGCCTGAGTTTTTCTATTGTTTCTTTCTTGATCAGACTGGGGTTATGGGTTTCTGGAAATGACAGCACAGAGGGAGACACCCTCCTCATCACATGGTATCACGGGTATGTGATATCCACATGACATGTCATTGGTGATGTTGACCTTCACCACTTGGTTTACGTGGTATCCACCAGGTTTTCCCACTTTAAAGTTACTGCTTTTTCTTTTCCAGCCTGTTCTCTGGAGACAAGTCCCTGAGTTGAGCCCACTGCTGGGGATGAATCTCCCCCTCCTGGAGGAAGGAGTGTCTACAAACAGTGTTTGCAATTCATCTACAACAAAAATGTGCCTCTTCTCTCCCCTTTGCTCATTTATTCTAGTCATTCATTTATATCCATACGGACTCTTGCATATTTATTTTCTACATTGTCAAATAATTTTGAAATTCAGTATTAGAGGCAGAATTGATGTCACTTCTGCTGAGTTGGAGTAAAAGGGGCCAGATTTAGGTTCCCATCTGAAACAACAACAAAGCCAGACTAAATATTTGGAAAGTAAAACCACATTTTAAGACACTGGACATCAGGCAATGGAGGACAGGGATCCCAGAGAGATGGAAAACCAGTGAGGAGACCCTATGGCCACTCCAGCTGACTGCTGGTGAGTTTCCTGCCGTACCCCAGAGGGGAACCTACACGGAGCCTGGCAGACCCCTGACTCGAGTAGACGGAGCTGAGACGCCAAGGCAGCTGAAGGTTGTAGAGCAGAATATTGAGGAGAGCAACACAGAGAGGGCAGAGTAGTGACCCATGCCTGCAAGTGAGGCCACTACCCACTGTCAGGAGAGAACAACCCAGAAAGAGCAGAGAGAACAACACCCAAAATGCACACGGGGCCCAGGGCATTGGCCACTCTCACCAGTCAGCTGAAAAACCTCATAACTTATGGGCCATTGGGTAGATTACTCAGAAAGTCATGCCTCAGTAATAGGGGAAAATCACCCCTAACTCGATGTAGCTCTGGTCCTGCCTGAGAAATGTGGAAAACAGTTCTTGGAAGGGGGAGACTGTTTCTAAGTAACGTCGCTGCACGTCAGAACAACGCTCGAGAACCATGTACAGATATAAAAATACTCGACACTCAACAACACGAAATTAATAATGTCTGGCACGTAATCAAAAATTGCCAGGCATACAAAGAAGCAGGAAATTTCAGCCCCAAATGAAGGGGGAAATCAATCAACTGACGTCCATAACTGACACTGATGTAAGGATTAGTGGAACAGGACTTGAAAATAGTTATTGTCACTGCATATTACAGTTCTAAATACTGAAGAATGGCATGTTAAGTAGAGGCGTGGAAGGTATTATAAAGACTCAAATCAAACATGTAGAGATGAAAACTACAATGTGTGAGATGAAAAGTAGACTAAATGAGATTAATGGCAGATTAGACATCGTAGGAACAAAATATTAGGGAACCTGGAAATACAGCAATAGAAACTCTCTGAATTGAAATGTGTAGAGAAAAAGAGGAAAAATTAACAGGGTGTCAGTGGGCTGTAGAAAGACTCTCAGTGGCCTAATATATGTGTAATTGGGGTTTCCCAGAAAGACAGGGGAGACAGAAAAATATATTCAAAGAAATAATAGTTGAAGGTTTTGCAAATTTCATGGAAACTATAAACTCACAGATCTGAGAAGCTCACTGAACCCCAGTTTCAAGAAATAGAAAGAAAACTACAAGATGCATCCTCATAACATTGCTCAAAATTACTGATCAAGAGAAAATCTTAAAAGCAGCGAGAGGAAAGTCATGTTATACACAGAAGGACAAAGATAAATATGACAGCAGATTTATCATCAGAAACTATCCGAGCAAGAAGTCAGTAGAACAACATCTTTAAAGTACCTTAACAAAGCATCAACCTTGATTTCTGCATCAAGTGAAGAGAACCTTCAAAAAGGAAGACAAAATACAAATTCTTTCAGACATACAAAAGCTGAAAGAATTCATCACCACCATGGAATTCATTTATTAAAAATCTCCTTGACTAATAAGTGAGTTTAGCAGGGTTGCAGAATACAAATGCATATGCAAAATCAATCGCATTTCTGCGTACTAGCAGTGACCAATAGGAAGTTGAAATGATAAAATACCATTTACAATAGCATCAAAAAAATATAAAATACTTAGGGATAACAATATATATGAAATACTGTACTCTGTGGGCTGGAAAAGGCTTGCCCCACCACATACCTTGGACACCCCAAAACCCCACTCCCCAGCTGGCCCGGGGGTGTCAGACCGGGAGAGCATGCTGGCCTCTCAGGCCCTGGGGAGACGCAAACATCTGCCGGGTGTGGGAGAACGCTCATGTAATGTGTCTCCAGTTGAACTTACACTGGCTTTTGTCCCATTATGTCTGATCGCCTTGAAACCCAGACATGCTGAGCCCTCGGAGGGCAGGAGGGGGTGCAGCATGGAGCAGGCGTGGGACCTCACCTGCCTGGGGGTGGCGGCGAGTCGGCTTCACACGCACATGGCAGCCCAGCTGAGGTTTAGTCCCGCTCTGCACATGCAGGTCACAGGCCTTTGCTGGGTCAAATACAGCTGCCCCGAGGCCCTGCCCATTGTCAAGCCCTGCCTCCCCCACAGGGGCTTTCGGCTGGAAGCAGCGGTAGCAAAGGACTTGAGAAGGAACAGAGTTACTCTGAATATAACAAACCGTGGCAGCCATTTCTGGCCTCAGCAAAATGAGCGAGGGGCGGAGACGGGGCCCGGTGTCCGGCCCATCCAGCAGGGTCACTGTGCAGCCTTTGTCCCGGGCGGACGGGGCTGCCGAACCAACTCCTGACCACCAACCACAGGCCGACCCCGCTCACTCCAATCCTGGGAGCTCTCAAAATGTTTTCCTGAACGAGGTTTGCAAAAGATTGTTTTAAAAGCCTTTGATTCAGATGCTGTTCTCACAGGGCACCCTCCAACGCCCCAATGAGGAATTAAGGTGTCTATCCTTAATCATAAAGGAAATGGGTTGTACTTGGAAGAATTCCCTAGAATTCATTCACACAACAAAAAATTAATGAGCGTTAGTAAATCCCTTTCTAATGTAAGAAAAGTAAAAGATGCAAACAGTGATTTGATGAAGGATTTGCTCTCAATGCTATTTTCCACCATAACAAAGGGGACACTCCTTATTATTCAGAGAGCAGTTGGACCAGAAGAGAAGGTTCTATAAACAGCCATTAGCATCTTAATTACATGATCATTCAAAAGACAGCTCCCCTGAAAAAAACTTCAGACCATAAATCTCTCGGACTCAAAGTCCAAAAAGTGAAACAGACTCTGGAGAAGGTGTCCAGGCCCGGGCGGGAGGGATGGGCCGTCTGGGGGCAGCCCAGTGGTTTGTCTCCCCTGCCAGCTGGTGGGGGCCTGGCTCTGGGCGTGGTCCCCCATCGCGGCGGGAGGCCTGGGGCTGCGCCAAGGCCGGCTGCCTGGGCTCCTCACGGCTGGTCCAGCAGCTGAGTCTCAGAGCAATGACTTGTCACGGCTGGAATCTCTTAGTGGGAGTGAACGACCTCGTTCAAACCCACTGCTTCCTAAAGGGAAAAGTGCTCAGCTGAAAAAAACCAGTGCCCCCTTAGGGGTGAGTCTGGGCCTAGAGATCAAGAGATGACCAGCGTCACCTCCGGTCCCTCCATCTCCCTCTGTGGGCTCTGGGTGGCACGGTCTTTGGGCAGGACCCCTCCACGAGGAGCCTCTAGACATCTCAGGCATGGGTCCCACTGGTTTGCAGGCAGCGGGGAGCAAACAGTAATTTCTTCTCGTCCAGTAATTTCTCCAACAGCCCTGGAACGGGCTCGAACTGGAACCTGTCGCTGGCTCTGGGTGGAAGTCCTGCCAACTCCGGGGTCAGGGGATGGACCGGTCCCCCCAAAACACACACGGGCAGAGAAAAGGGGAGCCGTTCCCTGTGGGAAGATCCATTCAGGGTGCTGCTGCCAGGAGTAGGGGATGGGGGCTGCCGGCAAGGGCACAGGCGTCCGCCACAGAGGGACAGAGACTTCAGAGGCACCCAGAGCTGGAGCTTTGGGGCTTCCTTCAAGGGAAATCCCAGGAAAGCTCGATGCTCAAAGCAAAAGAAGGCTGCCCTGTTGCCGCAGAGATGGGGGCCCTTGGCCGTCAGAGCTGTGCCTCCTTCCCCTCCATGGAGCCCAAGGAGCTTCCGTGACCCCACAGAGCTGCAAAAAACAGGACGAAACCCAGTAAGATTGACCCCCCTAATGGTCACAGAAGAAACTACGACAGAAGGGAGGTCACGGCAGTCAGAGTCCAGACAAAAGCGCCCAGACGTAGGTCCAGGGGACCCTCACTCGAAGCCAGCTCTAGAGTGACCGGCCGGAGCAGCCCCTGACCCAACCTGGGCCTGCAGCTGGGGGTCTGGAAGTTGATGACGGGATCTGGGGTCTCATGTCACGTTATCAAAGAAAAAAACCCACCAACCTGTTCTCGCTTTCTCTGAGTTCAGCTTCTTTTGATTCCGCAAATAAGAGAACCATACGGTATTTGTCTTTCTCTGTCTGACTTATGTCACTTAGCATAACGCCCTCCAGGTCCATCCATGTTGTAGCAAATGGCAGGATTTCCTTCTTTTTAGGGCTGAATAATATTCCATTGTATGTTTACTCCACATGTTTGTCCATTCATCCATCGGTGGACGCTTAGCTTATTTCCACATCTCGGCTGTTGTGAATAATGCTGCAGTGAACATGGGGTGCACATATCCGCTGGAGACAGTGACCTCGCTTCCTTCAGGTGGAGACACAGAGGTGGGATTTCCTGATCATACGATGGTTCTCATTTTAATCTTTTGAGGATCGTTCCTATTGACTAGCCTTATGGTGGTGATCATTTTGCAATATACACATGTATAAAATCTCTACATGGTACACTTTCAGCTTACACTATGTTGTACGTCAGTTACGTCTCACAAAGCAGGAAAAAGCCAAGAAGGAAATATAATTTCATCTGCAATGAGGGCTGCCCAGCCTCTCAGTTGTCAACCAGCTGTGATTTTCCTGCGACTCCCCTAACTCGGGGGGCCCCCACAGGTTGTCTTCCACGCATCACAGCTGCTTTGTAGTGGAGACAGGTGGGCAGACGGATAAAAACATAACTCTAAAATACTTAATAGGGGCCAAACCCGTGGCTGAGTGGTTAAGTTTGCCCACTCTGCTTCGGTGGCCCAGGGGTTCACCCGTTTGGATCCTGGGCGCAGGCCTGGCACCACTCATCAGGCCATGTTGAGGTGGTGTCCCACACGCCACAACCAAAAGGACCGACAACTATGATATAAACTATGTACTGGCGGGCTTTGGGGAGAAGAAGAAGGAAAAAAAGAAGATTGGCAGCAGATGTTAGCTCAGGGCCAATCTTTAAAATAAATAAATAAGTAATAAATAAAATAAAATACCTAATAAAAGTGCTGAAGAAGGAGCACCTGCACTGACGAGAAGGTACCGGAGGGACTCAGGAGCAGCTGAGCGAGCTCCGATGGCCAAAGCTGGACCAATTGGAGCAACAAAATAAACCACATAGCATTAAATCATAGTCTTGTGTAAGTAAATATCCATGAATCCATACTAATATAAATAAATGATTGCATAAATAAATAGGGAGAAGAGATAAATCCCTCGGGCAGAAACCTACCCAAAATTTGTAGACACTCTGTCCTCGAGGAGATGGAACGTCACTCCCACCCCTTAAATGTGGGCTGTGCTTCGTGATTTCCTTCCAAAAAGGACGGTGTGGACAGCAAAAAGGAGTAAGTTGACAGTGGAGAAGCCTGACAGACACCTCAGCCGGGTGACCAGGGTTAACGCCACAGGGATCGGTCATGTGACAGCACCTGCCCTGCTGGGACGGGACGAGCAGGGAGCTCCCTCTGTGGTCTTCCTCGCCAATCCCATGACTTCCATCTAATCAAGAGGAAAACATCAGGCAAATCCCCATAAACAGGGCATCCTGCACAACACCTTCCCAGCGCTCCTCGAGACTGTCAAGCTCAGAGGAAGCAAAGAAAACCTGGGAAACTGTCCCAGCCCACGGGAGCTAAGGAGACGTGATGACTGAGTGTAACGCGGGGTCCTGGGACCAAAAAACAAACAACAACAAAAAAGACCTTAGGTGAAAACTAAGGAGATCTGAAGAAAATAGGGATCTTAGTTTAAAAGAAAGGTAACAAATGCACATACTAACTTAAGATGTTAATAATGGGGAAACAAGTCTAGGGTAAATGGACTCTCTATGCCAGCTTCACAATTTTTCTCTAAATTTAAAACTGTTCTAAAATAAAAAGTTGATTTAAAAAAATTACTTAATAAGTGCAATTTTTGGAAGAAAATCCTTGCAGAACTGACCATTCATCAGAGGCAGGGCCTGCTGGCCCGGCATCTTTCCAGCACCATCTTCACACCTTGGCCCCCGGGTGGAGGCCAGTGCTCCCCGAGTTGACACATCCTCAGCTTTGCAGAGCCACCGGGCGCAAACAGGTCCATCCCCTTCAGTGTGAGGCCGCTTCTGGAAAGTGCTGGATGGAGCAAAGGGAACAGGGGCTCCGCCATGGGGAGGTGCTCATTGTACTGTCAACATCTCTGCACATTTGGAAATGCTCAAAATGAAAACAGAAAAAAAACAGATGAATGGCCGAGAAGTGTTGACCACCCACCGGAGTGTGGAAGATGACCAACCGCTGAGGCTGGGACACGTGAGGCTGTGTGGGCCCCACCCAGGAACCGAGAGGCAGGAGCACGTGAGTTGGTGGTTGGGTGGGTCCAGGGGTGAAGCCTTCCCAGGTGGAAAGGTGACGCAGGAAGGTCTTGGCCAGAGAGGGGAGGATGTTAGGCACAGCAGGTAGACTGTCAGGCCCCTCATCCTCGGACCCAGGGCTGGACACAGGCCCTCTGAGCCTCCGGGTTCCTGGGTTTAACAGGCCTGGTCTCTCAGGGCCTGAGAAGCTGCAATGCTTACCCATCACAGCAAAACAAGCAACCGCCCCATCTCAGGGCTGGATGGCAGCGAGCGCACGTTCTCACAGCTCTAGAGCTGCAAGGCATAAAGTCCTGCCTTGTTTCCTAAAGAGGAGACTGGCCACAAAGCGTCTGGCTTCGAGCTCTTTGGAAAGCTAAGAAACAACACGCTCTCCACTGTGCTCTTACAGCCTCCCGGGAACCTATCTTACAAAGGCCTGTGAAACGCAGTTCCGGGCTGGGCTGGGCTGGGCTCAGCACCAACAGCCATCAACCTATCGATTCCCCTCCACTCGTCTATTTACTTATTTAATCATTCATTCTTTATTTTTTTTACTGGGGTATTTTCTATAAAATCTTAGGTATCATGTTAATTTACCTGATCAATTCAACAGATGCCTCAAAAATAATGAGATATCTTAAACCCCGAATACCATATCATACCTAATCAAATTAACAATAATTCTTGACTATTATCTAATGTCCAGTCTAGAGGAAGTCTCCCCAGTTGTTCTGACACCTGGCTTAGGAAAACCTCTGGGGCGAAGGCCCACTCCCAAGACCCGCTCCTCCAGGCTTCATCCCCCTCCCTCATCCTTGACTCCCAGGCCTTCCACCTGAGGCCTTCCTTCAGGAACCAACCTACCCAACATGCCCATTGGCACCCCTTCTAACTGTGGGTTGCGGGCACCCTACCAAAGGCCTTTGGGATCTGCCCAAGAATGAAGGGCAGAGGCTCTTCAATTTCAAATCCGGCTTCTCCTTCTCATGCACACTAAGCTCAAATCTTGCCAAATGATTTGCTTTAACCTGAACATCCGTCTGCCTCTGGGCCTTTGCATGGCAGCTTCTTCTGCCTTCAGTGCCCTCTTAGCACCTTACCTGCTCGATAAATACTTTCTCATCCTTTCCAGAAGCAGCCAGTGTCTCCTGCTCTGGAACCCTTCCCCAAGGTGATGTGACAACACCTCTATAGACTTACGTGTTCCCTTTTGGAGCACATGTCATATCCATTGTGACCATCCCCAGCACTGTGAAGACCCCTGGGGACAGTGGTTGTGCCAGCCATGTCTTCTCTCACCAGGGCCCAGCACAGGGGATGGCACTTCATACTGCCCCATTGTTTGAGTTTTGAGTAACTGAAAGGATGACTATTTTACCACATATTTTACAGGGTGAAACATTTTTATTTATAAAAAATACAAAAGGGAGGACCTTTTTTTTGAGGAAGATTAGCCCTGAGCCAACATCTGCTGCCAATCTTCCTCTTTTTGCTGAGGAAGACTGGCCCTGAGCCAACATCCATGCCCATCTTCCTCTACTTTATATGTAGGATGCCTGCCACAGCATGGCTTGACAGGTAGTGTGTAGGTCCACACCCTGGATCCGAATCAGTGAACCCCGGGCTGCCGAAGCTGGATGTGCAAACTTAACCGCTGCACCACTGGGCCGGCTCCCAAAGGGGAGGACTTTTGCTTCCAAAAACGATGGAATAACAATGACTGAATATATCTTCCCACTGGAATCAATCAAAAAATGGATGAAGTATATGAAATGATGGTTTGCAAGATACTGGATATCAGGCAACAAAGGACGGAGACCCCAGAGAGATGGAAAACAAGCTAGGGGAGCCATAGGGTTGCCCCAATGTGCTGCCTAGAAAGAGTCCCCGGGCTGCTGTGCAGGCAGGAGGAACCCAAGGGGACTCTCTGAGTTGAGGCAATGGGGCCAGAGTCAGGAAGACCAAGATGTGTAGAGATCACCCACAGAGCGCTAAAGAGGAGGCGTCTGCCCAGAGAGAGGACTCCAGGTTCTAGAGACGGTCCCTGGAGCACTCACTGACTGCAATCAGGGTCTGCCTGTGGAAAACAATCCCAGCCACAGAAAGAACCACCAAGATCAGAGGCAACTGTCCCCTTTGCTCACACAGGGCCAGGAAGAGTGCTTGTTCCCATCGTCTAGAAGATAGAACTGAGAAATGGGGAGATTACTCGGAATTTGGGACTTGCTCTACTAGAGGGGAACAATTAGCCGTGACTGCCTACTGCTCTGGTTCCACTTCAAAGGATTCTCAGAAATCAAGACCCAAAGGATCAAACTGCTGCCAAGTGAATTAACCACAACCTGGAACAAAGCTCAAGAATGTTTACGGAAATACGGAGCTATCCAGCACCCGAGAAGGAGAACTCACAATGTCGATTGTCCAGTCAAAAACCACCAGGACCGCTATAAAGAAAAACTCAGATAATGAGGAGATACATCAACCAATTGAAACCAACCCGGAGCTGACACAGATGTTAGAATCAGCAGACAAAGACATTTTCAAAGTTGTTAAAACAGCATTCCACATGTCCAGGAAGCTAAGTGGAGACAATGAAAGATATTTTTTAAAAGGACCAAATTGAAATTCTAGAGATAAAAACTATAAGGTCTGAGACAAAAATACACTGATGGGATTAATGGCAGATCAGAAATTGTGGAAGAAAAGACTAATGAATCTGAAGACATGGCAATAGAAAGCATTTAAAAGAAAACAGAGGAAAAACAATTTTAAAAATAGATAGAGCATTCTTAAACTGTGGCATAACTTTAAGCAGTGTGTAATGGGAATCCTCAAGGTGTATGAATCAGAAAAACACTTGAGGAGGAAATAATGGCTAAAATATTTCCAAATTTGATGAAAACTGTGAACCCATAGATCCAAGAAGCTCAGAGAACTTCAAGCACAAGGAAATGTCACCAAGACATATAATAATCAATTTGCTGAAATCACTGATAAAGAGGAAATCTTAAAAGCAGCCACAGAAAAAGGATGTGTTACACACAGAGGAACTTATATAAGAAAGACAACAGGTTTCTTGTTGAAAACAATGCAGGAGAGAAGATATGACACAACATCCTTAAAGCACTTAAAGAAAGAAACAAGCAAACAAGAAAACCTGTCAACATAGAACTTTATAACTAAAAATATATTTTTCAAAAATGGAGATGAAATAAATACTTTTAAAGACATTTAAAAGATGAAAGAATCCATTATCAACAGACCTGCTCTGCAAGAAACGTTAAAAGTAGTCCTTCAAGTAGAAGGAAATAATACCAAAGGGAACAATGGGTCTGTGAGTCAGGACATCAAAAATAGGAAGTCCATGGGTTACTTATGCTATAAATGAAGTGGTATAACAACGTACCTTCAAAAGGGTATAATGAAGCTAACCTGTGAGTGGGAAACACTGATAAAAAGGAGTTAGAGGCGATAAGCCAAAAAACATAAGACTGAATCATAAATATACTCAATTAATCCATAGGAAGGCAGAAAAACTGAAATGGGCAAAAAGAACAAGTGAGACAAATAGGAGACATTTGACAGTACTATAGATTTAAATCTGATCATATAAATCATCATGACAAAGGTAAAGTGTCTAAATACCCCACTGAAAAGGAGAGACTGTCGGATTGGATAAAAAAGCGAGGCCCACCTATGTGCTGTTTTGAAGTAAGTCACCTCAAAAATAAAGACGCAGGTCAACTAAGAGTAAAAAGATGGGAAAACATATGCTATATTAAAGGAGTGGATATATTAATTTCAGACAAAGTAAATTTCACAGCAAAGTATCACCAGGAGTAAGTGTGGTCATTTTATAATGAGAGAAGGATCAGTTCATCACGACGACACAATAATCCTAAATGGCCACGTACTTAATAACAGAATTTCCAGATATTTGAAGCAAAAACTGATAAAACTGGCAGACTCTTGAAGACAAACATGATTTGAACAGCACGTGGACTAACTTTAGGTAGCAGAAGTTTATAGAGCACCCCACCCTACAATAGCAGTGCTCACATTCTTCTCAAGTGCACATGAAGCACTTACCCTAAGAGACCAGTCTAGGCATAAATCACGTCTCAGATCATTTTAAAGGACTCAAGTCAGAGAAAGCACATTCCTTGCCAACATAGAATTAAATTAGAAATCAGGAACAGAAAATTTCTGGAAATTCCTCCAGATGTTTAGAGTCTTCTAAATAACACACTTCTAAATAACTCATGGTTCAAAGAAGAAATTAAAAGGAAAATGAGAAAGTATTTGGGATTGAATGGGAATGAAAACACAATGGAAGCAGTAACGGTGGGGGTGGCATGATCGTATCAGCAGACATAAAAAAGCATTCAGGAAATTTAGTATCCATTTCTGATTAAAAAAACGAACACCACCAAAAAAGCCAGGCACAGAAGGGAACTCAATCAGAAACAGCACCTGTGCAAAACCTTCCCCTAACTTCATGCATAATGGTGAAAGACTGAAAGTTTTTCTTCCAAGATCAGAAACAAGACGACGTCTGTTCCTACCACTTCCAGTTAACATCGTGCTGGAGGCTCTGGCCAATGTAATAAGGCAAGAAAAAGGAATAAACATCACCCACATTAAGGAGGAAGAAGTGAAATTATCTTTATTCACAAATGTGAGGATTGTTCATGTAGGAAATTGGATGGAATCAACAAAAAAGGTACTACATCTAATATCTGAGTTCACCAAGTTTACAGGATACAAGATCAATATAAAAAAAACAAATGTAATTCTATACAGTAGGAACAAGCAATCAAAAATTAAAATAATACCAAAAATATTGTTTAAGATAGTATCAAAAATATGGCAAAAGCTGAGAAAGACCTGTACACTGGAAACTACAAAAGAGTACTGAGAGAAATTAAAGAGAGAGACACAGTGTCCATGGGTCAGAAGACTCAATACTGTTAAGATTAGGCCTCAAATTGACTTACATATTCAATAAAATGCCAATAAAAAACTCAAAAGTCTTCATAGAAATTGACAAACTGATTCTAACATTCATATGGAATTGCAAGTGACCTAGAAAAGTCAAAATGCTTTTTTAAAAAATAGACGACTAACATTATCAGACTTCAAGAACTACAGTAATTAAGACAGTGCATAAAGATAGATAAATGGATCAATGGTACAGAATAGAGAGTCCAGGAACGGACCCAGACAAATACTGCCAACTAACTTTTGACAAAAGCCCAGAGAAAATTCAGTCGAGAAAAGATAATCTTTCAAACAAATGATGCCAGAACAATTGAATATCCATATTCAAAAGAATTAAATTTGTATCTATAACTCATACCATGTACAAAAATTAACTAAAATAAATCAGAGATTTAAATGTAAAATCTAAAACTGTAAGTTTCTGGAAGAACACCCACCTGAAAAATTTATGATTTGGGGCTGGCCCCGTGGTCGAGTGGTTGGGTTCGTGCGCTCCGAAGCGGGCAGCCCAGTGTTTCGTTGGTTCAAGTCCTGGGTGTGGACATGGCACTGCTGGTCGGGCCACGCTGGGGCGGCGTCCCACATGCCACAACTGGAAGGACCCACAACGAAGAATATACAACTGTGTACCGGGGGACTTTGGGGAGAAAAAGGAAAAAATCTTTAAAAATTTATGATTTGGGGCTAGAGAAAAATTTCTTAAAGACGAAACCAAAAGATGTAGTTCATAGAAGAACAGATTGATGAACTGGACTTCATCAAAATGAAAAACTTCTGCTCTTCAAATGACACTGTTAGGAGAATAAAAAGCTAAGCTGTAGACTGGGAGAAAATATTTGCAATTGCATGTCTGATAAAAGTCTTGAATCTAGAATATGCAAACAACTCTTGAAAATCAACAAGACCAATAACTCAATAAAAAATTGTGGGTACTTCACCACAGAAGTATTTATTTGCACATGTGCAAATAAGTGCATGAAAAGATCCTTAACATCATTAGTCATTAGGGGAATGTAAACTAAAACCCTCTGAGATATGGCTTCACACCCCTTAGGATGATGGTAATAACAAAGGCACCACACCAAGACATGGCGAGAATATGGAGCAAGTAGGACTCACCCACTGCTGGTGCAGATGTAAAATGGTACAATTGTGTTGGAAAAGAGTTTCACCATTTCACGAAAAATTAAATGTAAGCTATGATATGATCCAGCCATTCTGCTCCTAGATACTTACCCACAAGAAATGAAAACATGTTCTTGTACAAAAACTTATGGAGGAATGCCCATAGCAGCTTGATTTGTAATAGCTCAAACTGTAAACAACCCAAATGTCCATCAGAGGGTGAGGTTATGAAATAGCTCTTATATCTGTGCAAGAGAACACCACTTAGCAATAAAAGGGAGTGAACTATTTACTGACACATACAGTAACATCGAGGAATCTCAAAACAATTTTACTGAGTGAAACAAGCCAGAAAAAAAGGAGGATATACTACATGATTTCATTTTTATAGATATCTAGGATATTCGAGCCTAGTATATAGTGAGAAAAACCATAAGTTTCCTGGGGATGGAGTGGGCAGGGAGGTGTGGGATGAAAGGATTGCAAAGGGCCAGTGGAGGCATTTTGGGTACGAACATGTTCATTATCTTTATCGTGGTGATGTTTTCACAGGCATGCACAGGTGAAAATCTGTAAAATTGTCCCCTTTAAATCTGTACTGTTTACTGTATGCAAATTAAGTCTTTGTGACGGTTAATCTTATGTGTCAACTTGGCTGGGCCATGATGCCACATTGTTTGGTCAAACATCAGTCTAGACGTTGCTGTGAAGGTATTTTTTAGATATAATTAATATTTAAATCAGTAGACTTTGAGTAAAACAGATTACCTTCCATACTGTGGATGGGCCTCATCCAGTCAGTCGAAGGCCTTAGGAGAAAACGGACTGAGGTCCCCCAAGGAGAGAGAATTCTGCCTCTAGACTGCCTTTGGACTCAAGACTGCACCAACTCTTCCTGGGTCTCCAGCCTGCCTGTCCCACAAATTCCGGACTCGCCTGCCCCCACAACGGCACGAGCCAATTCATTAAAATAAATCTCTCTCACTCTGTGTCTCCTATTGGTTCCATTTATCTGGAGAACACTGACTAATACACCTCTACAAAGCTGTTAAAAATAATGAAAAAGGGCCAGCCCCAGTGGCCTAGTAGTTAAGTTCAGCACGCTCTGCTTTGGCAGCCCAAGTTCGATTCCCGGGCATAGACCCACACCACTCGTTGGCAGCCATGCTGTGGCTGCAGCTCACGTAGAAAATAGAGGAAGATTGGCAACAGATGTGAGCTCAGGGTGAATCTTCCTCAGCAAAACAAATAAAGTAAAAAATAACAAATGATACAAAGATAAGAACCCTCATCCACATTCCCATTGACAACATTTAAATCTACAAAAGGAAAAATTATCATGATACATTCAACAAAGACAGTTGGAAAAAATGATTTCAGACGTATGTGGAAGGTTCATGCCTGTTTTTGTCTTATTTATACCTTTCTTTATTTTTTACATCTCAAAGAATTAAAAGGTGGGGCTGGCCCCATGGCAGAGTGGTTAAGTTCAGCGTGCTCTGCTTCACTGGCCTGGCTTTGCCAGTCTAGATCCCAGGTGTGGATCTACACCACTCATCAGCCATGCTGTGGCAGCGACCCACATACAAAATACGGGAAGATGGGCACAGATGTTAGCTCACAGGTAATCTTCTCCAAGCAAAAAAAGAGGAGGATTGGCAACAGATGTCAGCTCTGAGTGAATCTTCCTCAGGTGAAAAAAACAAAAAAATTAAAATGAACTAACTCCAAAAATTAAGAAAGTTCCTACCAATTAATAATAAAAAGACAAACACACCAGGAAAATCTTGGCAAAGGATATAAACAATTGATTTACAGAAGATGTTAAAATGACACATACATGGGAATTATTCAGCCTCATGAGATCTAATAAACGGAAATGAAGACAGCAAGAACAACTGTCGCTGGCCTGAGCACTGTCCAGGATGCTGGCGTCAACAGTAAGGTCCAGGCTGATGTGGTTAGGCTGGAAGGGCACTCTCAGCTTCCGTTGGGAGGGACGTAAATTAAAGTAACGAATTTTGGAATTCACTTGGTGCCACATAGCAAGGCTTTACAATTGCGTCTTTATTTTGACCTAATGGTTCTAGTTTTACAATCTTTTTCTACAAATGACTACAACTATAGGAAAAGATTTAAGTGCAAGCATGTTCATTGCTGAAACGTTTAAAGAGTAAAACAGTAGGAACAGTCTAAATGTAGAAAAAATAAAAAAGTGATTGATTAAATAAATGGTGGTATTTATGCATCATGGGATTTCAGACTGCTGTGAAAACAGTGTTCTGGAAGAATATACAATGCCGTGAAATAACGTTCACTACTAAGGAGCCTGTTTACTAAAGACCTACGGAGGGAACCTGCAAAGAGGGCAATGAAAGGTACGAAGGACACGCTAAGTGCTGTTGACGGAGTGGCAGACTGAGGGGCCTTCTCTTTCCTTCGGCTCGTCTCACTTGACTCAGGAATGAGAGCAGGCGGCCCAGCGTGTTCGGGAGCAGACTGCTCAGGGCCAGACTTCCTGCATCCGGCCTGGGCCACCTTCAAATCCTGGGGCGGTCCCTTAACTCCTTCACGCCCCGGCTTTCATACCTGTAAATGCAGGCACTGAGGGTTGTTATGAGGTTGGGCTGAGCGATCTCTGTGTGTACAGGACTGGGAACAGTGCCCGGCACGCAGTATGGAACACAGAGACACTACTCAAAATTATTAAGACTGCATGGATAAAAGGGATGATTATTCTCCAGAACAGCCCCTTGACTCCATCTCCCAACCCCACGGCAGTGCCGTCTCAGGTGCTCAGCCAGGCCGCTCGCCGTCCTCACGGAGCCTGCAGTCTCCCTGGCTGCATCTTCTCACCCTGTTCTTTGTCACCTGCCTTTTATGCTTCCTTCTGTGCTGCGGCTCTTCCATCAGCCTGAAAGCTCCCTGAGGCGGTGGCCGACAGCCATGGTTTTGACGTCTGTCCCCGGCACCTGGCCAGTGCCTGTCTCAATACACATCACGGACATCTCCCCAGTTCTTCTAGCCAGAGGCCTGGAGTCATTCCGGACACCTCTGCCATGGCCCACAGTTTCTCAGTTCCCGAGGCCGGTCAACGCCACCTCCTATGGAGCTCCTGAATCCCCCGGTGTCCCTCCGTCCTCCGCCTCCAAGAGGAGCAGCCAGGCCGTCGTCTCTCACCTGGACTTCTACGCCTGCCGCCCACTGCTGCCCCGCCCCCTCCCTCCACCCTCATCCTTCCCCAAGTCAGTGATGCCTGCAAAATGCCTACGGGAGACGCGTGTGGCACGTAGGAGGCCTTCGAAGGAAAGCCTGCGATTGGTCCAGAAGGAAGAATAGACCAGGCCCGCGGCAGTCCGCCCCTTTAGCTGCCTCCACACATAGATCCATACAGATCCGTTACAACACAGTTTCTGCTTGTCATAAAATACACTTTCCTCCCATCGTACCCACGGTCACACCCCAACATCTCGCCCAAACATCCAGCTCCAGCTTCAGGATCTCCGGCTGCTCTCGGGCAGCCTGCAGCCCACGACGACAGGACAAGCATAACACACTCAACAAGGAGGAGTGGAAAGAGAACAGGAAAAGGACAACTGATATTTCTGTTTTCAAAAACAGAGCAGGGAAGACGACGTGCACATATCCTGGAGACGAGGAGTGAGGCATGGAGACTGCCTGCCCAGACTGGGAGTGGGGGCCTTGGCGACCCACCCTCATGAGCCAGCCCTCCTCTTCAGGCGACTCCCCATTTCTGGTGCACTCTGTGGCCACCTGAGTGGTCCCCGATGTAGGACACCCCTTCTGTGGGCCAGATCTCAGCAGCCCAGTGACTGTCAGCTTGGTGCGTAGTGAGACCCAAGGATTTCCTCAAGGGTTGCGTAGTTACCACCCCTTGTTTTCTAGGCTTGGAGCGAAGGTAGTGATGTGATTCTCTAATGAACTTATTTTGGTTCAAAATTTAACATCCTATCCGTTCTGGCTAGTAATCAAAACCAGCCAATCAACAACAACAAATTGTCACTTGGTGGTAGGTGTTGGGATCCAGAACTGAGCTTTCTGTTTCCTAGCAACAGAATTCCGCACTCTGCTCATCTCCCATCTTCAATATCCATCGTGGTCTCTCCCCGGGCCCTGGGAGCCAGCAGCATCTGCCCTTGCCTGTGGACTGCATCCCGCCTGTGTCTTTGTAATGAGGTCAGTGTTGTGGCTCCTTGATAGGAGGCCCCAATCTTAGCTTTTATCCCACCTCCTTAGCCTTTTCCATCTTCACTGGGTTTCAGACTCCTCACCACCCTGGATTCCAAGTCATAAGTGCCCAGGGTTCTATTTTCTTCCCTCTTCCTTATAGGAGTTTTCGGTACACAATAGGAACTAGTCAACACACCAACATCCTGAAGTTTTCCCGCCTGACGGGGATTCTTTGCTCGATCAGTCTTTAGTCATGCTCCCAAACCTTCTTCTAGGCCCGTCTGTGCACTTCCTTGTAAGATCCAGTTTTAACAAGAACTGTGGTAAGTCACTTTATCCAGATTCCTGCTCCCCACGTCTGATTGCCCTCATATCTGATCAGGTTCCTCACTCTCACCCTCCCCAAGCTGACGTCTGACCACCTGGGCCTGCACAAAGATCCTGTGCGGTCAGTTTAGCCAGAACCCCCTCCCTACCCTTGGTGTTGATGTTTCCTCTTAGTAATTTTCCATCCACTGACCCCCACCTGCTCCTTGGCTGTAAGTGTCTACTTGCTCGCGCTGTATTCAGAGTTGAGCCAAATCTCTCCTCCACTGCGAAATCCCATCGCAGCGGTCCCTATACCATCACAATGGTCCTGAGGACAGTCTGCCTCACCACCTTTAACAAGTGCCCTTGATTTTTTCATTAACATGTCAAACTCCTGACGTTGCAGCCACGGAAGTCTCAGGGTCTGAGTTCCAGGATAAAGCAGGCCCTTTAACTCACCCGTGCTTGAAGCACTCTCCCCAGCCATCCCCGTCCCCATCGTCCTCCATCCTTTGGCATGACAGCTCCAATTTATCCTCCCAAATTCAACATAGACTACATCTCTCCTCGAAAAGTGTTTGTCAGACAAAGAAAATTACAGAAAACCAAATTATTGGGTGGGCAACCAACGTTTTAAGAAATGAATTAGGATAGAAGAGAAATATCAGAGAGTATTGAGAAGGTAAGTATTGCTTTGTGACCCTTTCATTTCAATTGTGTGTGTGTTTGTCCTAACAACGGTACCAAGAATGTCTGAAAGTCATTCTCCTGGAAGCTTCCTGGCTCATTCTCACTGCTCCCCACAACCTGCTTTGGGATGGGTGTTCCCCCGGCTCCTTAGCCCTCCCACCGCGGCCACACCGGACTGTACCTGCTGGGGTCCTCATCTGTTCCCCAAACTGACTGCCAGTTTCCAGGGGGCAGAAATGTATGTCTCGTCTGCTTCTCTTCCTCCAGCACTTGGACCTATGTGCTCAGGAAACAGACGTTGAATGAAGGAATGTCCAGAACACAACAGAAGTTCAGAATGGACAGGATGAGATGGAACGTGTAACACTTTAAAAGTTACCACCTTTTTAACAGGATTAAAGGCTTAAGTCTAAGGAATGACAATGTAGAGATTTGGGCATCGCTGGGTGGCTCCGCAGACTCTGATGGAGGGGACCCCTCCCTGGGCGGGGACAGATGCCAGCCCCGCACAGAGACCAGGGGTTCTGCCGCTCGCCCCCCAGGGTCTCAGGGCAGGATCTGAGCACTTCCCTGCTGGCAAAGGGAGATGGAAACTGCAGTTTGGGAAGATAGCAGAAAGGGAAGGCAGAGTGTTTTAATTAAACAAGAATAGAAAATGTACGAAAAATATCTCCTCGACACAATCTCATGAGAGCAGGAGTGCTGCCCGAGCCCCTGGCGAAGCGCCTCACGGAGCCAACCGCTGGACCAGCTCAGACGGCTGGCCTAGAGACTTCTCTGCCTTGGTTTCCCCTGCAGGAGCTTGTATGTGTGTGTACACATGTGGTGTGTGTGGTGTATGATGTGCATGTATGTGGTGTATGTGTGAATGAGAGAATTTGGGTGTGTGGTGTGTGCATGCACACAAATGTGTGTGGTGTGTGTATTGTGCGTGGCATGTGTGTGCGTGTGCTGTGTGCATGTGCGTGGTGTGTATGCGTGTGCACGTGCACGCAGGCCCGGTGGAGAGCTGTCCCTTCATGCCCTCAGCAGGTCCTGAGCAGCCCTCCCGGGAGGCTCCAGGGTCCCCTGAGCAGCCTTGCCCGTCAGGGCACAAGGTGCAGGAACTGCGTGGTGACCATCTTTACTTTTCTTTGCTGTTCAGTCCAGTTCTCAGGACCTCCAGTGGCTCCGTGGGAAGGGCCCCCAGCACCCACAAGACCCAAGGGGTCTCTGGACTCCCCCTCCTCATGCAGAGGAAGACACTCTGACTCGGGAAAGATGAGCTCCTGTTAGTGTCCACTCACCTGCAGGAAGCCGGCACCTGGGGTGGGTCCTGCGGCCCGGTCCTGCAGTGCTCAGAGCCTTCCTGTAGCAGGACCATCTGGTGAGCACCTGGACTTGGGAGCTTGTCTCCTGAGGGGACACGAGAGGGAGCAGTGGGGATGGGGACACTGACCCCAAGGACACACCTTCTCCGTCCTCAGCTTGTTTGTAGGAGCGAACCAGTTTTGCAGATGATAATTAACCATGCAAATGAAATGGATTATAATTATTGTTATCCTGCTCAGAAAATCCACCTTCACGGGACCAGTCCCTGGATGGGGAGTTTGGAGACTCAGTACAGGGGCCTTGTCGGGTGATGGGCCAGGAGACAGCTCACCAAGACCAGGACAGCAGGCAGAGGCGGAGGCACCAGAGGGGACAAGGAGAGTGCTCCTGGGCACGTGTCCCTCTCTGGTGTAGCACCACTGACTGCTCCCATCCTACGCTGTGCTCTCTGTGGGTTCAGTGACACGTGTACACCCCAGAACAGGCCTGACAGGGCGCACCTAGGGAAAAGGCCCAAAGCACCCTGCAATTAGAATAAACTGGTGCCCCGACCCAAGGCGAGCTCTGGAACCACAGCGTTGCCGGCTGTGGCTGGGAAAGGTGAGCCAGCGGACCAAGCACCTCAAGTCCACAAACTTCACGGAGGCCAGGCTCAGGCTCCCCGTCAGGTGCCCAGGCTGCAGGCGCGCCGGGCCGTCTCTGTCGCCATCCAGAGGCGCGGCTCAGGCGCAGAAGCCCTCTGCCTGCCTCCCTTGCCAGTCCCGGGGCCCGCGCGGGATCCCTGCGGCGCCGGGCACGCGCGTCGGGCGCGCCCCTCGCCTCGGTGGCCAGCGCGCGAGCCCGGGCGCGCAGCGACGCCCAGAGCCGCGGGGCCGACGTCCCCGGGCTCGGCGGGCGCGGGCGCGGGCGCGGCGCGGGGCGGGCCGGAGCGGGGCGCAGTGGGCCGGAGCCCGGGCGCGGCGGCGGCGGCGGCGGCGGCGGCGGAGGATGGCGCGCGCGGGGCCCGCACGTGGAGGCCGACGCGGGGGCGCGGGCAGGGCCGGCTGCTGAGACGCGCTGCTGCCCCCCGCGCGGGCGCCGCGGCTTCAATGGCGCCATCGCCCAGGACCAGCAGCCGGCAAGATGCGACCGCCCTGCCCAGCATGTCCTCAACTTTTTGGGCGTTCATGATCCTGGCCAGCCTGCTCATCGCCTACTGCAGTGAGTACCGCGCGGCCCGGGCCCCGCACAGCCCTTTGGCCCTTCAGCCCCTGCCCCGGCCCCGGCGGGGCGCCCCGGGGCCGCCCGGAGTCTGTACGGAGTTGCGAGCTCGGGGCGCGCCGTCCCCCGGGTCCCGGC
Source organism: Equus asinus (assembly GCF_041296235.1). NCBI lineage: Eukaryota > Metazoa > Chordata > Mammalia > Perissodactyla > Equidae > Equus > Equus asinus. Next base: position 14,228,057 of record NC_091793.1, on the reverse strand, counting down.
CGGTCCCCCGCTGGGCCAGGAGGGCGAGAGTCCGCCCAGGCTACCGGCACTCGGGCACTTTGGAGGCGGGCGCCGCTGCCCGAGCCTCCGTCTCTGGACTCCGGGGCAGGGCCCGGGCGCCAGGCCCCAGGTGGCGCGGCGCGTCCCTGCAAGGCGATGCCCCGGGCTGCCTGGCGTGCTGCCGCCGCTCCTGGCCCAGGCCGGCGATCCGAGCCGAGCCGAGCGCTCCGGAGGCGGCAGCAGCTCCGGGCGGCCGAGCAGCACTGACGGGGATGTCGGCGGAGCGCCCTGCCCAGCGCTTTTTGCCGGCGACGCTCCCGCCAGGGATGAAGGGGGACGCGGCGGCCGAGCCTGGAACGGGGCGTCTCGGGCAGGAGCGGGGCTCAGGCTTGGACGCATGGCTGGGGCTTCTGCTTTCCTGGGAAGCAGACTCGCTGGCGCTTTCTTGAAAAAGAGGAGAAGTGAGGGCTGGGGTGGCTGAAGGTGTCCGAGAACCTGAGCCGGAGACCCAGCGGGTCTTTCGCGGGGCGACGGGGCTGGGGGCTGGGGTGGCGCGGGCTTGTGGGCGTCCGGGGCACAGCTGGGGGCTGGGGTGGGTGTGGGGTGTCAGGGGAACGGGAACAGGCTCGGGGTCCGCTGGGGTGAGTCGGGCGTGGGCTGTGCCCTGGGCACAGGCTCCGGGCTGGGCGAATGAGAGGTGGTCGGAGTCCCGGGCACAGCCTGGGGACTGCAGTGGGGGTGGGTGATCAGTGCTCTGGGCGCACGTTCGCAGCCGGTTGGGGTGGGTGGGGAGAGGTCAGCGTCCAGGGCACAGGCTTGGCCCGGGTTGGCGCGGGGTGGTCGGTTCCTCCGCCGGCCGCCTGGCTCAGGCTCCTGTCCTTTCCCATCCCAACGGGAGAAAAGGACGGGTCGGGTGCTGGGGAACACCTGTCATGGAGAATTGCCATGGGCGCTGGAGGTGATGGAAAAATATGGATTCTTTACCAAAAAAAGAGGCCAGCGCGGAGCCTTGCTCCCCCGCCACCACCTCACAGCGCGGGGCCTCCTCGCGCCCAGTCTGAGCCTCCGCCGTCCCCAAAATGAGGCTGCTGCGGGCCACGGAGCCCCGGGACAGCCCAGCCCGCCAGATCGCGAGGGAAACCCGGTGCCTGGAGCAGGAAATGTCCTACTTGCTTCAGCCAGGTTGTGCCTTTTCCTACAATTGCTGGCGACAGCTGGGGCACCGCGCCGGGAGGTGTCGCGGGGCGGGAGGATTCCCAGGGGCATCGTACCCTGGGCCGCCCAGACAGGCACCGCCACCCGGGGTGCAGACAGCGCACCTCTCACACGGCGACCGCCGGCCTGGCTGCGGGGAGCGGGGTCTGGGGCGTTGAGCGACGTTTGTGCCCACTCCCCAGTTGCCCGCGGCCATCATCTCGGGCCCGCGGGTGGCATTCACGAATCCCGGAGCGGAGCCCCAGCGCCGCTTCCTTGGTGATGTGGAAAGGTTTAATGGCAGATAAACTCCCGCCACACCGAAACCAGCCATTTGAACGCACTTCCTACTGGCATCAAGGGAGGGGGCTCCTTGAGCGGTGTTTGGGAAGGGGACCATAGCGTCTTGAGCCCCCTGGGTGTAGTTCCTGGCTGACTCTGGCCACAGCGTGCTTGGGGCCAAGGCGAGAACCCCAACAGCAGGCTGGCTGGGAGGCAGCCCTCCAGGTGGGGAAAAGAGCAATTACTAATTGTTGTTAAGTACAGGACAACCAGCCTGTGGCTTCCACACTTCCCACCCCAGTGCTGGTCAGGGCCTCACGTTCCCACCTTCTCAGTGTGTGTAGCTTCTGCCCACTCCACCCTCTGCCCACTCGAGCCCCAAGGCCCCGTGGCTTGTGCTCCCTGACACTCACACCTCCGCGGGTCTGCCGCCTGCTCCAAGCTCCTGGAGTGTAGCGTCTGGGGCCTGCCAGGGGCTCAGACCAGCAATGACCCTGAGGCCCCTCTTACAATCAGACCCCTTAGGAAGCCACCTCAAATTCTGGAATCAGCTCTTCCAGCAGGACTAGGATGTTTGGTAAAAACGTTTTATCCAGAAGAGTAGAAATCACTAATAATAGGAGCTTGGGTTAACCACATTTTAGGCTTGTTTCCATCTCCATGTAGTGGAATAATTGACAATAAGATAACGTTTTTCGACACACCATTGCCCCAGAAATGCACTTGGAGAAATTAAAACATTTTTCACTAAAATGCAGAATAGTCATAATAATAATTTATAGCTTGGAACTGCAGCCCTCCAGAAAAAAAATGCTTTTTTTTTTCAGAATTGATAAAGCAAATGAAATGCAAATGAAATAGTTGCTATGATATCTGTTCTCTTTTCCAAATATATCTGGGATGGAGAAGAATACTTAGCATGCTTGTTTGTAAATTGTTTTTGTTATCAGTGAGGATTTTTATTACCCAAAATGTTTTTGTGTTATGGAGCAGATATATTTGTATTGTATTAATTAGGGAAACTGATAAGTATAATGCAGGATTCAATTATCCTGCCTATTAAACCTGTGCGTTTCTCTGCAGCACGGAAGGTACTTGCTTCCTGGCGCTGCTCAGAGAGCTGGATTATTTCTTGGCCTGGTTTTCAGTTTGGGGGTAGTCAGTCCTCTGTTCTTGGCCCCGGGAAGGACCTTCCTGCTTTGCAGTGGGCCGAGATCATATTTAAGGAGATGGGCTCCACCCTCTGGCTGGAGAAAGACCTGCAGTCCACCATGTAGGTTAGTTGCTATAGTGACACTGCCTTGTCGTTTTCTCCTGTTCGGGAAGAATTGCCCGGAAAAGCAGAATGAGGAAGGGGGCCCTCGATAGCTTTCTGTAACATGCCTGCTCCGTCCTCTGTGTGCATCCTCTTGACAGCAGGCTGGGTTCTCGGTAAAGATTGGACCTGGAGGATGAGAAAGTTGAAACTCCTTCGTTCTGGCCTGGGGAAACCTCCGTCACTGTGGCTTAGAAAGAACTGATTCAGATCGTCTCCTCTTTCGTAGCTCTGGAGCAGAGAGGTCAGCCTGGACTTGGGAGGAGTGGGACCGCTCTGGGCAACCAGACGGGTGTGTGCACCATGCTCCTTGCCGAAGATGTGGTCCTTCCACCCTGGCTTACGGCATGTTAACTGTAATGACAATGAGGAAGACGGAGGAAATGATGCGCTTGTGAATGCCTTACGACACCGAGCCTTGACGTGACACTCGTGTGCAATATTCAACTCAAAGGCAGAGGACACTGCTTTAGCGTAGATTCTGGGTTCCCTGTGCAGAAGGGCTTGGTGGACAGACATTCCTGGCATGTACACGGTGGGAGGAAACTGTATTTTAAAGGACCAGGGAGCCGTGTGGGGAAAGGCAATGGGTCTGTGTTTTTGATGTGGATTTTTTTTCAAATAAATCCCATCAAAATTGAATTGTATGTTTAAGTTAAGTCTCACATCCTCAGCTGCAACTAGGAGAAGATGTTACAAACAACTTCAGAATTGTTTTTAATCCATTAGAATACTAACCGAGCGTAGGTTCTCTGATGTTGAATTTCCTTATAAATACAATTTATTGCATATTTAGGAGAGATTAGAATATGCCACTTTCCTGCTGTTCAAATTTTATTTCTGGGGTTCTTGAAGAAGTGAAATTGAAAGTACTGGAGGATTAATGAAGTGATGCCATTCAGGAGTTTATTTCTCATCTTGGCTTCTTTTTTTTTTTTCTTTTCCTCCTACTGTGTTTTTGTTTGGTGAATTTCTGGCATGAGAAGATGGGCTGTTTGCTACGTAAAGATAAGTTGACCTCTCTTTGTGGAATTTGTATCAGCCGAGGGTCAGCAAGGGAGAGGCGGTTTTCCCGGGAAGCATCGTTCTCTGGGACGAAGAGCCCTGGGGGGAGGACCTTGTGGGGTTGTCCAGAACAGTGTCCTTCTTGACGACAGCGCTGAGTGATGGCCAGCTGCCGGGCTGACTTGCGCTCCACTGTCCCCTCCTCCGAGGCCCGTCTGTTGTCCTTACCCTGAGATACTGCGATCGTGCTGCAGGGAGAGTCCACACTCCTCCTGGATTCTCCCTGGCATGTCATTCCCTCGATGCCCGAGGACAGGACATCCACGGGAGGGGGCTGGCTGCGACCGCTCAGCGTGACGGTCTCCTGGCTGAATTCTGCCCTGGTATTCCCCGCTCGGGACCTGCCACTCGGCATCCCAGGAATGAAATATGTAGATCAACTTTTGTGGCGTGAAGTATGTTCAGGTGACTTTTATGGGCGTAATTATGGGAAAATGTTATGATAATGTGGCACTAGAAAAGGGAAGAAAAGCAAAACATTAAAATCCCCATTTCTTTATATAGCTTCGCATCTGCGCTGGTTTAGAAGGGCTCATTTTTGCATTAGAATGTGGTGCTCTGGAGTTAATGACCTCTACAGAATGCCACCTGTCACCGAGAGCACCCTGGGTGATGGCCGAGTGACAGGGAGGACCCTGATAAGGAGGACCTGGATCCGGCTCTCCCGTGTGCGAGTGGCTAGGATGCTGGAGTGAGAACTGCGGGGGAGAGGCCTGGGATCTGCTGGGTTTTATTTGTTTGGGGAATTGTCCCCGGCTGCCCTCTCAGGAGGCTGGGCTGGCACTTCAGGCTGATAGAGCCTGGCGATGTCCTTTCTAAAAGCTCCCTTGCATGCGTTCACGGACCCTCCGAGCTGCAGTCTCGGGGTGCCAGGGCTGCCCCCCGTTCCTGTGGCTGCTGTGAGGGCCCCTCCTTCCATCCTGGAGGGCTCTCTGGAGCCGCCTGAACGGCCGCTGGCTCCTCTCTCCCATCCCCTCTCCCCTGTGCACGTTTTCCAGATCTGGGCCCAGAGCGTGTGCTCGCTAAAACTCCCGGCAGGCAGCACAAGCTGTCTAGATGGCTAGGTTTTCCAGCAACGGCCGAACAGCTGGCAGCAGATCTGGGCAACTATTCTCATCTCTCCTTCACCCAGGCGAATGTGGCGGAGGCTCCCTGAGGCTTTGTAACGCTTACTTATTTATTAAAATGGCTGGCAGGCGTTGAGGGTGGAATCAGTTTTGTCTCCAGCTAGGTGAGCGGGACTCCCCTGCAATCCCTGGGCCTGGTGGCTCTCGGGAGGCCCAGTTGCAGGTTTGCGTGGCAGCAGCGTCCTCCAGAAGGGCAGATCTGGGCCTGGTGGGACAGTGGCCCCTACGCAGTCTCCCTGGGAGAGGCTTCACTTATCTCGCAGAGGTCTTGCGCCCCCCGTTCCTGACGCATCAGCTGCAGTGGGGTCAGCCTCCCCTGTGGAGGGACTGGCCTTGGTGGGGCCCCACCTGGGGAGCTGGCTTTCTTTCCACATGTGTTGAATGAGGGAGGAGCAGTGGAGAGCCAGCCCCAGGCATTTCTGGAAGGCAGGAGTCCTGGCCTCCAGCTTATTCATGTGCTTAGGAATTAGGGAGCGCTGAGGGCAGAGAAATGGGCAACATGGTTGCCCTCCTGGGCTTGCATTCCAGTGGGGACCGGACGGTCAGCACAAAAGGAAGGCACTGGAGGAGGGAGATGAGCAGCCCGGCCAGGCACCCGGTTCTGTGGGTTCTTTGCCCTCTCTGGTCTCAGCCTGCCCCAACTTCAGAATGGCTGGTGCCTCCCAGGGGTGGTAGGCTGCAGTGAGGGTCTGGCCCTGAAGCCCCCTTCCATCCCTGGAGCCTTCTTTTTTTACTGCCTGGCCTTCCCTTGGCCTCTGTACTGCAGGGTGACCTCATGGCCCTGTCCCTGTGCCCAGCCTGCCTGTGAGTCCTTCTCCAAATACGTCTTGCCGTCTTCCAGTCTGTCTGCACCGTCGTCACCTGAGGCCCTCCCGAGCACATCACCATCATCCTCGGTGGTCCCTCTGTCTGCAGGCTGGCCACCCTGAGCCTCCACCCATGGCTCCCCTCAGAAAGAAAGCTCTGCACTGTCCACTCCGCACCATCTCTCACCATCTCCCCCCTCTCACATCTCTCGGGGCCTCACAAAACTGGATCTTTCCTGCCCGGTGGGACTGTCCATCGCTCTGGCCTGGCTTGGCGGAGTCCAGCCCCAAGGCCTCCACTGCAGGGCCTCCCTTCGTAGGAACGAGGTGTGTGTGCATTCCCACCTGCACACCCTGGTCTCTCTTAATGTGATATTCCACCACCTGCCAGGTCCCCTTCACAGTGACGCTCTATAGTGCCACTGAACGTAGGAGGGAAACCCCCCACTGCTGGAGAACACCTCCTCCAGGAAGCCTCTCTTGAACACACCGCCTCGTCTCCCTCTCCAGTGCTCATCGGGATGCCTGCTGTCAGGGCCCACTTCTCAGCTCTATTTTAGGCTCTGAGCTCTGGGGCATGGCTTATTGCCCCCAGGGGATGGACTGGTTCTCTGAGCCAATACTCATTGATCTGGGTGCCCAGGACAGTGAGCTGTGACTGGTGGGGGCTGAAAGTCTGGAAGCCAGGCCCAAGGATGAGGGGCTCCTCCGTATGATGGGCGGAGAGTCTGAAGGTCTGGAAGCCAAGCCTAAGGAGTGGGGGCTGCTCCAAATGATGGGGGGAGAGGCTGAAGGTCTAAGGTTAGGACCCAAGGACTGGGGGCTCCTCCAAATGATGGGGGGAGAAGCTGAAGTTCTGGAAGCCAGGCCCAAGGAGTGGGGGCTCCTCCAAATGACGGGGGAAGAGGCTGAAGGTCTGGGGGCAGGGCCCAAGGATGGGGGCTGGGCTGAAGAAGGGGGATGTGGCCAAAGGTCTGGGGCCGTGGCTGGAGAAATGTCCTCTGAAAAATGAAGGAGTTGCGGGATCCCCAAGGATGGATCTGGTTCTAACACTGTCTGATTAGAAAGAAAGAACAAGGAATGTGTGGACTCCCAGGGAAATGCACACTGTTTTAGAAAGCATCCCTTCCACTGTGGAGTAGAAAACCCTCGACTCTCCCAGGAGGCTCCCTCCTTTGCTTGGCTCCTACTGTGAAACCCCCCCATCCTCATTGCCCTTGAGTGCTTCCTCCCCAGATCCCTCTTTTCAGGGTTTCCCCCTCAGCACTGTGCACATTTGGGGTCGGGTCACTCTCTGGGGTGGGGCGGTCCTGGGCACTGTGGGGTGTTGGGCAGCATCCCTGATCCCCGCCCACTTGATGCCAGGAACCCCCACCCCCCACCAGTGCGACAACCAAGGATGTCTTCAGACCTTGCTGTGCAGCTCCTCGGGGCAGAATCGTCACCCCCGTTGGACCCTTGCTTTAGTCTGTGGGTCTCCAGTCAACCTAGTTGCGCTGGCATTTCCTGGTTTCCTGGGGCTCAGTGCCAAAGGGGTGACAAGCCCATGACCTTTTCTGTAACTGAATGGCCAGCCCAGGGATGGAGGACATTCAGCCCAGATGCCACCCCAGCAGGCGCAGTCTACCCCCTCTGCTCAGGCTCCTCCAGCCCCCCGACTGAGCTGCTGGAACAGCTGCTCTGGAGAGGAAGTGGCTCTGCCTTCCACGCGCTTCTGTTTCTGGAGCTCCGGACCCGCGTGGGTTATCAAGTTGCTTGCAGTCTCTTCTCTGCATCTTTGTCTCTGCGTATCTCACGGGTGACTGTGTAGCTGATGATAATAAAACCATTTAGAGGCCACCTCCCGCCCACCCTCGTTGGGAGCTGGGACTTTGGTGTTTCCAGCTGCGGCTTCCTCTCTGGGTTTGACGGTGGAGACGGACCTTCCCTCCCTGGTCCTCACGCTCCCATGAGTGGGCATGAGAGTCACTGGGTGCACATGCGTGGGCTGGGCTGCTGTCTGTGTGGGTGCAGCCTGTGAAGGTGCACATTTGGGTGTGTCAGACAGCGCTTTTGCAAACACACACACACGCACACTCCCCCTACCTGCGCGGGGCTCCCTGCTGCCCCAGACCCAGCCTGCACAGCGCTTTCCACTCTCAGACTTGGTGTGTCTTAAACCAAACCCATCCTCACCTCCAAAGTCAGGGATCCTGGGAGCCTCCATACACGGTAAGGCGGGTGGAGGGTAAGACTTGACTAGTCCTAAAGGCTTTCCTCACCAGTCAGTTCTTACCCAGAGAGGTGGAGGCAGAGGCTCCTCCCCTCCCCCTGCGTGGGCTACTTCCATGGCTGCTGTGCCTGCAAGCCGTGTCTGTGTTGCTGTGCACACGTGTGTGTACACACCACAGATAAGCATCCTACACCTCTCTTTTTTGAGCCTCCATTTCTCCACCTGGAATTGATGGTGCTAAGTGTCCTGCCAGGCCCGAGATTTCATGACCCTGAGGTTGGAGCTGAGTCTCATGGGTCTGCAGGGTTCTGGATCTGCTGTCCTAGGATCACGATCGAGGCCACAGACGGCAGCGCAGGTTCCCGGCGCCTGAGCCCCTCCCCGTCCCTGAGCCCCTCCCCGTCCCTCTGACACCAGGTTATAGTGATGGCTGTTTGCTTTCTGCTCCAGCTCCGTGGCCTGAAGAACCAGTGGGATTTTGCTGTAGTTCACACTGTGAAGTTGGAACATGCTGGACAAACACCTCGAATGTGCTTGCAAACCAGGGGCCAGTCACTCGGGTCACCTGGAGCCAGTGAGCTCAGCTGGGACTGATGCCCGTGTAATGCTGAGCGCACAGCTTGTGGCCTCTTCGGGACCTGGGACCCTCCTTATGGAGCAGGGGCTGCAGGACGGGCAGGCTGCTGCACCTGCTCTGCCCTGGCGGGGTTGGAGACAAGCCCTGTGAAACGGTCCCTGACACTCAGCAGGTGCGTCATGATGGCTCCTCCCACAGCCATGTCACTAACTGAGAAGTGGCTCATCCAGGATCCAGCTCCTAGTAACTCCGGGGACCGCGTTCCACCTCCCTGCGATCCCTTCCCTGGCTGACATCCCTGCCTGTCCCAGAAGCCAACCTGCCACAGCTGCCCTGGGGCTCCCACCATGCAGACAGGGCTGGGGGATGCCAGGAGGTGGGCCTGGGCTGGCAGGTCTGCCCAAGGGGTGGCTGGTGCCTGTGTTTGCTGTTCACCTGGAAGGATGGAAGGAGGAGGAGGACTGGGGGCGCATGCTTGGGCTCCTAGCAGGGGAACAGCCCAGAAGGTCCAGCCTCTCCATTCTGTCCCAAAGGCCCCCTCCTTAGGTGTCACTGTCACTCTGACCCCATCACCTCTGTCCAGGGCTCCCGGGCTGCAGACCAGCCAGCCAGGCCCTCCTGGGGCATCCAGCCCTGCCTCCCTCCCCAGCCCCTGTCCTTGCACTCGCCCTCCAGACCTTCTGAGTTCTGTCTCGCGCCAGCCGCCTGGATTGCTCTGCCCCGTCCTGGTGAGCCCCTCCCCGCACTTGCAGGACTCAGCCCACATTCCGGAAGGGTGAATTGCTGTGGAGGAAAGGCGTTGGTTGATTAGACAGGGGCCTTCCGTCCTCGGCACCGTGGCCCTGGGCCTACCCTCATGGCCTCATGTGTGCCAGGCCCGGCTCCTGCCCCGGCTGTGAGAGACCCCAGGCCTGTGCACCTCTTGCTTCTCTGTGCATTTTTCTGCACTTGTGCTCAGTTCCAGCACCCTTGATACAAGATCCAGCAGCTGGGTATAGTCAGTTAATGCAGCTAGAATGAAGACAGCCCCGAAAAGGGATTCCTGGGGGTGCCCAGGGTGAGGCAGGACAGACATGGGATCCAGGTGGAGACAGCCGCTTCCTAGAGAGCTGGACTCTGCTGACCTTGCTCTTTTATCCCTGAGAAGATCGTCTCCGGGATGCCGGAGGTGTCCAATGGCAGGGCGGTCCAGGGCAGCACCTCTCAGGGTCCAGGTGTGGGCAGTGCGCAGCACAAGGCTGTGGCTGGAGAGGGTCAGGTGCCCTCAGCACATCAGAGGTGCAGATGAACACTTATTGGGGAAGGAGGGCCTCTCCCTCCCCACCCAGGAGGCCTCCCGGGCCCTGGAAAATCTAATGGGGTGGCCAGTGGAGCCTGACCAGTCACTGGGCTGCAAACGTGAGTGGTGTCCCCAGGTGGGGCACGCTTGGTCCTGATAGGGCAACGGGAGCCCAGGTGGGGCTGGGAGCCTCCAAGGGCCTCATTTCTCCACCCTGGAGGCTCTAACATGAGGGCTGGGCCAGGGGGTGAGTGTGGCCGCCTTCTCTGCGCCCCTCTCTGTGGACCTGTCCAGGGCAGGGCGATGGTGCCTACCCCCCTCCCCCCTGAGCACAGCACCCCAGGTTTATTGATGGCATCAGAATGGCTTTCCAAGAGAAGGGGCAGAGTGGAGTCACTGTGGAGGTGGGGGTAACCAGGTTCCCGAACCTTGCAGGACACCGCTGACACCTGGTCCCACCTGCCTTGTCTTCGTGTCCTGAGCCTCAAGTGAGAGGGGCTGGTTAGTCCATCAGGGTGGGCTCTCCCAGGGTCCGTGCCGACAGCCCGTGATGGGCGGTTTCTCCTTATCTGCTGCCAGGGTTTCCCTGATGTTTAGGAAGATCTGTGCCTGTATCAGGCTGATGAACGACTCTGAGTTGACTTACCTGTTTTTGAAATCCACTGGGTAACGAGAGGATGGAGGTGTCTTCCTGGCCTGGCCGACCTGGTGGGAAATGAGCCCCCGGGAGCTGTGCTGAGCTCCTCAGGCTCCTGACAGACACAGGACGTTGGGAGAGAAGTGCACCTGCCGTCTTTTCAAGATCTGATGCACATTTGATCATAGTGAACGTTGAGGGAGGTTGTTTTAAAGCACGCCCAGGGCCTGAAGCCTCATGTGTCATTTGGGGGGGATTTGCGCAGTTCTCCGGAGAGCTTTCATGTTACGAATTTTTCGCAGATAAAATGCTAACACCTCGGAAGCCGTCTTAAATGCTGCTGGACTCTCCGGAGTGGGCTCTCTTTTGAGAAGACGCTTTGGCTCTGTTTTTAAGTTATTTTTCTCCTGTAGCCTTCCGTTATGTGTGAGCACTTCCCCTAGTGTAGCTAAATACCATTAATGGGCCATATAGGACTCGCGTTAATTAATTGATGCTAATTTATGTTCCTGGGCCGCGGCACTGCAGTGGCTAAAGGAGGCCGGCCGTGGAGCCACCCGGGGTCCCTCTGTGCTCTTCTGCGTAGTTGATCCTATCTCCTCTTCCCTGGCTCATTTCGGGGGGCTCTGCCATCGAAGGAATGAGCTGTGTCGGGAGAGACAGGGTGTTCCCCTGCGCTGGGTGTTGGGGGACCCGTCACATCCCTTGAGCCTTGAGGTCACACACGTTCACAAGCTGGAGAGGGCTGGCTCCCGGAGCACGTCTGCCCAGAAAGCTGAGGCTTCTAGAAGGAGCTCTTAGCTTCCCCTGGAAGGGTCACTTGGAGAACGGGATGCACGCAGTTCATTGATTGAACCCATGGGAGTTATGGAAACACTGGAGTGCCAGGGTGCGGGGGACCACCACGCTGTCGACCCCTGGTGTCCTGGTCGACCCCAACCACGTGGATTCCTCACAAAGTTCCCAACACCCGGACCCAGAGCAGTCGTGGATCCATGAACTTGTGACGGTGTCTGAACCCCACGGCTGTGAGATGAGAGCTCCCCAAACTAAGAGCAGAACTTACTACCAAAAGCACAGGGGACACTGGGAGTGGGGGGTGGGGGCCAATGGCTTCTGAGGTCTGTCTCGGCCCCTTTAGGCTTGTGAGACACCGCCACGGTCACATTACAAACCACACGCCTCTTTAAAAAGACTTCGCTTTAATCAAAATTGGTGTTTTGTTGTAAACAGAAATGCATTTGCCGAATGTGCTCAGTGTTGGGTCTCTTCTTGCTTCCGTCTTCATCTTGAGGCTCCAGGGTGAAAAGAGAGGCAGGTTCTAGAGTCAAGAGCCGCGTGAAGCCCTCGCAGTATGGCCAGGTGGCCGCTGGCCGCCTCCAGCTCTGGAGCCCTTGCTGTGAAGATGGTGGCTGAGCAGCAGCTGGCACTGTCCTCGAGGATACAGTGAAAGATGCTCAGATCCCCCTCACTCTCTCCCGTGGTTGTGGTTTCTGTCTGCTACACCTGGGGCATGGCCAGGACACCGGAGATGAGGGCTTCTTTGTCCTGACCTTTTCTGAGCACCCTGTTGTCTGTGCTCTCCAGGAAGGCATCCCAGCACTGCTCAGGAGGACACTTGAGCTCCTCCAGAAAGGTGGGGCCTCTCACCCTATCCTTCCGCCTCCATGCTGTGTGGGTTGTGTGTTCACTCTGGGCTGTGTTCCTCTCGGAGGCTGGGGCCGAGGCTTCCCCATCGACCTGCTTTCCACTTACGCTGGTCAGAGGTCTGCAGAGATCAGGTACGAAGACAGGTTAATCCAGATTGGCCACCATTGTCAATCATTTACACTTGAGTATGAGTGAGGCTCTGAAGCTGATTTGCCTGACAGGGGGTGGTGTGGAAATAGGGCCCCAGCCTGTTTGCCTTTGGCTCTGAAGACTAGCTGTGCACCTGTGTGGTGCAAGGGCCTTAGCAACTCCTAACCCACTACCTCTGCAGGAGGAGACTGGGCTCCTCCAAGGTCCTCAGGGGTCCTCATGGTCACTCCTTGCCCTTTGGCTCCAGCTGTAGCCCAGACGAAGACCGTTTGCCCCAGGTCTCCCCTCTGGGGCTCCTCACGCTCCCTTTCCACCTAGAGCCCTTGCTAAGTTCCTGAATCCTGCTGCCTGCAGCCACACTCCAGGGTCACATTGCTGGCAGAGTCCCGTGCTCTCCGGCTTTTGGTGACAGGCTGGATCCGATGCCCAGAGGGACACGTGTGGACGCCCTACCAGTGCTCTGGGAACCCCGACGCGAGGCTTGCCCATGTGTTCAAGCTTCCCCACCCCGCGTGTCAGTTGTTGGAAAGGTGTGTGCTGGCACAGCTGACCCCTTAGCCTCGATCCTGTGGATCCGCATGGAGCGAGCGCCGGGCACGGCGTGTCCGTTTGTCTGTGGATCCTCAAAACAGCACTCAGAGGTGGGCGCTCAGAGGTGGACGCTCAGAAGTGGATGCTCAGAGGTGGATGCTCAGAGGTGGACGCTCAGAGCTGGATGCCTTTGTTCTCCTCGCCTGAGAGGAAAACGAGGCTCCGGGAAGGTGAGGGAGGACCCTGGGGGCCCTTGGCAGGTGGCGGCAGAGCAGGACCCCCATTCCCGAGCCTGTGCCCCTGCCCCATGGGCTCAGACCCCGGGGCTGCTGGTTCTCCCAGGTTCTGGGCTGTCGGCTACAGCTCCGTCCAGCAGAAGGTTCTGCAGCAGGACCAGTGCGAGGCCCGCCGGGCCCGGCTGTTCTCTGCCTTGATGAGCCATCCCCAAAATGCTCTGAGTGTCTTCCTGAGGCCAAGTGGGGACACAGCGCTGAGGGATCCAACCTGGAACCTTCTTCTGGGGCCTCAGCCCGGTCACCTGAGGGACTTGGGTGCTCAGAAGGAGCCCTGTGATGGGACACGAGGCCCGCTTTGGGGGCAGCTGGGGACGGACTGGGCCCACTGCTGAGATGTCAGCTGCAGGCGACTCTCTGACTCCTTGGTCTCCACGAGATGGGAGGAGCCCGCTGACCCGTCACTCTCATCTCCAAGTGCACTTCCCGTCACCGTTTTTAAAAAGTAAGGGGCGAGAGAGGGAGAGGGCTCAGCGAGGTACCCACTGGGACCCACTGGAACCCCTCTGACAGCTCCTCCAGCGACAAAGCAAGATGAAGTGGCCCTGGGGGCTCCCACTTGGCTCCCTACCTGGCCACGGAAACTCCTCCTTCTTTGTCTCAGTGCCGCCCTGTCCCCCAGCCCGGGAGGGTGCGCCTCTCCCCAGTGTCTGGGCGCCCACCACCCTCCCTCTTGCCCCAGCCTGCTCTGTGGAGCCAGCTCCCACCTTTGGGGAGCACCCTGGGGTGGGAGGGCAGGAAGGGGCCCTGTCCCACTGTCTCAGCCAGGGAACACCGGGCACCTGCTCAGGGGGTGGCCTTTGGGTCCGGACAGTGGGAAGAGGGGGGCCTGGAGGTTATCATCACGAGGAGCGCATGGTTGGGCTCCTCCGGCCTTGGGGGCAGTCCACAGACAGGCCTCAGCTGCCATGGCCGAGACTGTTCCTCACCCCTGCTCCCTGTCAGACCAGGAGCTCTGGAATGAAATGGCCAGGACCAGGGTGCCCTGGAGCGCAGACCGCCTGCCGGGGACCCGTTGCTCCATGTGGATGTTTTGCAGAGAACTCCACCGGGTACAATGAGCCCTGGCGTCTGTTTTGAAGCCACAGCCTTCAACTCCCCAATGCGGTCAACGCCTAAAGGAGGAGGTTGTAAGAAGGAGGGGCCGCAGAGGTCCTTCTGGAATAGCGAGTTGGCATCCCTGCCTTCTGGTAGGAGCAGAGTGGGGAGCTTCGGTGGACGTGTCCCCACACGGGAGCAGGCTGGGGGCCATCATGGGAGTGGGGACCTCCTGGGGAGGGGAGAGGTGGCTGGGCTGGGGCTGCGGGCGGCCTGAGCTGGGGGGCCAAGAAAAGGGAGCAAACTCAACACCTGCCCACCAAGGGGGGCCTCGCTCGCTGGACCCCCAAGCCAGAGCCGCGCCCCTCCCCCGGAGATCTCAGAGCTTTAGAGTCCCCCGAGACGTGACATCCTTGCTGCCGCTTCTCGTTCCCTCTAATTACACAATATGTATTTGTTGTAAAAGTGTGGAAATAGTGGCACAGAGGAAAATAAAAACCACATGTGCTCTTCTGGCTCGGCGGTCCCCTGGTCGGCTGCCGGCTTCCCCTCTCCTTGCACCTCACCCTTGGTGCGTGTGTTTGCACACAGTTGGGCCGTACCGTTTTCAAACATTCTTCTAATGCAGCCCTGTGTGGGACCCGCCTCCCGGCACAGGGACCTTCTGCAGCAGGGGATGCTGCAGCCGCACGGCGGAAGATGGGACTCTGCCCAGGGAGCGTCCTTCATCCCTCCAGTTGGGTTAGTTTGGTCCTGCTCATTTCCCTTAGGGCACTGGGTGGGCAGGGGCGAGGAGCGGGCACCTTCCTGTGTGGCATTCAGGACAAATCTGTCAGGCTGTGTCGGGTTTATTGTTTGGGAAGAAGGGCACGGGGTCTCACAGCCCACTGGCTGAGAACGGTGCAGCCCTGGGAGAGAGCACAGGATTTCAGGGGGCCGGGAGCATCACCACCCTGGCTCCACCAGCAACGGAGCGGATACAGGCAGTGGGGGCAGGAAAGTGGGCGAGCTCATTTCTGAGCCTGAACGCAGTGCAGTGGCTGTTCCCAGCGTCCCCAGTTGGCCTCGGCAGGAAAGTGCCCTGCGCAGGGGAGTGCTCCCTGAATCATGGAGACCACTGCAGGATCATGGCAGGCTCCTCCCAGCCTACAGCTGGTGGGTGGGCCCAAGGGTCTGTATTGGGGTGACTTTCAGGGGCTTGGGTGCCTCCCAAACCTCACCCCATCCCGAGCCTCCTCTGATCTCCCCTGCGTGGAGCTCGCTGTGCAGGGCCATCAAGGGCACCACCCCTCACTGGTGTGTCTGTCCGCAGGTCGGTCACATGTCCTTTACCTTTGGGATTGAATTGGTTGCATCTGGAAGGCCCGGATGCCCAGGGATCCATCTGTCCACACAAAAGTCTGTAGCCCCTGCAGAGAGGAAGTTTCTTGAGCCACTGCTGGGGCCAGGCAGGTGCCAGGCACTGCACAAACTTCACCACACAGGACCCTCCCAGTGGGAAGGAGGTGGGCAGTAGGATCTTCTTTTTATAGAAGAAGAAGACGAGGGTCTCAGAGGCCCACAGTGGCTCCTTGTTTTACCTAGGTATGATGAGGCTGGGATTTGGGCACACATCTGCCAGACTCCTGGGCTCTGGATCTTGTCATCAAATGGTGTGAAATGCCTCCTGCCCCATGAGGGTGTGGAGCGGGTGGTCACTGGCCGGGCAGCACACCGCAGAGAGCACCGCCACCAGCCTGCGGTGATATCTATCCAGGGACCAGTGACAAGAGTCCACCTGAGGGCATCCCGGCAGCGTTGGCAGTTGGCACCACCATCTGCCGAATGTCACCATAAACGCCGTGCTCTGTGCAGTCAGTGCTGTTCCCTGCGGGCCGGCGCCCCTAAGACCAGCGTCCAGCTCAGAATGTGGTGACACTCACGGGTGTGGTTGGTTATGGTGAAAAGACACCTTTAAATGGGCAAAGGGGAGAGACGCATGGGGACGAGTCCAGGAGAGACCAGGCACCAGCTCCAGGAGTCCCCTCCCCATGGCATCGCACCAACAGCACTTGATTCTCCCAGTGACGATGTGTGACAGTGTGTGTGGGCTGTGCCAGGTGGGGAAGCTCACCTGAGCCCTGGTGTCCACAGGGGTCATCACTTAGGCATGACGCACACACCCTGGTGCCTGACCTCGGCTGCCCAGACTCCAGTCCCCAGACCCCAGCCAGGGGTCCCTGGAGCTCATTTTGCTGCATAAACCATCTGTCAAATTTGCGCCCTGTGGCCCAAGGCCTGAGGCACACAGAACGCCCGTTTCAGTCAGGACGTCCTGGGGCCTGGAGCTCAGCTCCCTGGAGTGGGCAGGGTTAGTCCTGAGGACCGACCGGTCTTGGGGACATCCACGGCTCGGACAGCCCAGGCCTGTGAGTTCACCCCTATTCCCTGTGCGGCCGAGCCGGCTCCCAGCCACCGCAGGGCGGCGCGTGGCCCTGGGCTGCTGGCCAGGAGACGGCAGCATGGCACCCCTCTGCAGCCCCATGCCTGTTTGCCCCTTGTCCCCATGACTTTGTGTGTCCTGCTCTGACTCCAAGCCAAGGTTGTCCTGAGGCTCGATTCATGCAGCCTCCAAGAAGGAAGTCTCCTTCCCATCCAGGACATGGTGTCCCAGTGCCTGTCCTGCACCCCTGTGCTCCACAGAGAGAACGTGGGCTCCTCCTACTCCTTCTAGAAGCACCCGTCTGGGGAGAACGTGACCTCTGTGTGCTTCCTTTGCGGTCATTCCATTGTGCTTAGAAAGCACAGTGCGCCCACCTGGGAGGGTCCTCCTGGGCTGTGAGCTGCATATTCTGAGACCTCAAAGGGGTGAAGGGCAGAAGACAGGAAGGAGCTGGGGGTCCCTATGCCACCTCTCACTGGCGGTGACCTGCAGCTGGTCACCCCGTCAGCCCGTCCTCATCTGCAAAACCAGGATGGCCCTGTGATGCCCTCTTGGTGGCAAAGGGAATGAGGAGTGTCCCCAGAGTCTTGGACAACACGTCTGTCTGATTAAACATAAATAAGGGACAGGCTTTCCTTAGCTCCACCTTCCTCTACCTGTGGACAGGTGGGGCCCTGACCACCAGGGGGGCAGCAGGGGGCGGCCCCTGCAGAGGTTCAGTGACCCGTGAACTCGTCGTGTGCCGGGGGCAGGAGGGCCGGACACAGCAGTCATCACAGCGCTGGACGCTGCACCAGAGTTCATTCCACAGAAGATTCGGGGCTCCGGGGGATGCACCCCCTGCCCCCCACACAGCTGTGGGCTCCTAGAAGGTCTGGGTGGCGAATAGCTGAAGAGGCCCCTGGAGCACCTCTGGCAGCTCGCTTGGTGGGTGGTGTCGTGCACATGGAGCCCAGGTGGGAGAGGGAGGCCCGGTCATTGTCCCAAAGAGGCCGGTAGTGGCCCACCTGGGCCAGTGCCTCGGGGAGACCCCAGGGCCTGAGGAGGCCTTGGGATGTCCTCCAACATGGAGGCATCAGCCAGGTGTTTGATTCCTTTGGAGGAGCCCTGAGGAACTTTCTGGAATATGTTCACTATCTGTAACCCCCTCCCCCACCTGTGTCCAGCCCGTGGAACCTCTGCGGTCTTCTTCGGCCTCAGAAACCCCACATTTCCCAGAGGAGGGGACACGTGGTGTGCTCTCCACAGACTGGACGGGTTTTGTCCTCGGGTTCAGGGATGACAAGGACCAAGAGAGGATGGCCGACCCCAACTGCAGACGTGCATGCCCAGGAAGCCGAGGGCCGGGGGCGAGGCCGGGGCACCTGCGAGGTACGTTGGGAGGGTGAGGAGGCCTCGCCCAGGAGCTGTCGGGGCCCAAGGCGCCCTGCGGCTGCCCGCCCGAGCCCAGGCCCCGCTGAAGGCTGGGGAGCTGAGCGTGGCCCCATCGTCAGAGGTTCCTTGCTGGGAGCTCAGCCCGGCCCCGCTCCCGCTTCCTGAGCAGGACAGCTGGCTTCCTCTATGCCAAGAGCGGGTCGTTGTCCCCAGCCTGGGACAGCCGTGTCTCCAGAGACGAACGTGTCTGTCCGGCCCTGAGCATGTGGCCCCGTTTGTCTCTCCCTCGGTTACTGTTTGTGTGGAGGCCCCTGTGTCCAGGGTGCGGCCACGGCTCGGAGAGGCACGGGCAGTCCTTTGGAACCGCTGCTCCCGAGACATGGATGGAGGGGGTGTGCCCAGGTGCGCCTGGCCCACAGGAGTACTATGTCACCTGTTGTGGGGTCGTGCTTGTCTGGTGACACCAAGCAACTGTAGGGTTGGCCAGGACCCTGAAGTACATGGCCGGGGGCCGGTCTCTGCTCTGATGGGAGGTAGAAGTGCAGAGCCTCTGGGAGCTGGGGGGCAGAGGGGATGGCCCTGGATGGGGTGAGCTGGTCAGGGGGCGGCCGTGGGGCTGGTGCTGTGATGGAGCTTAACTGGGCCGGCTCCCCCTGGCCCCCTCATGCCTCCAGGTGCTTTTGTTTTATGCATGGACAGGAGTGGGGGAGCTGGCTGTCACCTGTGGGCGGGGAAGCTGGCCTGACCTGGCTTCCAGAGGGAAGTCCACCATGGTGTGGCTGGCCTGCTGGGCTCCTGGTCCTCAGACACTGGTAAGGCACCTCACGCTTGCCAGGTAGGGGTGAGTGAGTGTCCCCGTCGCAGGTGCCCGGGCGAGGCACCCTAAAGGGGCGGCCCTCCTGCAGCTCTGTTTGCACCAAGAGGCCTGTCCTCCCAGAGAGGCAGTTTACAAAGATCCGGGCACCTTCCTGTTGGAAAATGTGTCCTTCAGTCACCAGCATACGCAGGTCTGCAGAAAATCCACTTCTCAGTTTCAGTTTTACAAAATGTTCTTGCTGAGACGGAGTCCAAACTCGGTGCTTCCCCCAGTGATGGAGAGGACTCTGCAAGCCCACTTCGCTCTGACGCCCCTACCCTGAGCTCCTAAAGGGTCCTCCCCGAGGTCGGCCCCTCGCAGGCCCGTGTCTTTGGCTTGGTTTGTGGAGTCCGTACGTGACTGTGGAGGGTGACAGCTCCTTCCCCTGCAGGGACAGCCACCCCGACTTGCTGGGAGGGAGGGGCAGCCTGCTTCTGAAGGCTCGTCTCCTGGAGCTGAGGCCACCATCTGCTCTGGAACAGTTGGGTGGGCCCCCCTGACCGGTTTCATGTGTGGGGAGGGATGTGTCATCGGTGGCCCCAGGCCAAGGCTGGTGACAAAAGTGAGGGATCCCCGGGGCTCCGTAGGGTGGAGGCAACTAGGAGCCGACCCCAGGGATGGTGGCCGAGGCCCAGGCTGGGACTTGGGGAAGGTGTCCTGGAGCCCCACACCCCCAGTTCTCATGTGTCTGCATCTGTGCGGCCCAGGGCGGCTGGCTGGGCCCTGGGTGCAAGGGGACGGCCGCTCTCCTTCCCTCCACTCCCTCTTACTGTCATGGCCACACTCCAGCCAGAATGTGAGCCCCTGCTGCTCTGCTTGCAGAGACAGGTGTCATTTTAAGGAGAGACTTTAACAAAAATCTACAGGAAGATAACAAAGTCTGAAATGAGGACAGTACCAAAATATAGACCGATTGGAGACCATGGGTGGGTGTGTGTGCACATATGCATATGTGTGTCTCTGCATGTGCGTGTCTGTGTGTATGTCTGCACGCGCATGTCTGCGTGTGCATGTGTCTCTGTGTGTGTGTGTGTCTCTGTCTGAGTGTGTGTCTATGTATCTGCGGGCTTGTGTATGTTTGTGTTCATTCTAATGTAACCACTCTCACTTGCTTCTTCCATGTTGGTGAGTTGTTCATGCAGGGAGGGCTTCCTGGAGGAAGAGGACTTGGCCCTTCTGGCCTTTAGAGCCGGCAGCCCCATCTCCCGTCCTTGTGGATCTGACAGAGCCACTCTCAGTGGGGTCAGGTTGCTCTTCCATTTCTCGGATGCCTTCTTTCCAGGCCACATAAAAACCGCCCCTAGACAAAAAGCTGGAGTTTATCCGATGCCCAGCGCCCGATCTGGCCCATTTCAACCACGAGGACCGGAGGCTTTGTGAGGCTGATGGTCAGTTTGGGCCTCAGAGCGGAGCATGGCCCATGGAGGCAGAGACCCCACCCTGGCCTGCCTGACCCCAGAGCCCAAGCCCGTCTTTCAGCTCCGCCCAGGCATCTGGCATTGGTCGGTGCCTGCGGGACAAGAGAGCTGGGGAAGCCTCTCTCCTGGGGGGCCCATGGGTGTCCCAGGTGTGGCAGCCTTTGGTCTTGTTGGTGCTCCCTGCGAAGATCGCCCCGTCTGTCTGCCGGCTTCCTGCCCAGCGAGGCTGGGGACAGTAGGAAGGGGTGCTTGGCCCGGGCAGCCTCAGTGTGGGCCAGGGCTCACGGCCACCCAGCAGGCAGGAGTGACAGGAAGACCCAGCCCTCCTCCTGGCCCTTTCCCTTTGGTGCGATCTCGGGGCGCCAGTGAGGACGCGCTCCGTCTTGGGAGCTCCACCTTGACCAGAGGTCATGGCTGATGTCAGGGGTCTGTCCTGCGCCCCAGACACCGAGGAATGGAACATGACCACCGAGCCGCTGCCTGGACATGTGTGCAGGCTCCAGACAAAATGAACACATACTCCTCTCGAGTTCCAAATTGCAAAATTTTCATCTCAATTAATGTAACCATAGGTGTGGGGGGCAGCAGTCAGCACTGGAAAACTAAGTGACACCTTCTTGGCATCTCACGTTGGTGAGAAGGCCAACTGATTATTTTTATATTACAATCCCCAGGCATAGTCAAATTGGTTAATAAATTCACTGATAATCCTTTACTTCTTAATAAATTTAATTTCTGGAATTAATAAAATTAATTTTGAGGGTACATCTCTTGTGACCTTTGAGTGTGGCTTTCTCGGAGTGTGCATGTGGGGTTAGCATTCGCCCGTGTTGACGTGCAAATGTGAGATGGTGTGGCAGCATCTCTCATCCCATGGGAGAGTGCTGGCGTCAGGGGGACAGTCTTTTAGCTGCCTCCCATGGACAAGGCCTCACCTCTTGAGGCCACATGGGGAGAGCCCTCTGGGTCTCCCCAGGTGGCTTCTGTGCTGGGCAGCCTCCCTTCACATTGTCAGCCAGGTGACTCATCATAGGGAGCTCCTGAAATTGAGCACCAAACTTAGGTCTGAGCTTCCTGGCAGACAAGGCAAAAAGGGAAAATCGACTGGGTATGCTGCTCTCGTTGTCCATGAAAGACTCGTCTCAGCACCATAAAAGAGCACCAACAAGGCTGTTGACTTGGGTCCATCACCCTGGCTGTGGTGGCAGCTTGACAGGTCATCTCCAAACCACAGGGTCAGAACTATTTCCATTTTTAGGGTGAAACCACAGAGGCCCAAAGATGGACCTGCCAGAGGCCTCATAGCTGGCACAGGGCAGGGTGAAAATGAACCTGAGAGAAAGGGCCGGGCCCTTCCCAGGTGGGGAGCAGTGTGCAGAGCTGGCCAACATGGAGTGGAGGGTCGTCAGACCCCAGCATGGGCCAGCTTGGCTGCTCAGCAGCAGGTAACTGTGCACGAGGAAGGAGCCACCATACTGTGGCTCCCTGGCCTGCAAAGTGGGGGTGCGAGGTGCTGGTCCTGCCGAGCCCCTGCCAGGTGTCCCCTTCCCCTGGCCATCTACCCCCTCCAGCTCTCCTCTGGCCTTGGCCTCAGACTGGATGACCTCAGCTCCCTCCACCCTGCCCAGGGCCCTCTCAGTCCTCTCCTGTCTGCAGCAGACATGCAGCTTCCACTGCCCATCCCCTCCTTTCCCAGGGTCATGCTTGTCAAGGTCAGCATTGCAGCTGTCAACCCCAAGGTCGCTCTCAGTGCCTCGTGGTGCAGGGGCCCCATCTCTTCCTTCCCCGGCTGGTCCTGGCCTGGTCTCCTGCCCTCCTCGTCCCTCTGGGGTGGTCTCTGTGATCCTTCTGTGGGGTGCTGCCCGCCCCCTGCTAAGTGCTGGCCTCTCTAGAGTCTGAGGGGGAGATGAGGAGGCACAGGATGGGGGCACGGGCTCCAGAGGCCACCGCAGGGGGTCATCTTGGGGCTTGGATAGTGGCAGACGGGGCTTTGGATGGGGGTTTCTGTCAGCTCCTCCTGTCACAGCCCCCTGTGCCAGGGCCGCCTGAGATCTCCATCAGGCTTTGTGGGCAGGTGTCCTTCCTCCAGGGGTCTGAACACAGAGACTTCCCCCTGCCCAAGATAGCCCAGGCAGCTGTCCTGCCAGCCCCCTGCTGCCGTGCCCGTGCCCACCAGCTATACCCACCGCCCGTGCCTGCCACCTATACCCACCACCCATGCCCCCTGCCCATCCTCACTGCTCGTGCCCACCCCATGCCCACCGTCAGCCCCTCAACAACCTCCAGCCTTGACCTCCCCAGTCAGCGTTGAGGAGAAAAACCCTGGTGAACCGAGGGGCGGTGGCGGCTCTCGGATTGGCCCGGCGCTGTGCCGCCATTAACTCTGTGGCGTGCCACCCGAGGACTAATGAAACCAGATGGCGGTAAAACCCGAGTGGAGGCGCAGAGACGTTTTTACATTTAAGTTGATCAAAATTAGGTGGAACGGCATATGCTCGTGGAGATTAAGACTTTTTTAACTACATGTTAACGGCGTTTCCTAATGCCCTTCCTGGGGGTCTCCACATAGCTCCCCCCGCACCGCTCCATTCTCGCTGTTCCTGTTCTCTGTCACAGGGACCTCTGGGCTCTGGGCCGCTTGGTTTGGGTGTAATTTAAGCGGGTGGAATATTCAATGCAGACGTCACCGCATTCGGGTGGCATTAGCAGCTGAAGGAATGAGGACTCACTCTAGCTCTCATGGGGAGCCGGTGGGCCTTTTCCCACCGGATTCCAGGGACCCCCACAGACAGCCGTCTCTGTAGCAATGAGCAGGGCACTGTAGCTTTGCAGGGTCGGCCAATTTGCAGGGCAGCCCTGCACACTTCTGCTGTCCTATGTATCATTGCATCCCTGGCTGGGGGGCACTGGGCTCAGACGCGGTGCTGGTCCCTTAAGGATATCCCACCTGCGGATGGAGGGGAGGCCGCACCCCCTGGAGGCCAGTGCTTTCCGGGGAGGGGGCACAGTGGCTGCAGCCCCTGGCCAGGCCTGTGCTGGGCCCATCTCCCCAGGCAGTGTACATGGCACCTTGGGTGGTGCCCTGGTGTGTGTGGTGGCCAGGGTCCGCAGGGGCCCCCGGGAGGTGCACACTGCCTTGTCAAGCGCCTGCTCTCTGGGCACCAGAACTCACTCCTGCTCTTCCAGAGGGAATCTGGCTGTTCTTACAGCCTTTTAAGAAGCTTGTTTATTTTTTTTTTTTTTATTGAGGTGAAGTGCACGTAAGAGAATTAACCATTTTCACGTGGGCATGGCACCAGCATTTAGCATGTCCACTGTGTCACGTGAGCACCACCTCTATCAGGTTCTCAAACATTTTCATTGCCCCATGGAAACCCCGTTCCCATTAAGTGGTCACTGCTTAATCACCTTCTGCCTGCTCCGGAAGTCCCAATCTTACCACATTTTTGAGGCAAAGGCCCAGAGACGGCTCTGGACTGGGCCTGTGGATGTCCAGCCAAAGGTTCTGGACATTTCAGCAGACATGCAGTCTTCTCTCCGCACCCTGAGCAGGGAGACAAAGACAGCGGGTTTGCTCCTGGCTCAGCCCAGGCTGCCCCACTCTCCAGGTGTGCCTGACCTTGGGCGAGAACCCTGGGCACAGTCCTGTTGGAGACATTTGACAGGCTGGTGTCACGTTGGCACTAGCAGCCGCTCCTCGTGGTGGCGGGTGCAGGCCTGGTGCGCCGCGGGCTGCAGGCACACGACGGAAGCAGTGCTCCTTGACCCTCTCCACCTGCCTCCCAGGACGCTCGCTCCCTGGCCCTGCCTCCCCCCATCTCTTCCTGAGATGTCTGAGGGCCTGCGTGTATGGGCCTGGGCTCGAGAGGGGTGGGAATGGCAAGGAGCAGACACTGACCCAGCCGGGCCCTGGAGCTGTGCCGCGGCCCAGGATGCTGGCGGCTGGTGAGTCCAGCACACAGACTTCCGGCTGCTGCCCGCAGGCTTGGCTCTGGGCCACCCCGAGGCCTCGAACCGTGTCTCGGTGGGAAGCAGCCCCTCGCTGGGGAGCAGCAGACCCTGGGCATGGGCTCACGCTGTCCAGTCCCGTGGCCTGGACAGTGGGTCCCCTCCCCCAGCAGAGGCAGCGAGGCCGGGTCCTTGATTCCTGGGCCAGGCCCCGTGTGGCCTCCATTCCCCTCCCTCCCCGCTCTCTCCTCTCCGTCCTCCTGCTCGGGGCGGGCACAGTGGGGGTGAAATCCTGGCAAAGCCCACTCTGTTTTCCAGCCCAGTAAGGCTCACATGTGACAGCACAGGGGACCGTCCTCATGAAAAGCCCCTTTGTTTCTTCTGGCTAATTAAGAAATAGCAGCAGGCCTCACCAGGGGCCCAGGCCCCACGTCCTCTCTGGATGGCGGCCATGTCCTAGGGGCCGCACAAGCCCGGCCAGCAGTTGAGTAGGATCCCGGGAAGACCGCCCAGGCCCAACAGGCCCTCCTGCCGCTTCCCGTGGGCCGCTCGCCCAGGTCCGCACGCCGTGCCTTTCCATCCTTCAGAGTCGGGAAGGTGGATGTTCTGGGAGCGGGCGCAGGACCCGGGCACCACGGACTCAGATTTGGACCTGGTTCTCCCTCTGCCAGGAGGCCCTGCCCAGTACTCAGCCTTCTGACGCTCAGTCCTCGTGTCTGTGAAATGGGACAGTAGCTGGGCAGAGGGCGCCCGCAGCTGAGGATGCTTCCAAGAACTCACTGGGCACATCAGTGCCTGGGGTCCCCAATCGGGCCTGCCACGTCTGCACCTGCTGGAGGGTTGTCTGGGGTGGCATCTGGAGTCCACGTCCCTCCACCCCTCGAGGATGCCCCGCCTTCTCCCCTCTGTGCAGCCGCCTGTGCACTCAGGGACTGCAGACGTGTCCTGGACATTCTGATGCCAGGCTGGCACAGAGTGAGAGGTTCTTGCTCAGCCACAGTTGCGGGGCGTCCGGCGCCTCCTGACCATGACTGTGCAGAGCATCAGGGCCATGCCCACCATGGAGGACTGGCTGAGGGGACTTGCCCCTCTCTGATCATGGCCGAGGCTGGACAGTGGGGCTGTAGGTTCTCATAGCTTCAGGTGAGAATCCCAACCTGAGAATCCGACGGGAGCCACAGGGATGCTGGTGTTTGGGTGCCGTGTCCCACAGACTCTCTGAAGCTGGTCCAGTCCTCGGCTGTGGGACGTGGTGACCGGGACCCAGGTGAGCTTCCCAGTGTCTCGGGGCCTTGGCCTTCTGGTGTCTGTAATGGGGGTGGTAACAAGCTTACTCCAAGGCTTGTGTGAGACCTCGGGGGGTTACTGCAGGTGAATGGTGTACTCAGAACACCCCTCCCACCTTGCTTCTGCCTCACCATCATGACCGCCCTCTCCACCATTGTCATCACCACCCATGACCTCGAGGGACACCTGGCTGTGGGCCAAATGGCCCAGGAACTCTTGAAACCTCATGTGTCCTCCAGGCTGAGCCAGGAGCCAATGGCCTGTGTACAGATGACAAAACCGAGACCCCAGGAGGAAACGACTCCCCCACGGATGCCGTAATATTCAGGGGGTTCTGTCTGTGTCCCCACAGCGTAGTCAGACAGTCACCCCGAGATGGGCGAGTGCCCTCACCTTCTTTCCTGGAAGGAGTTCTCACCCCGTGGAACCGGAACCTGCACCCGGAGGAGGCACGGGCCCGAGAAAACCAAAGCACCCTTTTCCCCCAGCGTGACACGTGGCCAGCGTTCCCTGCGGCCGGTCTGTCCCCTGGGAGCCATCGAGGAGCTCGAGGCAGGGAGGGCCTGAGTCTGCAGTGCAGGCAGGAAGGCGCTGGGGACACCTGGACCTCGAGCAATCAGCAAGCTCTTAGGTGCTGACCCCAAGTGGAGAGCCCTAGGGTGGTTTAAATTTGAAAATTAACATGAAATCAAAAGAGACAGAGTAATTTTTCATTCTGCTTGAAAGGTTATCTGCTTTCTCAGCCGATGCTTAGTGTACTGATACATGGTGTCAAAAGGTAAATGATTTTAAACCAGATTCAATTTAAATTTCATTACATATTTGTAGGAGATATGGGCTCCAAGAATGCCTCGCCTGGTCTTGGAGGATCTTTCACTTTTAATAACTCTGGTGCCTAATGCCCTAATCTATTTATTATGCCGTCTTGTCACAGGGGCATCCTCCCCGTGCTCCCCAGAAGCTGACTTGGAGTGTCCGTGAAACAGGCCCGTGTCCCACAGGGCTGCTGTGCGGGGGACTGAGCGCAGCCTGGGGGGCCCGCGGGAAGGCAGGCTGGAGATCCCGGTCCTGAGAGCGGCTCGGCCCCATCACCCTGTGGTCATAGGCAAGCTGCAAGCTTCCTGGGGCCCCGGTCTCCCCATCTGAAACACGGACGCCCGAGCATCTGACCTTCTTATGGCCCTTCCTGCAAAATGAAGTGACAAGAGCCGGCTCTTCCTCCCCCGCCTGAGTCTCGGCTTGGCTCAGCCACATACCAGCCGTGCAACCTTGGCCCAGTTATTCAGTCGCTTTTTCGTGGTCTCCTCGCTGAAACAGGGACGATGGTGGGGCCGCTCCACGGGGGTGAATAGTGTCCCCTTGAAGTTCGTGTCCACCTGGGACCTCAGAATGTGACCATATTTGGAAGTAGGGTCTTTGCAGATGTAACTAGTTAAGATGAGGTCATCCTGGAGTAGAGCAGGCCCTAAATCCAATGACTGGGGTCCTTATAAGAAGAGGAGAGGACACAGGGACGCAGACGCGCAGGAGAAGGCCTTGTGATGACGGAGGCAGAGATGGGAGAGATGCCCCCACCAGCCATGGGACGCCAAGGATCCCAGCCAATGCCTGCAACCGGGAGCGAGGCCTGGAGCAGGTGGTCCCTTAGCCTCAGAAGGAACCAGACCTGCCCGCGCCTGGATCCCAGACTCCTGGCCTCCAGAGCGAGAGAGGATAAACTTCTGTTGTACACGCTGTCTAGGCTGTGGACTTTGTAAGGGCCGCCCTGGCATGTGAGTGCCCCACCCTTGGGGTAGGCTGAGGGGGCCAGAGCTAACTTCTGTATGGCCCGCAGACCATGCCCAGCTGCAGGTGGCACCGTGGCCATGTCTGCCACCTCTGTCTTTCCTTTCCTGCCTCACCACCTTCGTCCCTCCTGCCCGCGGCCACGGCCCATCACAGCTCTGCTCTGAGCCCCCCTCCACATCTGAAGGCCGTGGGGCCATGGCAGCAACCACAGCCTATGTTCCGGTCAGTGACGTGACCCACTGCAGCACGTTTCTGCCGGATGAGATGGCACGTCATGCAGACGCGTGATGAAGTGGCCTCTAGGTGTGCAGCATCACTGTAGGAAAAGAAGTCGGAGCCAGAGGCTCTCCCGTCAGGGGTGCGGGTGCATTTCCCCACCTTCTTTGAAAAGTGCCAGCACGTCTCCGATCTGCTGGGGGCGCGTGGCTGGGCGCGTGTGGCTGGGCTTGCTGAGGATGCTGCTGCTTCAGAGAGGGCCGTGCTGACCTCGCCGTGGCCGTGGCACCACCACTGGCTTCATTTGGGAAATGAGGAGAGGGAGCAGCCCCCTCCACTTGTCTCGTGGTTTTCACCCAGGGCCAGTGAGTGACCGCAGGTGGGGAGGCCCAGCCACAGTGGGTGGACAGAGCTCGCTGGAGGACCAGAGAGACAGGCAGAACATGGCTCCAGGGAGAGTCGAGAGGCCCCAAGTCTGGAAGTTTCCATCAGGACAGGCCTGCTGTGGTTTGTAGACACCTGGCGCTAGTGAGTCCTGAAGGTCAGGGCTCGGGAGGGTTCCAGAGTGGGGGCTTGGCTGGGCTGGCAGTGGTTGCAGAGGGCTGTAGGGGGAAGGCTGGGAGCCTGTAAGTCACGACCCTGTCCACGATGTAAGCAACTGACTCCCATGCCAATGGCTGGGAGAGCCCCGGGGGTGGGCAGTGGCATGCCAACTTTCAAAAAATGTCTATTTGTAGGGGCCACGCGTGCGTGGATGGAATCTCCTTTGGAAATTAATCGTCTGGTAAACTCTCCCAGCCGTGGCCCTCACAATGCAGCATGCGGGACGTGGAGAGAAGGGCTGTAAATGGTCTGCTCTGCCCCATTGCACCAATTACTGCTTCATCATCGTCGGCTGGCTTTACTCCCCCAGCAGGGCGTTGCTCTTAAATGCACACATGGGCACTTTTTAAAAGTAACGTTAATGCATCGTCAGAACTCTTCTCGATTTGGGTTTGTTTTATTTTGCGACATCACACAGTGAGGAATGGAAGGTTCTGGATCACGGCCTGGAGACTGTGGGGGTTAGGTTTGCGGACTCGCTCTCTCCGGGCGCTGAGCTTGCTTCTGCCTGGCCCCAGGCTCTCTGCTCCCTCTCCCCTCGCCCGTCTCTCTCTGTTCGGTGCTGTGAGTGGCGGTGTTTGTTCCCGTGCCACACATGAAAACCACAAGATCATCCCCCAGGCATTAGTCATCATGAAGCCAGGGAGAAAAACAAGGAAATCCCAAAGTGCGGTTTCCAGGATGCGCGTTGTGTCTGCAGTGAACGGTGTTTCTTACTAATGTGGGGTTTCAGGGATCCATCGCGGGCCTGCGGTGGGGCACAGAGGCAGGAGGAAGCGCGGCTGCAGGCGGCTCGCCACCCATTAGGCGTGGAAGGTGGATCTGGTGTGAAGGTAAAATCTCCTCTTGGAATTGTCCCGTCTGTACTGGCTTTGCCGTTACAGCGTCACATTCGTTCCCTGGTGGCGTTGGCCTGCTCAGCCTGGTCAGCCATCCCTCGTGTTGCATCTGTAAACTCAGAGGCCCGGTTTTGTTGGATGGCTGGGCGGAGGGCTGTGCTCGCTCGTTACTCTGGGCTCGTACTCAGGGCAAACCAGGGTGTGGTGCCTGGCCGCAGAGAGGACAGAGGAGACCCATTTGGAGTGAAACTTTGTTCCAGAAATGGAGCCCTGGCTTCCGGCCCTCTCTGGGCAGATCGGGGTGGAGAGGGCGTGAGAGCAGAGGGCTAGCTTGCGTGTCCTTCAGTTGTTGCTGCATGCCTTAGGAACGTCTTTGTCTGCAAGTAACATGCCGTCTGACTAACACGGCTGTCAGCAGTGAGAGCTTGTTTTTCCCCATGAAGAAGCCTGGAGGTGGGCAGCCCAGAGCTGATGCAGGGCTGACGGGTGTTATCCATGACCAGACCCCTCCGTCTCTACCCCGCCTTATTAGGCTTGTGCAGGCAGCGCTCACCCCACCCCACGCCACCTTGAGCTGGCTCCATCCTTGCGCCATCTTGGATTCTATTTCCCTCATGCAGTGGTTGGCTCCCGGCGGCACAGGCTGATGAAACCCCACCCCGCGTTCTCCATTTGCTGAAATGTTGCTTACCGGGTAAGCGCAGGACCTGGTGGGATCAGGGTCACAGCCATGAGGAAGAGGGGAGCTCTCCCAAGCACAGCCCGGAGCTCTCGTCTCCCTGGGAACGTCATTCCCGTCAAGTGCCAGTGAAGGCGAGACGCTCAGAGACGCACAAAGAGCAGGAGGGCACCCTGGAGATCAGGCTGGTCCTGCGGGGACATCCTGCCGTGGGCTCTGTGTCCGCTCACTGTGGGTGACCTGAGGGAGTTAGGGGGTCATCTGCCAGTCACCCCCAGGAAGGACTTGGCTTCACTGAGGCCAGAGCAAGCAGAGAGGCCTGGTGAGGCTGGAAGCGCCCCTCAGTGACTCTGAGGCACCATGGGTCCCCTGGGACCTGCCTCGTGTCCAGCCTGTCCTGGACACTGGAGGATGGACTATGAGGCTGCCTTGGGAAACCAGGAGCAGCCCGAGGTGGCTCCGACAGCTGGAGCTCCTGGGACCAGCTGGGTGACGTGTGTCAGTTGCTTTCCAGTAGGAGACCTGGAGCCGGCAAGTCTTAGCAGAGAATGGCCAGGGCTGGACTGGACAGCCTGGGGCAGTGTCGGTCCCCGGACCCCAGTCCGCCCCAGAGTCTAGGCCTGCAGCTCGCTGGCCTCTGTCTCGTTCTCTGAAGCTCATGCATCAGAACTCTCCAGTCTGATTGACCCTGGATTGGTCTCCCCTGACCCCACACAAGTCCTAAGGCCATTGTCCTTGGGCAACAGTGATGTTAGGATGTGGCTGTGGCCTCATGTCTCTTAGAAGGTGCTATGCTGGCCCAGCCAGGAAAGTGGGTTCTGTGCTCCACTCTCTGCCCATGGGCTCTGCTGGGACACACTTGTCCTGCTCCAGGCCAGTTCCACACCCAGCCCGTTCAGGGGACCCCACGGGGCAGGCACGGTCCAGTCTTGGAGTCGGGAACTCTCCCAGAACCTCCCGTGTGGCCGGCTTGTGGCATCGGGCTGGGCATGGGGATGAATGTGTTACTTGCCCAGCTTTGGCAGCTCAGGCAGGGGTGTGGCCCCATCTGGACAACTCCAAATACCCTCCTTGCCCCCTGATGCCCCACATGCCTCTCCCAGCCCTGGCTCTGCTTTCCTTCGAGGCCCGAACTCCCTAGGGTTTGGCTGGAGCCTTGGGCCTCTGTATGCCAGATCAGCCACCTGTGACTTTGCCCCCTGTCCCTGGGTGCCCAGCCCTGGCTGGGGCTGCAAATCTGGACAAGGAGGGGCACCAAGGGGGCCCAGGAAAGAGCCGTCATCCAGCCACCACCCCCATTTCTGTGCATCCTGGCCTTCCTGCCAGGTTGCTGTAGTGGGAAGCCTGCAAACAGCAGGTAAAAACAGGCCGGCAGGGATGGACACAAGGCCAGGCCAGATGTGGACATGGGGTCCCCACAGAGGGAAGTGATGGGGCTCCAGGTGCTGGCGCTGGCCTTTGAAGGTGGCCGTATAGAAATCTGGGTGTGGTGCCTCAGGGTTCCCGTACCCCTACAGAGTGTAGGACCAGACCCCCTCTTGAGACCACCTCTCTCTTCCCCATGGGGAGAGCCCTGCGCTCTGTCCCATCTCAGAGTCCTGACCCTGCTGTGAGCAGGCGTGTGTTGGGGTGAAGTGGAGGGACCTGCGGACGCGGCAGGCTTGGAGCTGTGGCCACAGCCCTGGATGGACACGTTCTGGGTGTGATCTGGTGCTGCAGGTTTGGGGCAGAAATCTAAGCAGCACATGGAGGTCAGGAGATGTTGCTGCTGTCCATGAGCTGCCTCTGCTCGGCGGAGGCCGGCCTTGGCCCCTCCCACCATGGCACTGCCTGGCTTTAGGCCCGTTTCTGACTATATGCTCCCGTAGTGTCTAGAAGGCATCAGCCTTCCACTGATAATATTTCCGTAGATAAGTACTCTTTTCTCCCCATGCTCCTCTCTGTCTCTCTGTCCCTCTGTCTCTCTCTCTCCATCTGTCCCTCTCTCTCATCATCTTCATCATCTTCATCATCACCATCATCACCATCATTCAGAGTACGCAGAGTCTTCCTCTCCAGGGATCTTGGCGTGGAGGGTTTAGGGGGAGCCTCCCAATTCAGTGCCCCCCACTCCAGGAGTCACTCTTCCTCAGGCCCCCCCAGGCGTCAGCTCAGCCCAGCATTTCTCAGACTGGGCCTTATGACCCTCTGTTGACGTAAAATCAATCTAGCGGGTTAGGATCGTATTTAATGAAGTAAACTAATTCCCCACAATAAAGTCCCCTTTGTGTATACAGTTCTATGAGGTCTGGCACATGCCCAGGTTCTTGTAAACATCACAGACAGCACACAGAATGCTCCCCACACACCAACCCCAGCAACCACTGATATGTTCTCGGATCCTGTAGTTTTGCCTTTTCCAGAACATCATGTGAGTGGGATCCATTCCTATGGTCTTTGGGGCTGGCTTCCTTCCCTTAGCATGGAGCACTAGGTTTGTCGTGTGGCTGCTGGACCAGGAGTCCATCTGTTTTCACTGCTGCCCGGAGTTCCGTGGTACATAGGTGGCCCGCGCTTTCCTATCCACTCGCCCATCACAGGGCATCCAGCTGCTTCTAGTTTCAGATGATGACGAATAAAGCTGCATGAATGTTTTTGTCCAGCCTTGTGTGTGGAGATCAGCTTTCGTTTCTCTGGGGTCATGGTTTTGGGGGTCCTGTGAGGTAGCCTAGCACAGGAAGTGGACGGAGCTCTGCAAGTGGTACAGCCAAGAGGGGAGCGGGATGCGCACTGGGCTCTGCAGGCTCCCTGGACGCCCCCGTGGGTGGGTCTGTGTCCCGCGTTTGAGCTGCAGTGTCCTTCAAACCACTTTTCCTTTCAGACTTGAATGTTGCTATTGTGGGGTCTGCCTGGGAAGGGGGCCGGGCTCGTCTGATGTTGTCATGAGCGGGGGCCCAAGTCAGATCACTGTTCCCAAAGGGATAGGATGCAAACTGGAAAACTCAAGGGTCATCGTACCCCACATGGCCTGAGCCTCTCAAGATGGCGTCTCTTCGCCCATTGAGACGCTCTCTGCACACATTTCTCGAGCGCATTCCTTGGGGCCCAGCTGGCAGCAGAGCTAAAGCCTGAACCTCACCCTGGAAGCCCCAGCCTGGGGGCGTCATCACAGGATGATGCTTGGGGCGGGCATGGGGCAAGGGCCAGGCATCACTGGGATCTGCCTCTGCCCCTCCCCACTCTGACCCTCCTCTCCTTCTCCCTGCTCCTCTGTGCCCTGCACCCCCCCAGCCGGGGCCCTGCCCACCATCCCCTCTGCCCAGTGCCCCCCACCTGTGACCACTTGCTTGATGCCCTCCTTCCTGACGCTCAGACCCCCCTGAGCACCACACCACAGGGCTGCTTTCTGATGCCCCCTGCTCCCTGCTTCTCCTCTGTAGACTCTCCCGTCTGCTCACATCCTGAATTGAGGGCCATGTGTGCTTCCTCTGATAAGTGCAGGCTTTGCGGGCCGCTCAGAGTCTGTCGCAGCCTCTCTGCTTGGCCTTGTCGCTGGAAAGTCCCTCAGCACGTGGGCGAGGCTGCTGTTAGGGCTGACATGCATCCCCCAAAACTCAGATGCTGAAGTCCCAGCCCCCAGAACCTCTGAATGTGCCCTTATTGGGAAATAGGGTCATTGCAGATGTAATTAGTGAAGAGGAGGCCATGCTGGAGCAGGGTGGCCCCAGACTCTGGGTGACCGGTGTCCTTATGAGAAGAATGCCACGTGGAGGGGCACCAGCACACGGGAACCCTGGGAACATGTGTGGGCAGAGAGTGACCAGGGACACCAGAGTGGCCACAAGCCTCTGAATCTGGGAGAGAGGATGGAACAGATTCTCCCCATGGCCTTGGAAGGACCCAACCTGCCGACCCCTGGGTTTCAGACCTCCAGAACCGGGAAACAATAACTGTCAGTGGTCTCAGCCGCCCCTTTGGGGGCACATTGTTAAGCCAGCCACAGAAAACTAACGTAGCCTGCATTTAAGGTCAGCTGTTAGAGGATCGCCTCTGGTTTGAGAGCAGCGTCTGCTCTCCTGAGCAGGGCCCTGAACATGCTGCCTTCCATTAGCCTCAGTCCACCTGTCCGTCTGTCCACCATCCACCCAGCACCCACAGGGCAGCCTCACACACCAGGGCTCTGTCAGGCGCTGTGACACCTCCACTGGTTATTTCTGGCAGGTGACCCTTCCTGGCCCCTGCCCGGTCTCCCCTGCTGTGACCTGTGTGCAACACCTGTCCTGGGCGGCCGCCATTCTCAGCTACAGCCTGCTGTGGACGGAGAGGAAGGAAGGCCCTGGAAGGAGGGGCCCGGGGCTCTGGGTGCCAGGAGCACTGGCCGCCGTCGGAGTCAGCACCCCGAGCACCTCAAGCTGTGGACCGAGGGGCAGTGACAGGGCTGTGGGGTCAGCGCAGAGGAGCGAGGAGGGCCGTGTGGGGATGATCAGGGCTCATGCAGAGCAGGGTGCAGCGCAGGAAGGGTGGCAGGAAGCAGCAAGAACCTCGGTGCAACGGGCCAGCAGTCCCAGCCCAGCTGGCAGCCACTGCCCGAGAAGACAGGAGGGGCACTCACACATGTGACATACAGTAAACACAGTGCACACACGTGCATGCACAACACAACCCACGCGTGCACTCACAGTGCACCCACTCACCTCGACACATACGCAGGATGCACACCTGCACGCACCTGCCCTTGTCTCCGCGGGGCGGCCGCAGTGGGTGCTCAAGGGGGTAGAGTTTGCAGTGGAGACCTGGCACCTGGCAACCTCTGCCGGAGGCCCGGACGACCAGCTGCCACCTAGTTTTTCCCCACTGGACCTGCCAACCCCACCGCAGCCTCCTGAAGTCGGGAAGATGGAAAACCACCTGGAAGCTGTTGATAGGCCCCCTGTGTACCATTCCTCAGGCGGAAGGCTGTCTTCTGGGGCTCCCTACCCGCCGTGGTCTTAGTGGGTGACACAGCCCAAGAAGCAGAAATTTCCTCTGTAAGGTGGATGCAGACATTTTAAAACCGCAGTTCCTTTCTCTTTATTGTACTTGGGGGTCCCTGTCTCCTTGGGTTACCCATGGGGGGCGTCCTGTGAGCTTTTCTCTGGAGTCAGGGTCGGTCCTGTGTGGATGCCGGGTTCCTGGATGGGTCTGCCTCCTCCTTGGGGTGGGGAGGGCTGCCCTGAGCTGTTACTGCCGGGGGCTGTCATGTGAGACGGCAGTCCAGAGGACCAAGATGGTCAGAATGGCTCAAATCACAGACTCGGGGCACTGAGTCAGCCCTCAGTGAAAGATGAGAGTCATGCCAATGTGATGAAGGTGACAAGGCCACCTTCTGAGGGGTCTTTGAGGGTTTTCTGAGCCAGCTGAGCCAGTAACCTGAAGGCCCTCTCAGCTCCACGTGGGGCCGAAGCCCGCTGTCCATCCGGGAAATCGGCAGCTTGCCTTAACAGCACAGGTTCCCCGGCCTGGGAGCCTCGAGGCCTCTCCCCGGAGCAGAGCCAGGCCCATGCCCACGGCCAGCTTTTGTCACTGTGGATGAGTCTGAAGAGGGACGGGTGGGAGCCAGGGCTGTTTCAGAGCCTCTTGGACAAGTCGAGGCCCTGCCTGCCTGCCCCGGGGCTCAGACACGCGTCCTCCAGCCCAGCGTGCACATGTGTAGCTGCCCAGGGCCGTGCACAGGCTCCCTTGCGAGTTTCCTGCGGCTGAAGTAACGAATGACCATGCACGTAGTGGATTATGACATCGCACATTCATGGGTCTCGGGGTCTGGGGTCTGACACGGGCTCCCTGCTGAACGGGTGCTGGTGGGATTGGCTCTTTCTGGAGGCTCCAGGGTGAAGCTGTATCCTTCCCTTTTCCAGTTTCTGGAGTCGGTCACGTTCCTTGGCTCATGACCACTTCCTCCATCTTCAAAGCCAGCAAAGGAGCATCTTTTCTCCTGTCTGACCTCTGCTCTCACCCTCCCATCTTCTCCTCTGACTCTGACCCTCCTGCCTCCCTGTTCTGAGGACCACTGTGAGGACACTGGGCCCACCCGGATAACGCAGGACCATCCTACATCTACAGACCCTTGACTTCGTCACACACACAAGGTCCCTTTTGCCGTGTCGAATAACATAGAGCCTCCTGGGCTTCCGTGGGGACGTTATTCAGCCTGGCACACTCACCGAGACCCCTTGGATCCTTCAAATCAGGACCCCGTTCCAGCCTGGGAGGGTCATTCTGGCTTCATCTGGGCACCCACCTCTTAGGCGCCTCCCCCTGGCTCTGCCCGGCAAACTGAGCCATGTCAGACCCCCTGGAGGGCTCGTGAGAGGGGTTTCTGATGCAGCAAATCTGGGCTGGCCTGAGATTCTGCATCTCTGACACATTTTTGGTGCTGTTGCGGGTCCAGGCCACGTGGAGAGCCCCTGTTTCACCTGCACATGTGTGTTCTTTGCCTCCTGGCTCAGCCCTGCAGTTGCTGGGTGACCTGGTGCCCTATTAGTCAAAGCCTCATTCGCCCTACGTGGGTCCACTAGGTGCCCACGAGGATTCTCGTTCTGGCTGAGTGCTGCCTACCAGTCTGCGCCCAGGCTGGATGGGGCACCGGGAGCCCCCTGTGGAGCCGTGGAGAGGGCATGCCTGGCCGCTGCCCTTTGTGGGTTTCGGGGTCCTCTGCACCAGCATTTCCTCTGCTGCTCACAGCCCCCCTTGGGTGGGGCTCGTGCCACTGGCCTCATGGTACAGAGGAGGCCCCCTCCACCCTTGCCAGGAGCCTGGAGGCGCTCCCCCTGCAGGGCCCTCATTGGGCGTGGATGCTGACTCCAAACTCCTTCTCAGCAGGCAGAGAGGGGCCTGGGGCTGCCGCCGAGCCTCCCGCCAGCTCCCACCCACAGCTGCCGCTGCATGGTGGCCACCCAAGGCCCCTGAGCCCCAGAGGCCCTGGTTCTGGAGCCTTTGTCCTGGGAGGGACAGGGTGGGCATCTGAGTGCCCCTCACTCCTGCAGACTCTGTGCATGCTGGCTTTGCACAGCTGACCGCACAGGGTGCCCGCTGTGCCGAGAGCTCCCAGGGGACTTCTCTCATTGTTACCTCCTTCCTGGTCCTTGCAAGAAGAGACAATGTCCCTTGAATGCATTTGCATGTTGATCACGCTGCCATTATGTATCCAGGAGTTTTTATCGTGAGAAGAATGAGATAATCATGTTGGTATATACTGAATAGACTTAGAAAGATTGCAAGATGGCACTTCCATTGGAAGAGGGGAATTAGTGTAAAAATACTCTGTCAAAATATGTTGTTCTAAATGCTGAGTTGATGGTTCTTTTGTTTTGCTTTGTTTCTTGAATGTGTCATTAGAAAAAATTAACAATGACACCAACTGGGAGAGGGGCTGCAGTTCCTCTGAAAGGGGGATGTTGAGTTGTCCTTGTCGTTTTTTAAATGATTTCTTTGCCTTTAGATATTATGTCTCTCATTATGAAGGCCCATCATAACTTTTTTTTTTTCACTTTGTGAAAGTCAGATGTGAGCGTTTGGAGAAATCAGACATAAGAAAAATGCTGTGAAGCAGCTTTCGGGCCCTAGCGCCCCCACCGCCCAGGTGCCCACTGGCCTCCCACCTGCAGCCCATCGTGATGCTGAGTCCAGCCGTGGGTGGGAACTTGGGAGCAGGAGGTGGGAGGTCTGTAGCCAGTGGATCCCAGCCCGAAGAGGCGGGCATGCTGACAGCGTGCCCCAACTAGTCTTCTTAACTCCTCTGGGGTCTCCTCCGAAAGCTGGCTGTGTTTTCTGGAGTCCAGCAGAGTCCTGCCCTCTGAGGACCCTTAGAAAATAGGGCAGCCTGAACACATCCAAGAACGGATGAGCAAATGCATGCATTTTGTATGAAGACAGATGTGTGCCTGCTTCAGTGGGTGAGGGAACGAATGAATGAATGAATGAATGAGTGAGTGCGGAGGTGGGCCGTGGGAGCCCTGCCTGCAGAGATGTCCAGATGCCTTTGCACCCAGACATCGCTGTTTCTGAGGAAGCCCGCGGGAGGGTGCAGCCATCTCACTGTCAGGCTCACAGTGGAAGAGAGAGCGCCCCGCTCCATCCTGTCACTTGTGCTCATGTGGAGAATCTTTTCTCAGGAAGGAACCCGGAACCCTGGTGCCCAGAAGGTCCACCGGCCTAGACAGGCCCAGAGGCCAACTGGAACCCAGAGCAGGAGGGCTGTGTGCTGACCTTGGAAAGCCCTCAGGGCAGAGCTGGGCTGGGCGGCCCCTAATGGCCCCCAGGCTGTCCTTCCTTCCCTGCCTCGTCCCTCCTGCCTGGCAGATAGGTCCCCCTGGGGCTGGACCCCAGAACCTTCCAGAAAGCAGACCAGGGTGTGGCTCCTGGAAGAGGGGTGCAGGCATAGAGTGTGTGTGGGGGAAGGATGGGGTGCAGGTGGGGGCCCCAGGTCCCGCAACCCTACTGGCACCCCAGCGTGCCCTGACACGGACCCCCAGAGATGGGCAGCAGACAGCCCGCCCCTGCCTCCCAGGAGACCCCCCAGCTGCCGTCACAGCTCAGGGGCTGCAGTTACTCAGAGAAGCTTCCCGGGAGCAGAGCGAGGACAGCATTTCGTGTATATATGTACTTTCAACAATTGTTTTCTCAGAATGAGAAAATACGCTCATCCCTGTGTAACGATCAAGAAACAAGCTGTCCAGAAGGGGTCCAGGTTGCCCGTGTCCCTCATCTTGAAGTTTCCACCCCACCCACGTCAGTACAGCAACCATCCTGGCCACTACCCTGATGGAGGGCTGACCATGTGCCGGGCCCACGGGGGCGTGGCCCCTCCCGCATCCCGTGGGAATCCACCAGCCCTGCAGGGAGGCGTCCGTCCTCTCCCTGTGTGACCATTTGGGTTTGGGCGGCCCGTGAGGGCCCTGAGCCGGGTGTGGGGTGAGGCTCCCCCTTCACGTGGTTGCCTTTGCTGTAGAACCCCGAGATGGGGGCTCCCCGACGCTGCTGCTCACCCTCCTGGGAGCCACAGCGGCCAGATGTGCTGGGGGCTCCGGGCTCCTGTGGACAGCCTCTTCAGAGGCCCTGGTTTCTGCAGCGGGGGGCACTCATCGCAGTCTTCTGGGGACTCTTGACTGAACCATGCACCGCGTCTCCCTGGGGTCTCTGGTTGTAGGGGACAGCTAGGAGGCCCCAATGGGCAAAGCAGCCTTGTCTGTCATTGGCATGTGGCTTACTTTCATAGGCCTCAGAAGGCTCCGTGGTGGGGAGCCCGACTCACTTGTTCAAGTGAGCAGGAACTTCCTGAGCGTTGGGGCCCAGGTAGCCGGGGGTTTCTACCCTCGGGAAGCTGACATCCCAGTGTGCATGCAGACGTGTGAGAGTGTGCACGTGTGAGTGTGCGTGTGAAGCTGAGTGTGGAGGCTGCCTGGGGCCGACAGCTCTGACTCCGCCTGGGCTCCATGGCCCCATCTCGCCCCCAGGCTCCATCTTGTCCCCGGCCCCTCCACCCGCACCATTTCCAGGCTGCACACACCTGGCCGGTGGCCTTCAGCCTGTCCTTCAGGCCTCACAGGCTCCAGCCCGGCTGTTCAAGAGACTGCTGCTACTGAGGTGAAAAGGCTCTCCAGGAGACGGGATGTGGAGAAAAAGGATTGCTCTTCCTTCTCAGTTGGTTGTATGGACCCCAACTGCAGCCCAAACACGGGGTGGTCTGCACAGAATCGGGGCTTCTCCTTCTCATGGTGTCCCCTGGCCCTCCCTGCATCCTTCTTGATGAACAGAACGTTGTCTCCTTTCACCCTAGGCCTCGGATCTTAGCCCAGCCTCCAGGCAAATGTCACTGATGCGAGGCTGCGGAGCTTCCGGTTTACAGGGCGCAGGGCCAGGGCAGCAGGGTGAGGGGAAGGGGCAGTGGAGGCCAGGCCATGGCTCCTGAGTGGACTCAGCTTCCCAGAGAGACAGCGGGTTCTCAGCCTGCAGGAAGAGGAGGAGAACATCAGATGGCAAAGTGGCCCCACCTGGGGGAGACGGGCTGCATGTGGGGGCTCTGAGCAGGGGCACGTCACTTCCTAGGGGCCCAGGAGCTGTGCCCTCGGAGACCAATTCAGGCTGTGCCCTGGAGCAGGGGAAGGAATAACAGCGGGCCGTGAGGGGAGAGCATTCTGGGCGGAAAGCCCAGCCTGGGTAAAGGCTCAGGGGTGGAAGACCGCTCTGGGCACTGAGGCTGCTGTCCAGAGTATGGGTCTGCCCTTCAGAGCAATGCGACCCTCTCAAGGGTCATAACAGGGCAGCGGCCAGTGAAGCATTTTTATTTTTAAGAACTTGCTCTTGCTCCCACGTGTCTGAGGCCTGTGTGAATGCAGGGAGAACAAGCTGGAGGCTGTGGAGGGCTCCAGACAGGAGTGGAGGGCATTCAGGCAGATGACTGGGTGTTCAGGCAGGAGTGGAGGGCATTCAGGCAGAAGACCAGGTGTCCAGGCAGGAGTGGAGGGCATCCAGGTGGAGTGGGGGGCATCCAGGCACGAGTGGAGGCATCCAGGCAGGAGTAGAGGGCATCCAATCAGGGGTAGAGGATGTCCAGGTAAGAGTGGAGGGCGTCCAGGCAGGAGTGGAGGGCATCCAGGCAGAAGACCAGGTATCCAGGTAGGAGTGCAGGGTGTCCCGGCAGGAGTGAAGGGTGTCCAGGCAGGAGTGGAGAGCATCCAGGCAGGAGTAGAGGGCATCCAGTCAGGGGTAGAGGATGTCCAGGTAAGAGTGGAGGGCATCCAGGCAGGGGTGGAGGGTGTCCAGGCAGAAGTGGAGGGCATCCAGGCATGGGTAGACGGTGTCCAGGCAGTGGTGGAGGGTCTTCCACCCGGCTAGACTGTATCAGTCAGGACTTTGAATCTGGACATGGTGATGGGCTGTGTTTGGGGTGCAGGGGAGGAGGTAGCCAGGCTGGCCCTCCCCTCAGACCTCCCGTGGGTGACGCACACACATACTTGGGGTGGTGGTGGCCGTTATCTCGTACTGGGACTGGAGGGGACGAGGTGGTGAAAGCTCCTGAAGGAAGGGCTGTGGGGAGGAGAGCGGGGCCTCTAGGACAAGCTGGGGCTGGCTTCTCCTCCTCCCAGGCCCACAGGGATCTTGGCCACCCCCTGGACCGGTCTTCTGGGCCCTGCGTGGCCGGCCTTCAGGCAGGGAAGCCACAGCTCCTTCCTGTGCCGGTGACCCTGCAGCCAGCTCGGTCGCCATGGCAGCTGGAGGAGGCGGGGCTGCATCCTCATTTTTGCGGCAGAGGAATTTGCTGTCTCTTGTGCTCCGGCCGTGATGTCCAGGCGGACAGTCTCACTGACAGAGATCTAGTGCCTTCGCGCTCTCGGCGCTGTGTGGCTCCCTGAGAAGAGCCGCTGAGCGAACCTCCCAAGTCAACTCCAGGGTCCTCAAAGCCGGACTGAGGGTCTTCCCCGGCCCAGGGCTGGAGCTCTCTCCTCCATCACTCAGAGGTCTCTGCTCATCGGTGAAGACCTGCCCAGGGGCCTTGGATCATCCAGTCCAAGCTCCTCTGTTTCACAGACAGGGAAACTGAGGCCCTGGGTGGGCACAGGGCCAGCGGGGTCTTCTGTCCCTTCCCCTGCTCACGGGTGAGACAGGAAACCCACAGGCCCCCTGGGATCCTCCTGCCCACCCTTGTCCTTGGGGCCACCTCCAGGGGCTCCTGTCTCCCCGTCAACTCCTCCTATTTCTTGGGATCCATGAGGTCTCGACCTGCCCCTGGGCCCAACCCCCCAGTTGGAAGGAAGGGGTCTCGGGAAAGAGGCAGTGGGCAGGAGGTGTGCCCGAGCCTGTGGGGTACAGGCAGAGAAAAGTTGCTTGGGGTCCATGTGAAAGAGGTTGCACATTCTGGTGCCTTGAGTCGCGGCGCTCCACGGTACCAAACCCTTATGCCGGCCCAGCCGCCCTCTCCAGTCTCTCCCCATCCCTGGAATTGGGTGTCGCCTCAGTGGATGGTTCTCCTGGAGAAGATGGTGCCTGCGTAGCTGGCTCAAGGCCAGGGCTTCAGGGCAAGTGCAGGACGGTCCCTGGTCGACATCTTCTCATCGCGCCTCCAGGCATGCGAACCTGTGGGCTTCGCTGTGCTATGAAGTGCCAGGAGGGGCCGCGTCCTGAGCAGCAGGGGCTGGGTGCCCAGCGGTCACTCGGGAGATGTCGAAAGAAGGATCTAGGAAGAAACCAAGTCCTGGAATCACTTTCTTGATGTGACTCAGCCCTCTGGGTGTCTTGGTTTCTGACCAGAAGGAAATTTCATGTTGTGCCACCCCGAGGGAAGGGCGTTATTCACTTACCCCACTTTTTAGTTTTCCTCTCCCACCTGCCCCTTCTCTCTGGGCAGAGAAACCAGAGTCTAGAAATGCAATGAGAAAATTAGGACGCAGCGGGGACTGTGGCCTGCACACAGCCGTGGTCATCACTTTCTTGGGGGAGCAACATAGAGCAGGTGCAAGGGGCAGGTCTGTGATTTGGGGCATGGAGGTCAGCTCCCCAGAGGTTAGCAAGGATGCCTCGGAGACAGGGCTCCTGGAGCTGCAGCTGATGAGGACGTGGAGAGGGCCGGCAGAGGTGCTGCGACAGTCCCTCCCTCCAGCTGCCGTCTGTCCAGCTGGGGCAAGAGCACAGGTGAGGCGGGAGAGGCAGGTGAGGTGGGGACAGACAGGTGAGGTGGGACCAGCCTTTCTCCTGGAGTCTGCCAAGGGCTCCCCATCCAGGAGACCTCGCATGGTCAGCTTTAGGGCTGATAGGAGTGTACGGGGGAGAGGAGAGGATGTGCGAGCTGGCAGGAGGTACAGGGAAGCAAGGCACAGATGGGCAGGGAGGTGGGGCTATGGGGCCAGGTGAGAGGGAGGCTGAGGCCAGAGCCCCGGGGTCGAGCTCTGGCCAAAAGTCCCCTCCCTCATGTGGTAGGCAGGAGTGCCTCAGGGGCTCAGGGAGGTTGGAG
The DNA here is from genome assembly GCF_041296235.1 of Equus asinus. Taxonomy (NCBI): domain Eukaryota; kingdom Metazoa; phylum Chordata; class Mammalia; order Perissodactyla; family Equidae; genus Equus; species Equus asinus. Next base: position 14,185,507 of record NC_091793.1, on the reverse strand, counting down.
GGGCTGCAGACTGTGTGCTGCCTGTCGGGGGCTGTGGGGTCAGGCAACAGCCTGGGTCTAGTGACCGCCGTGGTCAGGTCCCCACTGGTAAAGGTGGTTCTCTGATGGTTCAGAGTGAGGGGTGGGCACCAGCCCAGGGGGACACGACGCTGGAGGGCATAGCCCAGGCCTGATTTAAGGTAGTGAGCAGTGGAGGGAGATGGGATGAGGTGACCACTGGGATGGGCAGGCAGCAGCAGGGCCCTTGGACCGTGGAGGGTGAGGAGATGGACCGTGGTGCTGGCCGATGTCTTTCCTGGTGGCTCTGGAGATGGAGCAGCAGCCTCCGGGTGGGGGCTTCGTTCCTCTCATCCTCTCCTTTCCTTCCTGGTTTCACTGGTCACTGCTCTGCCCTGGGCCGGCTCTGTCATCCCAGCCTGGATGGCAGTGCCACGCAGCCCCCCTCCTGCTCCCAAGAGCATGCCCATAACCTCTTCCCTCCCCCACCCCAGGCAGTCCCTGCTCCCCCCTGGGCAGTGGTGAGGGGCTCCTGCTCAGTATGTGGCCAGGGTGGGGCACCCCGGGAGGATGCCCTGGCCAGCCCTCAGGGGCTGGGGGAGCTAATGGGGACACGGGGACAGAACCTTCCTTGCGGGGATGTTCTCGGTTTGACTGTGTGTGTGTGTGCGTGTGCGTGCGTGTGGCTCCTGAGACTTTGGAGCTTACGTGAAAGTGACAGTCCCCCTCTTCTGTGTGCCTCACTCATACAAGTGTATCTTCCACACGCATACACTCCGTGTAATCTAACTCGTGCGTATGTGTGCGGAAGATACACATTTATAAATCATACATGTATATGTGGGACAAAGGAGAATGAAGCAACTTTTGTGTTTAGGTGAAATATGTGATTTCAGTATTACGTGGGGTGTGTGCATTATAGAGGTGTATTCAACACACATGTACAAAAGCTGTGTGAGTGCGTGCACACATGTGATGTGTGATTATCCCTGCACACGCATGCACACACGCACACACACGCACACTGCAGTTAATCAGCAGGGGCCTGGAGGCCTCCCGTCCCTGGCTGGGGAGGGTCAGCTGCCCAGGTCGGTGGGGACATGTTGAGGGACAGCAGTCTGTGGGAGGGCCCCCCTCCCTGCAGCATGGATACAAGGGGGCTCCTTTGTTCACCAGCAAGTTCCACGTCCATAAGATGAGCCCATGATGAGACGGAGCCTCAGTCCTGACAGCCTGTCGAGCGGGCACAACCGCCCGATAACAACCTGCCAGGGCGCGAGGCGGCTGCGTGGCTGTGGCGCACGCCGTGGACGTGCTGTAGGAACCTGTGGCAGGGCTTGTGCCAAACGTGTCACTCTGGAGGGACAAGGACTCCAACCTGCCCATCAAGATCCGACATTTCGAAGCCACCGGAGGAATTTTTAACTGCCGGGTTCCGCGTAAGTAGGGCGCCCGTCCTCAGTTACGGCCGAGGCTTCCAGCCGCTGGACCCTCCGCTGGGGTGGACAGGCTGCCCTTGTTTTCTGCAGTGATGGGCACATACGGCGTGCACAGGAGGACACGGCAGCCTTGTCCATTGTCAAGGACGGCGTAGACCATGTGCAGAGGTGTCCGCTCTGTGCAGGGAGGAGTCGCGGGGGACTCTCTGCAGGCCTGAGACGGCCCCTCGAAATGTGAGGCTTGGCCAAAGAGGAGAAATGGTCAGCAGGGCCTGGCTGGGCGTGGGCCTGGCTGTGTCTGATACCCTAATGGAGGGTCAGCACCTGGACAAGGGGCGCTCCTTTGGGACATCGCTGGGTTGGGTGGCTCTCCTGGAGGAGCTCGGAGCTGGCCGTGGTTAGTGGAAATGCCACCCAAAGTTAAACCCAGTCGGGCTTCCGGCCTGGCAGGAACCGGGGAGGCCCCTGTGACATGAGCTGGAAGGCTGGGCGCTGGCAGGCAGTGACGATGCATGGTACAGATGGTTCTCTGGATGTCCCCTGCTCTGCCAGCCACATGGCTGCCCTCCACCCCTGCAGCTGAGGTCACAAGTTCCCGCTCTGTCCCCGGCACGTTTCCCTCACCGCGTTTCCTGGAAGGACTGTCGTGGGGAGAAGTGGGGTCTGGCTGTGGGGAGCCAGAGTGGCTTCCTCTACCTCCATCCGCTCTTCACAACGGTGGGTCTTGCCCTGGGATGGCTGTGCCAAAGCCGGGCAGATCACGTCTGTAAGCCAGGAGGCACCGCATGGGACGAGGAAGGGGTTTGGTTCATGTCCTCCTCCAGCCACTTCCAGACTTGGTGGTCTGGGCACGCACGGCCTCTGACTCTCAGCAGCTCATCATTAAGGTGGACTCACAGGGCTGTCCTGAGGTCCAAGCAGCTTGCGGCTCCTCACGGGCGTGAGACAGGGGTCAGGGCCTCCTTCTTGCTCGAGGAGAAGCACTGCACTGGGGGCGGGTGCTTCTGGAATTGCGGGCAGGGGAGTCAGGACGAGGGCTGGCAGGTCACAGGCCCTTCTACTTCCCGATAGATCATTCTGTGCATCCTGAGTGCGGTGGGCCAGGCGCACGAGCAGCAGAGAGCGAGGAAGGGCGCAGGGCCGTCTCCCTGGACGCCCAGTGGTTTCTGGGCAGCTCACGAATGTCATTGTCACCAACTATGTGGCACTTCCTGCCAGTGGCCTGTTTTGGTATTTCCGGGGAGCTAGGAATGGTCTTTACGTTCTTGAAGGGTTATGACAAAAAGGGGTGTAGGAAGCAGTGGAGACGGTGTGAGGCCCGCAGAGCCTGAGACACTCACTGCCTGGCGCTTTGCAGAGGAAGTGTGCCGATTCCTGGTTGTAGGAGGACGGAGATGGGAGCCAGGGCTGCGCAGGCTGGAGAGAAGGACCCTCAACCAGAGGCTAAGGGGCCACACCCGGGCTGTGCTCTGGGGCCGGCTGTGCGCTGTGAGCTCCCATCATGTGTCAGGTTTCGGCTCTGGGCGACGTGGGTGGGTAATTAGATATTAGCTGGTGGGAGTTCCCTCACCTGAGCTCTTGGAAATTCTCAGTGTTGTTCACAGGGTATCCTGGAGGGTGGAGCCCCTGGGGTAACCTGCAAGGACTGAGCGACGGCCTCAGTCAGTGTAACAGTCAGTCAGCCACACTGCAACAGTGCTGTGCTGTTGGATGGACGTCCCCCAGCTCAGTGGCCGTCCACTCAAGGCCTGCAGGGTGGCTGGGCAGCTCTGCCTCTGGCTACAGGTTGGATTCGGGTCATTTTCACGTGTCGCCGTGTTTTCTTGACTAGTGCATCCCTGGTGTGTATTTTTCGTGGTAAATCACAGGTGCACAGATATCAGCCTCAACCACAGGGGCGCACATAGGCCTCCTGCTTGGCTCCCACCCCCTGACAGTCAATTGGTCAAGGAGGGGTCACCTGGCCCATCCCAATGTCCATAGGGCAGGGTCGTAGTCTCTTCCCACGGCGGGCACTGTGAGGTTGTGGAGCGGGGCTGGACAGCAGCCACCTGGTCTAACCGCGGGGGCGTCCACGGTGCCCTGGAGGCCTGCAGCCGAGCCGCTGGGGTCCCCAAGGAAAACATGAGCTCTGTCATGTTTATCTTCTCCTTTTTTATGTCTCTTTTTAATGTATGTTTTATAAGGTATGCAGTAGATTTGTATGTTCAGGCATGAGTAAATACATATTTTGGGGGACACAGACTCAATTTTAGAAGCTGAGTTTTGGAGACCTCTGAGCTAGAAGCATCGACACGTCTTCTGGCTCCGATCGGGCCAGGCCGAATTCCACGGAGAGAAGTACCTCAGGGCCTTGTGGTGACCCGCCGGGGTAATTGCCATTCTCAGACCTTGCTTTCTTGGTAAATAATGACATTTCTCCATCTCGCAGAAGATGCGGGCTCTGTGGAAATGAAGACAAGGCCAGCTCAGCCAGGGCCCTGGAGAGGTGGCCAGAAAGACCATGGTGGGCCCCCAAATTGGTTTATTTGCCAGGCAATCAGAAGTAAAGGAGGTACCGTAATAGGACACGGGCTCCCGTGTAGATGGCGTGTGGCCGAGCCCCCATGGGATGGGCACGGGCGGGTGGCCATCACCTTGAAGTGGCTGTGACTGCTTCCCAGGCAAGAAAAGCTGTTTGATTTCCCTCTTGGCACCTGGTCTGAAACAAAGAGAATTATGACGCTGACTTTTCCTGAAGACGAGTCCCGTTGAGATGGGTGGTTTGTCAGCGCCCCTTTTCTTTTCCCACGGTCTGTATTCTGTTCTAAGCAGCCTCGGTGCCGGGAGAGCTGTGCGGTTAGGCAGCAGGAGGAATGGAGAACCTGCCTTCTGTGAGGAGTTAGCACGTGGGCTCTGCTCCGGCTCCAGGGCTACCCGGACTGCTCTCGCCATCTTGTGCCGCCCGAGATTGGCAGAGGTTCCTGGGAGCCCACGCCTCCAAAGCCGGGGCACCAGCGCCCCACAGCCCAAGAGGGGCCTGCCGCCGGGAGCTCCTGCTCGGTACAAGAGAGAGGCGCCATGCAAGCAAATAGCTGAGTGTGCAGCCCCTGAGAAAGTGGCCCGTGTCCCCAGTCCCCCGTGAGACGAGGCTCTGCACCTTGCCTCTGGGGTTTCCTCTGGCTCTGCAAACTGCTTGGCTCTGCCTCCAGCTAGAGGTGTCGGGTGCAGACCTGCCTTCTGCCTCCAATGCATCCTTTGTTCTTTTCACGAGTCCCAGCCTTGGCTCCCTTTCTTTCACTTGTTTCTCAAGTTCCTGCGCTAAAATAATCTCATAATTCACCAATTATTCCTTCTTTACGAAATGACGCTGTTCAGAGTTTAGTCGCTAATGTGCTGTGAGATGTGCGGCCTCAATTTCAGCTTCCGATGTTTAGAGGAAGATTGGTGGAGCTTGGTGGAACGGGTTTGTTCTGTGTGGGCCTGTCGGACCATTTTTCATCCCCAACAGTAAAAGCAGCAGTTTATTAAACGTCGGCCAGGTGGTGTCAGGCCCGACAGGCGATTTATGTGGGGTACCTAGCTCGAGTCCCCACAGGAACCCTGAAAAGGGGATCTCGTTGGGAAATGGAGACCTGGGTCTGAGGGATGTGTCCAAGGACACTCGGCCAGGAGGAGGTAGGGCTCGCAGTCCAGCCACGGCGTGTCTGAGGCCCAAGTGGGGGCCTCCCCTGACTCGGTGCTCCCCGACGTGCAGGGACTCGGGACTCCACTGGGCGTGTTCCCAGGGACCCAGAGTTTTGCTTACGGACTTGGTGTTTTTCTAGCCCAAAAGCACAGGAGCGGGACCTCAGAGGCTGCGTCTCTGAGTGAAGACATCTCCATGTTGGACCTCAGTCTGCGTTCCAGGCCGGTCAGGCTCTGGCCACGGTGAAGTCTCAGGCCGATTCCGTGGCTCACGTGGTCACATTTAGCGGTCTGCAACACGGGGCTTCCACCCTTTTTGGGGTTAAGAGGGTGGAGGAGGTGGTGTCTGGGAGTCCCTGCCAGGTGGCTGTGCTGAGGCTCAGCTCCCCCTCCACATGGTCACTCCTTATCTTGGCTCTTGACTCAGACCTCTTGATGGTATGACTCTGCTCCAAGAGCAAGGGCCAGCGGCCAGCAAGGTGTGCAGCCCGGCCAGGCTCTGGGTCTCGGGTGCCTCTGCTCATGTCATGGGGTGGCCCGTACGGCCCAGGAGGCATATTCCGCAGGCTGCAGTGTGGCCCCTGCTCAGCCCTGCTTGCTGGGATTGCCGATGTGTCTTCCTGGGTGGCTGACTTCCAGCTGCGTGCCCTCGGTCGCTGTGTGGGTTTCTGGGAGCCCTGTAACAAGGAACCCCAGACTTTAGGCTTAGAACCGCAGACGTCGATTGTCACAGTTCTGGAGGCCAGAAGGCCGAGAGGCACGCTGCTGCCCCGAGGGGTCCCAGGAAGAGTCAGCTTACTATGGCTGCTGGCGTTCCTGGCATTCCTTGGCTGGTGGCTGCGTGACTCCAGTCTCTGCCTCCTTCTTCACAGGGAGTTCTCTGTCTCTGTCTCTCCCTTCTCCTCTTCTTACAAGGACCCTGGTCCTATGGGATCAGGGCCGCCTGACTCCAGTGTGAGCTCATCTTCACTAAGTACGTCTGCAACAACCCCACTTCCCAAGGCCATTTGGAAACCTGAGGTTACTGAGGGTTGGGGCTTGAGCATCTCTTTTAAGGGGATGCAGTTCAACCTGTAAAAGGCAGTTTGGTGTCTCTGTGCCTCAGTTTCCTCATCCAGCACCCTCTTCTTGGTTGTTGGCAGCTGTTATATGCAAACACTTAGCATGGGGTGGGTGTGCGTTGGAAGGTAGCCTCTATTATTTTCAAACAAAGCTAAACCGCCCTGATGGTTAATATCGACCTGTCTCTGGGGATGGGGACCGGGTCCAGCTTCCTGTCACAGGGCTGTGGGTGCCCCCGTGAACAGAACAGGTGGCAGCCCTTTCCCAGCACGCTCACTGCCAGGGCATTGACGGGACCCCGGCTTCAAGGGGTGGAGGCCAGTGGTGGGTCTGTGATGGCTCTTCGCCAGGACGGAAGAAGAGTGGTCAGCATCAGCCACCCACGGTCCCCCTTATAGGGTGGTCACGCCAGGAAGACAGGCCTGGAGGGACCAGAGAGGGTGGGAAGTACCCTTCCTCCATTCCCTTTTGTTCCCGGCAAGGGAGCTCATCCTCCCACGCATGTGAAGCAATGTTCAGCCCCGGCTTCCAGAGAGTCTGCCCGGCATGTGTGTGCACGGACCAGATGGAGGGGCAGCGCCTGCCCACCTCCTGTGGCTGTGAGAGCCTCAGGGCACCAGAAGGGCAGGGGGAAGAGCCCCAGATGGGGGCACCTGGGACAGGTGGACGTGCCTGGCCACTCAGCCCCTGTCCCCAGCTGCCCAGGGGACCCCAGACCCCACCCCGGGGGGGTTTGGGGGAGACCAAGCTCCACGCTGACCTCCGCTGGGTGGGCTTCAAGCATTGCACGGACAGTAAATCTCAGTTCTGCTCTGGCGTGTGGGCAGGAGTTCCCCATCTCCTGGATTGTGCACCCCTGCCTAGGAGGCATGTGGGAGGGCCAGTCCACACTCTTCCACAGACCAAGCCCCCAGTGAGCCGCAGGACGGGGATCACACGCTTAGGAGCCACATCCAGCAGGACAGATGGGGTCAGCCTCCCCCTTGGCCCTCCGCTGTCCTGCCTCCCACTCGTGTCTATAAATTGTTTCCAGGGAAGCAACCGGGCTCAGTTTTACCTACTCTTAGTCTGTTCTTCCGTTCTACTCAAAGTACAGATTTTTGAATGGCATCAACTCTTATTACCAAACGTCCCTTGGCCGCTGAATCACCCTCCCCAGGCAGGAGATCGGGCCCGAGTCATTTTTTGCAATAACATTTGTGGAATTTAAAGACAAAACCTTCATAAAAGGATCGTAAAAGGTAATCATGACCGTGCAGCTGGCCTGATGAGGGAGGTGACCTTTCTGGCCACTCCAGAGGAAATGTCACCTGGGAGAGTGGGAGGCCGGTGTCCTGCGTCCAAGGAGCGCCTTCCCGCCAGGTGGGCCCTGACCAGCGGCAGCCCCACCGTGGGGACCGTCCCCAAAGCTGCCCTGTGACTGAGAGCCGTCTGCAGGGAAGGCCGAGTCCTCGCAGTAAATGGGAGTCAGCCCTGGTGCAGCCTGCCCACCTCTCCCTCCTTTCTCAAACTGGCCTGTTGTGTTCTCGTCTTCCTGGGGCCACCGTGGCCCTGTCCAGGCAGAGACCCCGACTCCCGGGTCTGCTCCATGCCACTACCTGGCCAGGTCAGGGTTCCCTCAGACCTGGTCCTTTGGTTGGGTGCTAGACAGGCCTTGTCTGGGCCCGAGGGCAGCATTCCTCCTGCTGGCATGTCCTGACTAACAAGAGTGTCCCCACCCAGGGAAGAGCCCTCGCTCCCTCCCCACCTGGAGAGGTTGGGGTGGCCCCCTCCTGGGGGACTCCAGCAGACCCGGAGCTGCGGGGCAATGAAGGTGAGGGTGTGGCAGGAGCTGAGCCCTAACGGAAACTTGGCTCATCCCAGACCCCACAGACTGGCTCTGGAGGGCCTCCAGGCCCTGCCCAGGGGAGGCCTGGGGGCACCCCACCCCAGGTGGCCCCCACCAGGGTGTGTCTGGCAGTAGCGGCACGGCCAGAGCAGCCCGCACCGCAAGTACCGGGTACTCAGTGGGATTGGCGTGGTGGGCTCTGGAGACCACCCACTCCTGAGCCCCTGGTGTGCCAGACACCTCTGCCAAGGTGTGTGGTGATCTCACCCGCCAGGCCCAGTGGGCTTCTCCAGGAAGGGTTCCTGGTGGGCCCCACAGCCTTATGGAACATCTCCATGTCCCCAACTTTCCCCAGAGCTCCAGGCCCTGGACCTGATGGCCACCTCCATACCACACCCCAGGTGACCATTGGGAAGTCCCCCAGGCTGGCAGGTAGGGGTCCTGGGCCACCTCACAGCTGTGGACCCAGGTGGTGCCCTCTGCCTCTGCTATTTGCGCCCTTTACAGGAGGGTGGCTGGTACGGGGCAGGCAGGTGCCAGTGTTTTGGGACACTTCCAGCTGCCAACTTCACTCCAAGGCCAGTCCTTGGTTTGCCAGGGACTCCATCAGACCCTCCATGGAGGTGGCGTCTGACAAGGCAGCATTTCATTGAAATATGCAGACCTCTGCCCCAAATGCTAATGTGGGCTTTATTCACATGAGCAGCAGCACCAGGAGGGGTGACAACACCGCGTTAATTACATTAGCGGCAAGCCAGCTTCCTCCCAGGGCTGCGAAAGAGCAGGCGCCAGCTGCATTTAGGCTTTTTTTAAAGCCCCGACTCAGGGGTGCTCAGCAACTTGGGGACTGGCTGCCTCCGTGTGAAGCCACCGGCACTTGCAGGTCTTCTTGTGCCATCTGCAGAGGAGAATGCCTCTGGGTTCTGGCCGCCCCTCTGGGCCTTGGGGAAGGCCGCTTGTCCTGAGTCCTGGTTCTGGCTTTTACGACAATCTGGGGCAGTACGGGGCACCTCAGATGGGGGGGGGGGGTTGGGAACAAGGCATGGTTTGGGAGCTTACGTTGAAATCCAGTGGAGAGAGTGGCAGGGGAGCTCCCGGAGGAGGTGGGCACGGTGCTGCAATCCTGCACCCACGCTGTCCCTCCTCGGGTCCCTGGAGGGTCAGACGAGTGGACTGAAGCCTAGAGGCCTTTCTGTTCAATAGGGCTGGGCTGGCCCCAGAGTTCCCCTCTCTGCTGGGCGGGAACAGATCAGTCGACAGGGAAAACAATTCGAGAAACGATGAACTCAAGCATCTCCAAACTTCCTCCTGGACCCTCGGATTCTAAGTGAGTTTCCAAGTCCTAAGGGTCGATTAAGTGTTGAGAACATGCCATTCTCTCTCCACCCTCCTCCCAGCCTTTCCATCTGCGCACAGAGGCCCATCATTTCTAACCACGACCGCAACCACCACTTGGCCCAACGCCTCTTGGTTTTACAATTCTCAGAGACCATTTTCCTGATTGTCACCTGCCCTCTTTGTGCAAATGTCTTGGTAGCCGCTGCCTCATCGGGGGGCTGCACACACCCGCCCTAACCCACTTATAATTATTTATTTATTTATTTAATGATTGGCACCTGAGCTAACATTTGTTGCCAATCTTCTTTATTTTTTTTTCTGTCTTCTTCTCCCCGAAGCCCCCCAGTACCTAGTTGTATATTCTAGTTGTAGGCCCTTCTGGTTGTGCCATGTGGGATGCTGCCTCAGCATGGCTTGATGAGTGGTACCATGTCTGTGCCTAGGATCCGAACCAGTGAAACCCTGGGCTGCCGAAGCAAAGCCCGAGAACTTAACCACTCGGCCACGGGGTCAGCCCCCTATAATTTATTACAATTAGTGTCACTTGGCTTCTTGACCAGAATGTGATCTGCAAAAAGGCAGCAACCCTGTGCTTCGTAGGCCGCCGTATCCTCAACGCCCCACAGACAGCCCAGTACACAGTAGGCGCTTAATGAATATGCGTGGAGTGGGCGAGGCTTACTCAGCCCCCAGCCCTGCCTCGTGGTCTTGTGGCGCCAGGTTGGGTGTCAGTGAGGATCCCATGTTGATGGGATGGAGAAAAGGAGGAGTGCGGAGGCTGCCTCCACTCCCCGGGGGTCTGAGGCTCCCGAGAGACAGGGCAAGACCCGGAACTAATCCAGGGTGGGGACCAGGTGGGCTCCTGGGATGCAGACAGTCAGGCAGGTACCCCCGCAGGAGAGCCACAGGCTGGGGGTCCCGGGAGGCATGGCTGTGGGGCCCTGGAGCGTGCAGACGAGGCAGGGGCATCGCTGTGGCTGTGAGAGGCCCGCAGACTGCTGTCCTGGTACCTGAAGGAGCTCCCCGCGGCCGATTCCTGTTAGAGGGACTTCCCCAACAGGGTGGCACCCCCAAGTCTGGCAAGGCAGGTGCCCTCAGTGTCTGCTGAGTGAGTGTGTGCCACATGCCACGCATCGGCTTGGGGGTGGGTAGCTCCAGGGTCTGGGGGCCTAAGGCAGGTCCTACCCAGGGGACCCATTCCTGAGGCTCCTGTGGGAGGTGAGCCAGCGCACTGCTGGGGGCCCCCGAGATCTAGTCTGCACCCTCCCTTCAGTCGCTGGTAGAGGACAGCCTGTTGTAGGTGAGCAGCTGGAGGAGCGATGGCTCTCATGCAGCAGGTGGGGAGGTGGGCTCACCTAGCCAGCCACAGGAAGGTGTGCTCTCCGATGGGGCAGGTGGGAGAGCTCAGGCCTGCGCCCCTCTCTCCTCGACGCTTCACCTGCAGTACCTTCTCAGCAACTGAAGCTCCGTCGTTGGTGTTCGCTGACGGCCTCCTGGAAGCGGGGTCTTTCCTCATCGTGTGCATACCTGTCCCAGGTCATGGGGGCTTGAACCAGGCCTGCCACTCCAACATCCCTGGTTCACTCAGCAAACGTGTCATGCACATGGATGGCCCCCGGAGACACCTCAGTGGCCACTGGACAGCCCCCTGCCCTCTGTGGGTGAGACCCTCCGTTTCCCCGACGTTGCCTGCCTGGGGCCTCCCTGGTGCTGTGCAATCGGCAGTGCCACTTGGTGGGGTTTTCTGAAAGGAGAGGGCGACGTCAGCCTCGCAATCTCTCCTGCTATTTCTTAGCCCATCTGTGAGCCATTGAGGGAGGATGCGCACATCACCTGGTACCTGGTATGTGACACACATGTTCAACAAAGACTTATCTCTGATTCTGGAAAGACCCAGTCAGCGTTGGGCTGATTGGTTCCAGAACTTTCTGTCTCTGGTGGTGCCGATAAAGCACCACAGGTGGACGGCTGATTGTAGCAGGCTGCTCCCGCCAGCCAGCTCCTCTCAGTTCCAGGAGGATTGAAAATAACCAGTTGGCCAGACTCAATCTTTGTCTTATTTGAAAAGAGTTTGTTTTTCCAGACTCCGTCCAAGTCTGTTTTAATCCACCAAAAGAGGAGCTAAGTTTGATAAATAAAAGAAGATTAAAAATGGTAGGGAAAAATGTGTTTCTCCCCCCGCTCTCCAGAGAGTACTGCCAAAATTGAAGCATAGAAACAAAAATAGAAATGATCAAAGTGTCTGATGGTATCTCTGTTTTCACATGAAAAGCCAGCGCAGTCCTCCAGCCGAGCCGCTTACGGGAAAACTCGACCGGCCCAGAAGCCACCTGATCGCTCGTGCTTTGTGGAAATCAGGGTTTGGGGCCTGATTTCAAACATGCGCACATGTTTGAAAACAGCTTCTCTCAGGGACATAATGTGCCCCCCACCCCATTTTACAAGTGGGGAAAATTGAGAAAGTCTGTGTTCACTAAGACGCCCAACATCTGACGTTTCCTCAGGGCTGGAAGCCGGGGTGAGGTGCTGCTGTCCCAGAGCCTGAACCTGGCCTCTCCAGTCCGTCCCCGAGCTTCTGCTGCCTGGGCTTCCTCTTTGGGTCCTGTGAAGGCCAGGGAGAAGTGGGGACCGTGAAGAATCCAGTCTGGGGGGATGTGGGCCCTGGTGCTGTGTCTGGCCAGGGCCAGCTTCAGAGCTGAGGAGGCAGCATGAGCGGCCAGGTGGCGAACCTGCTGCTGGAGGTTTCCCAGAATCCTTCCTGCCCAGGGGTCCAGCGCCTGTGGGACGTTGATCCCTGGTGGGGGTGTTCTTTCTCATAAGTAAAATGTAACGGAGGAGATGTCGGGATTCTGGCAGAGGCTCCAGGGATGACTTGAGGTCCACATGCCACCACGTTCCTGAAAGCTTCCTGCCCCACTGACCCCCTCCCTGCCCCCTCTGCCTCCCTTCCCAGCCCTACCTCTCACCGCGGACAGTGAGGTTGAGTGTGACTCATGGCTTCCTCGGGTCGGCATGAGCCTAGGTTCTCAACCAGTGTCCACTTGAAGTTAAGCGCCTGTCTCAGTCGGCTGTTGTCTCTTCAGTGCTGTGTAATGAGCTGGAAACTTGGTGGCTCAAAGTGGCGCTCAGGTCTGTGGGTCAGCTGGCGTGGCTGTGGGTCGTGGGTCAGCTATGGCAGGGCTAGACGGGACCGAGGCCCGGGGCTCCAGGCTGTGGACTCCTGGGCTTTGGCTGGTCTTGGCAGGCTGGCCCCAGGCTCCAGGCTGGGCTCAGCGCTGCTCCGTGGGTGGAGCACAAGGAGCCCAGCCTCAGAAGCTCATGCCAAACTGCCGGTCACTTCCCGCCCCTGCACATCACTGAAATGCCCCTGGCTGAAGCAGGCCACATGGCCAAGCATAGCGTCAGTGATGGGGGTGGGGGGCATCACTCAACAGTGGTCTCTGTCCGTTATCTCCTCGCTCCTTACAACAGCTCCCCATGTTACCTGTCACACAGCAGGTGTTCCATACCTGCCCGGCTTGTTGCTGGATCAAAGTCCATTGTTTTCACCGAGCTCATTGTCTTTCTGGGAATGAGATTATATGATGCCATCACACCCACGCTGAGGCTTTTGGCCAAAGAAAAATTCTTTATAGAAATCAAATTGACCTAAGGAAGAGTTTTCAAAGGTAAAATGTAAATTCGTTGGCATGCAATGACACTGTCAGTCTCACCGTAAATTGTCTCTGAAATGGAAATATGATAAGTAAACACACGTCACTCCTTTCTGCGCTGGAACGGGTCTGACTCTTTCGGCCAAATGCAGGATTCTCGACCCCCTTCCCCCGCCACTGTGCTCTGTAGACAGGCGCAGAGATTAATTGCTGCATTGTCTGCAATTTGTGGATGCTCAGGACTAGCAGCCCGGGCCTGATATTGATACCATGTACCAGCGTGTTTGCACCGTGTGGCCCGTCCCTGAATGCCAGGAGCAGTGTGAGCTTCAGGACGTGCGTCCCACCCGTCACCTCAGCAGTGGGCATTCAGTGCGGAGCTGGGGGTGGATCTCTGGTTCCAGATCCATGCTAATCCTGAACTTTGGTGCAGCAAATGATTCTGCATGCATTTCAGAGAGGGGTCCTCATTTGAATTTAAATATTATTCATCGTATGCATGCGGTGGCATTTGGAGAAGGGGACACGAGGCCACACCAAGTAGGCTACAGGGACTCAGCAGAAGTGGTGTAGGTGCCACCGAGGGGTCGGGTGGCTCTTGTCAAGTCTGTCCCTCCTTCTGGAGATGACTACGCCAGACTGGGCGTTCCCAGGGCAGGGACGTTGGCAGCATTAAGGCCAGGCCACGGGGAGCTTAGGGGCCGGCTGCTTCGGGGCGGGGGGGATCCATCTGTGCTCTCACTACCCATGTGGGCTTGAGCAGTGGACAGAGCCACAGGCAACCCCAACCCCTACCCAGGTGTAAGGACTGAATACATCATAGATTAGCAGGGCTGAGCCCACTGCTGGGAGCACCCATGCCATCACTAGCCCAAGTTCTCCCCTTTGGCACTCACCAACAGCGTACTACGCGCCGGGCACCTGTCCAGATGATTTACATGCTGTGACTCATTCCCACCGTAACTGCCGATGAGGTATCATCGTGGCCCCCTTTCTCCCAAGGAGGGACTGAGTCACAGAGCATTTAAATAACCTGAGCACGTGGCCCAGCGGGTTTCAGAAGCTGGGCACTTTGGCACCAGCGCCATGTGGATATTGCTGGGCATGCTGGCTGTTGGGGCAGCGACTTCTCTATACCTCCTGCATGTCCGTCACCACCCCACACGTGGCCTTGCCCGTCTCTACACACAGCCCGCTGGGAACCGCCTGCTCTGAGTTACATGCCAGCCTTGGGTCCTCTTCTGAACAGCCTGAGGGCCTCCCCGAAGCCAACACAGGTATCAGGCGTGCCCGACCTGAGACTTTCCTGGCCCCGGACCTGGCACTTAGTGGGTACACAGCCATCATGGGGTAAATGAATGACTGAGTGCATCATGATGTCAGAAGTAGATGCTTCTCCACACTGTCTCCCGCGTTCCAAGACCCCAGGAGCAGGCGGCAGCCTTCCATAGAACCAACCAAAAGAAGATCCTAAATGGCCTTTGCAGGGAGAGTGATTTCAGCCCCAGCAGGCCTCCTCAAGTGTCAGTTCGCTTTCTAGTGGGCTGTAGGGGCCAGCCAGAGGGCAGATGCCCTGGGATGGACCACAAGAAAACTCACACTCCTCTCTGCCTGAGCTGGGAACCCTGGAATTATGGCTTCAGGCTTTTCAGTCCGAGGTGTCAGAATGCAGGAGGCACAGCAAAGCTCCAGGAGGCGTGTGAGCAAGCAGACAGTAAGCAGACGGTCCTGTGAGATGCTCCAATTGTGGGGGCGGTGACTGTGGGGCCAGAACAGCCCAAATTGCCATTTCTGGATTGGCCAATGGTCAACCTGCCCATGCTGAATGGGGGGACACCAGGCTGTGCAAGGGGGAGGGCACAATTTATTTTAAGCTTTGGTGGCAGGACCCACCTGTACATACTGGGTGGTGGATGGAGAGAGAGGAGGAGAGAGAGAGAGAGAGAGAGAGAGAGAGAGAGAGAACTGAGTGGTAACTTCTCAAAACCAATGGGGTGTACCTCCTTGCCTTGGACAGTATCAGCCCCAAGTTTGAACTGCTTTTCTCTAGGAGACGTAAGAATAGGCTTGTGGGGGGCTGGCCCCGTGGCCGAGTGGTTAAGTTCGCGCGCTCCGCTGCAGGCGGCCCAGTGTTTCGTGGGTTCGAATCCTGGGCGCGGACATGGCACTGCTCGTCAGACCACGCTGAGGCAGCGTCCCACATGCCACAACTAGAGGAACCCACAACGAAGAATACACAACTATGTACCGGGGGGCTTTGGGGAGAAAAAGGAAAAAATAAAATCTTTAAAAAAAAAAAAAAAAAAAAAAAAAAAAGAATAGGCTTGTGGGATGGTTTCTTCCAAGCTTGATACACATGTTAAAAGCATGTCCATCTCTTACTGCCCTCGATGTGTCCAAAGGAGATGCCTCTTGTCCTGGAATGAAAGGACCGGCCTTTTGGGAGCCAGATGAGGAATGGACTTGCCAGGACAAGGTGTGGGCATGTACAGCCGGGCAGGCTCAGTGGCTCAGTGCAGGACACGGGGGAAACTGGGTCCTGACAGGAGGGCGGGGTGAGTTGGTGAGGGCTTCCAGGGATGGCAGATGTTTATCTCATGTAACTTTCCAATCATTTCCTCTTAAATGCCCAAGGGGCTCTCTTGAGAAGAGTCTGACGTCTTCTGGGCCTTGTGGGGGGTGGATTAGTGATGTCTGCCATGGGCACAGCTTGAAGGAATCACCTGAGGAGCATTTGCTACTCCAGGACCCTGGATAGCTCCCCAGTGCTGGGATGAGGCCTTTAGGCTGGATGGCGCCTGGAGGGGCAGGCTTTCATCTCAGAGAGCCTGGAGGTGCTGGTGGCCCTGCCAAGTGGAGGGATCAGTCCTAGTTATCTGGCCTCATCCAGTGCCAAGGGCGAAAGTGAGGGGAAGGCTTGATGTCATCCTTGGTCTTCCTCTTTCATCCACACAGCTGTGGCCAGGAGGCAGTGGGTGGGTGTTGGACATTTTCCATGTGTCCACACACTTCCTGGACTAATAAAGAAGGATGCTGTCTGTGGCACGAGCCTCATCTTCCCTTGGTTTGAGAAGGACCCTCAGCAGTGTTGCCGCAGGGAGAGTGCAGCGGCAGCCCTCGATGGGCCCCTTCCCAGGTTCCTCTGTCTTCCACAGCTGTTTGAGGGGGACTTTCCATTCTCCTCCACATGCTTTGGTGGAAGGTGAAATATATTTTGCTGAAGGGCCCCCCATGGAGACTTCCAGTCCCAGCCCCAGAGGAGTGTCTTATCCCAAGGCAGACCCCGCCCCTACAGTCCCTAACAGTCCCAACGCCTTTAAGACTTGAATTTGTGGGATCCCCCATGTGGATGGGGCCTTGCCAGGGCCACACAGCCAGCCAGTCCTGGAGCCTGGACGACCAGATCCTGGTCCAGGGCTCTCTCCTTTGATGGAGATGCCTTCTCTGACCGTCTCCCTCCCGGGGAGTGAAGCAGGTACTTCTAGACTAAGGTGTGCCCAGAACCAGCTGGATCGCTTTCATTTATGCAGAAGATGTCCCATTGTTGAAAATGGTCCCCAAATTCTCCCCTTGGGTTCCTGCCTTGGGCCATCGTAAGGAGGGCCATCGTAAGGAGGGCTGGCATGTGTTGCCCCCTGTGTGGCGTCCCCTGAAGCCCTCCCGGGACTGTTCTGGGTCCCCTGGTACAGCATCCTTCAGGAGGTACCACGCCTCCGAGATGCAGGGGTGAGGTCATTCCTTAAGGTGTCTCAGGAAGCAGGGAGGGGCCTGGGCCCCTGTGAATGCGCCTCAGCCCTCTCTGGCCTCAGGGCCTCCCCTGGGGAAGGATGGCCATATCCCCTCTTCTCTCACCTCCCAGGACAGGGGACAGTGCAAGGCAAGGCTTTCCAGAAAGTCCCACCCAGAGGCGGGGCGGACCACAGCAGCCTCACTCTGTTCTAAGCTCACACTCACGGGAGGAGCCCATCGAGAATTCTGTGGCAGAACTCCTTGATATTTGACTTAAAGTTCAGCTCTAAATATAGACCCGTTGGGTATGTCACAAATGTTTTCTTTGAGGTGTGTGTGTAATTATGTGCGGGGTGGGGAGCAGGGCGGGCCGTGTTTTTACATCTTTCTTACGTTCTGCAGCATTTAGAAAGGAGGGGTTGGAGGGAGAGCCACAGATGAGATCTCTCCCTCTCTGACTTCATGAAGACCCTTGTCCAGTAGAGCTGGGCCACCGCCTCCTGGCCCCCTGGGTGGAGTGACCCCGGCCGCCTTGGCCCTCCCACTGCCAGATGCCTGGGTGGAAGCTGTTGGTAGCAGAGTTTCAAGATCAAATTAGGAGCTTGTGGGCCAGTCGAAGGAATCTGAGTGGACAGTGGAAGAGGTCATGAAGAACACCAGGCCCACCGTGGGAGGTGGCACTGCTCAGGCACCTTGGGAGCGGCCTTTTACTTGGGTAGCAAAACCCTCTGACTGTTTAGCTGGTGGCTGAATCGGGGTCAGTGATGACAGGAGGTTCTTGTGGCCGAGGCCCCCAGGGCCGTGTGTCCCGGCTGCGTGCGAGACTCTGTGCCAAGTGCATGTACGTTGTCTCTGCCCAGTCCTCATAGAGTCCCCGAGAAGTAGGCAGCCCCCCACGGGGCTTGCCCAAGGTCACACATCCCACCTGCACTCCCGAGGGCACCTCACCCTGCACTCCCTGTCCATCTGAGATTGACTCTGGCTGGGGTGGGGCCCAGACCAATTGGGGCTGCTCCCCAATTTTGGCAGCCAGAGCCAGGCACTCCCCGAGGGTCCGCCAGCTCCTGCAGCTGTGGAGGAAGGTTGCAAGTTGAATGCATAAGTGCTTTCATGGCCTTCAGATCCCACCTGAGCCATCATGCGATGCTCTGTGCTCAGCCTCCTGTGAGGGGGTGTCCTGTTGGTGCTGGGGTGGACATCAGGAGTTCAGGCCTCTGTTCTCGCTCTGTCTTGGTGCCTAGGACAGGTCCACCTGGGGACACTGAGCAACACTGGCTGGGGTGTGAAGTGGCCCTGCTGGGGGAGGCAGCAGGTGAGGAACTTCAGGCAGGGGCCTGGCTGTCCCTTCCCACCCCAGAGACTTGAGCAAAGTCCCCATCTTGGGGAGCCTGATGCCTTTGGTGTGAGGTCTCGGTGCCCGAAACACCCAGCTCGAAGGATGGTGTGCAGAGTGAGTGGGGCAGCGTGGTTCTGCAATTTAGGATCCTGCCGGGGCTGGGAGGTCTGTGGGTATGAGCTCCCTGTTCGACCCTCCTTGTCTCTGTGCGTGGTTCTCCCCCTCCAGGGCTGGGACGTGCCAGGACCCTCTTGTGGGATGGATGTGTCTGGGAGGTACACTCTTAGACTGCCTAGTCTTGGGACGCCCTGACCCTCACCCTCAGAAGCCCAGACCTTCCCTACCCACCACCCCCCACAAAGGCCGGTCTTTGCAGGCCCCTAAGCTCCACGTCTGGTGTTGGAAGACTTCTCTGTTCTGGGTCTCAGCACCTACTCTGCTGCCTGGGCCAGGGCAAAGCCTCAGCACCCCCTTGGCTCCCAGCACAGGACTAGGCACCCAGGGTGGCCCGGTTAATGTTCTCTCCCTCCCAATGGCCCCTTGGGCCCCAAAGTCTCTGCAAGAAGGTGCAGTGCCAAGCCTGTGCCCCTGGGATGGCCCTCCTGGGGGACTTGTGGACCACCATGGGGGTAGGCATCAAAGGTCTCTCATCCCAAGGGCGCCCCATTAGACCAGGCTCCCAGACAGCTCCCAATCCTGGGCTTTGGCTGGGTGCTGGGGGTGGGGGACGAGCCCAGGGAGCAGCTGCCCTCAGGTCTGAGAGATGCTGCCAAGTAGTGAAGGTCCCTTCAGGGATAAAGGAGCCCGAGGTGCCACCTAGGGGTCAGCGGACCTTCCCTGTAAAGGGCCGGAGAGGCAGTGGTTCTGCTTTGCTGGCCCACGGTCTCTGTCCACCTGCTGGACCCCATGCCAAGGGATGGGCCCAGCCTGTGCTGGTGATTAAACTTCAGTTACAGAAACAGGCCACGGTCTAGTGGAGGCAGAGGAAACAAGCGCGTTAAACTCCAGAACCTAGCACCTGTGGGGTTGCAGAGAGAGTGGGATCGACTCAGCCTGGGGCTGCCCCAGAGACTTCTGCTGCACCCGGCTGTGTTGGGCCCGGAGGAGGGAACACACAGGAGGGATCTGTAAAATGCATACATCGCATCGAAGGTCTTCTGTTGAATGGTGTTGATTGTGTTGAGTTGATCTGAAATGAAGTGAGCTCGGCTTGGCCGCCTGAGGACAGGAGCTGGCGTCCATGGGGTCAGGCCTCCGCAGCTCGGCCCTGGCCAGGGACAAGCCCTGCGTGGGTCCTCCTGATTCTGCGTCCAGAGGTGACTGCAACCCTGATGGCCTGTGGGCTCTGTCCCAGCCTGGGATGGGGACCCCCTCTGCAGGCAGCTGGTCCAGCTGGATGGATAGATGCGGCTGAGCTGACCTACGAGCCTGGCCCTGTGACCTGGGTCACCTCATTCCTGAGACACCTGCTCAGACCAGACGCTGTGCTGGGCCCTGTCCCTCTGCCCCCTCCCTGCCCCGTGATGGGGAACTCGCCTTCTCAGGCCCAGCAGCTGGGAGCCTGCGGTACCCAGCTCTGGGCATAATTGGACCTTCAACCCCTCATGGTGCTCTGAGTGGCGGGCAAAGTGGGATGTGCCCTCAGGAGGGTCTCCTGTAGATTAGCTCGGCTTACTGGATCCATTGATTTTGTCAAAGGTCCGTTTATCACACTGACAACTGGAGAAACCTTAAATAAATATTTATCATGTGCGGAGGGTGTCTGCCTGGGCTCCTGGGAAGAGAAGAAGCAGCTAAACCACACCCACTCAGGCTCCCTGGCTCCCTCCCAGGGAAAGACACCATCCTCTGGGGCCCTGGGCACTGGTGTCCCTGGGTTGCTGCCCATTGGTACCCAAGGTCACTCCTCTTCACCTGATGAGAGCGGCCGTTGGCCTCTTTACTCCTCACTCGTTCATTCATTCACTCACTCATTCACTCACATTCCTTGGAACCTACAGTGTGCCTGGCCCCGTGCTGGGACAAGAAGTAAATCCAGTGCCGTCCTGTTGGTTGACCGTGGGGAGAGACCCCAATGGACAAAAGGGGCTTCAGCCCAACCTGCCCGTTAGGGACGCCTCGGCCAACACCGCCAAGGCCTGTGGCCCCCTCCCAGAGTCTCCAGCTTGCAGAGTTGTCCCCTTCCTGTCCCCACTCCTGCCCATCACTGCTCTTACCTCTTGGCCAGCCCTGTCTCAGCTGGGTCCTCCCGAAGTCCGTGCTTTTGGTAAGAGCCAGAGCGTTCTTTCCACATTTCTCGGATCAGGCTCTGCTGTTGCCTCCTCTGGAACTGTCCTTCTCAGATATCTGCATGGCTGGGGCAGTCCTGGTCTCTGCCAAATGTCACCTCCTCAGGGAGGCCTCCCAGGACCACCCTGACTCAGAGGCCACCTTCCTCACGCTCTCCCTGCCCTGCTCAGCTTGTCTCCATGGCGATGTCACTCACACGCTGTGGGATATTACAGACTGTGGTTGGCGTGTGTCTTTGGTTGGCCCCAGCAGACGTGGGTCAGGGCTTGGCTGTGCTCGCTGCTGCATCTCCAGTACCTTGACCAAAGACGGACACTCATGAGGTACCCGGGGCACGAGGGGATGGGCTGAGGGGCGGGAGGCACAACGTGAAGGCTACCCTCCCACCCACTCTCGCCGTCCTGACTGGGCGCCCGGGGGAAGTTTGAGTCCTCCTGTGTCTTGCCTGATCACGGGAGCCCATTCAGGGCAGGACAATGGAAGAGGGGAGGGGGTGTCCTTGGATGATGCTCGGAGCACTGGAGGTGCCGTGTGCAGGGCCAGGAGGGGCCACACTGTGCAGGTGGGACAGGTGTGAGGCTGGCGGGGTCAGGGGCAGATCACAAGGCACCTGTGAACTCAAGGTGCTCAGGCAGCAGGAGGGCTGGGGACAGACCCATCAGTGTTTTAGGGGGACTTGCTTCTGCCCATTGTTCTGTTTGACATGGCAGGGCAGCTGTGGGCACCCCTCTTACCATCCCGTACCACGCCCACCCCACCTCGTGTCCCCGAGTCTCCCTCTGCTTGGGGCCCCTGCTCTTTTTCCAGGGTGCAGTGAGGGGCAGCCTTCTGGAAGGTTCCTGAGCTCACATCTCATGCCCACTGCCATCCAGGCCCTACTCCCTCAGGCTCTCTGTCCCAGGTGGGCACCGCTCTTCTCTCCCCGTCTGCCTGACTTCAGTCACGGCCCTGACCCATCGCCACCCTCCCTTTTCAGGCCTTTCGTGGCTCGGAGGGCGTGTCACGCACGGTCCCCAGACCCTGGCTCAGCACCTAGCAGGTAGCGGTGTCTGCAGGCAAACACACTTAACACTGCTGGTTTCCTCCTCTGCTGAATGGGGACAGTCATGCTTGTCCAGGCCACTGTCCCCCCAATGTGGAAATTCCCCCAAAGTGGGAAACAAGGTGCAAACCCCAGGCCTTCTCATCCAGCTCCCCATCTCCAGGAGCCTGTCCTCGGGGGTGCCCCAGAAGGGTCCCTGCCCGACCTCGGTCCCGGGGAGGACAGTGTGCAGGGGGAGCCTTGGAAGGTGGAAGAGGCCCGTCTTCCAGACCTTCCGAAAGGGCTCCTGGCGGTGAGGCAGCCTCTCGGGGGACGAGCCCGGGTCCTGTACTGCAGCTTTGAAGGTGCGGGGGTTTGACGGGCTAGTTCAGTTCATCATTTTTTTCCATTAATAAAAATTAGGATAGGGAAGAAATTATCATAATCCAACATTGACAATGAGGCTTCCCCATTTACTTCTCGTTCTGTGAGGGGCTATTTTTTTTAATCAAAATGATTTATGATTAATACAGTGCATATTAAAACTTTTAACCTGGTACCTTCATAAAGTAAAAAATGTCCCCAACATATTCCATTTTTAATCACATGAGTTAATTACTCTTTAGGGAGGCTTTGGAAATCCTGGGAAGGAGAGTATTACGAATTTCAAAGAATGAGAGGGAAACTGTCGTTTTAATGAGAATGTAAATGAGGATTGTTCAGGTTCAGTGAAGGTCACAGCAGCTTAATCATCGAATTATTACGGCCATTTATTGCCAGTAACAAATGAATATTAAAAGCTATTGTTTTAATAGATTAGAATCCAAATTATTATTATTCCAAAATTTCCCAGGTGTCTGAAATACAGTTTAAGAACTATTAAATTCTGAGGTCCCCATCGCACCCAGAAGCCCCTCGAGTGGATGTTAGTTTTCACGAAGATGTGGGCGCATCTGTCCCCAAGTGTCAGAGTTTTGGGAGTGGTCTCTGCAGAGATGCTTGTGGTCAGGATCCCATACACCCACGGTGGCCCTGAGAGCCCCTCATGGGCCACCTGTGTCCACAGAAGTTGCTGGACAGTGCTGTCAGCGAGGGGACCCCGAGGTGGTGGCCATGTGGCAGGTGAGGCCAGGGTGCTGAGTCAGCAGAGGTGGAGGCAGGAGAAGGACAGGGAGCAGCCGCTGGCCTCAGCAGGGAGCAGGCGGACGACGGAGGCCTTTCTGTCCCACGAGCACTGAACCCTGGGGCAGCCTGAGGCTGCCATCGCTCACTGTGGCCTGCTGGGCACCGCTCAGGGCCTGACACATGGGCGGGGGCGGGGGGTGTTGCCTGAGTGTCTGTGGGAGGAGTCAATGGAGGGAGGGAATGAATGAGTGCAGGCTGGCAGCACCGTGTCTGTGGCTCAGAGCTCTTGGCTCTTCCTGAGCCATGCGTGCCGTGTGGCTGTCTTCCCAGGCTTCTGGCTCCTTCTCCCTCACTGGGCATGTTCATGTTTCCTTGTGATCTCAGAGCATGCCCCCTCTGCTCCAGCAGCACTCTGAGCCATAGCTGCATCAGACTCGCTCCTTCCGGGGCCTCGGGCCGAGGGAGGCCACGTTGCGTCCGGCTCCTCCTGTGCTTCTGTCTGGAATTTCCCCTCAGACTGTGGAGGCTCCAGTGCATCTGTGTCTTCAGAAGCACTGATCTTTATCGGGAGAGGAAAGGAAACAAGGCGGAAGGAAATAATTAACCCTGGAAGTGCCAGGGGCCAGGGAGCACCCCCTGTGCTGTGGGCACCCCGTGGTCTGAGGCCTCCTACAGCCAGGTGACCCTATTGCCAAAGGGCTCAGGGGAAGGGGTGACTTCTGCTGGTCGACCTTGTCCTACACCCTCTGTGTAGCTGAGGAAGCTGGAGAGGGGCCTCAGGAGGCCTTCCCGAGGACATAACACAAAGAGGGATGGAGCTAGAGCCAGTGGCCAGGGGCTGTGGGGTCACACCCTGGAGATCTCCATCCATCCGGGAACACCGTCCTCCAAAGCTTTGTCAGCAGCCCCATGCTTGTGAGCGCTGGCACCTGGACCGGCCACCTCTCCCTCTCCCTCAATGCCTCCCAGCTGAGTGTCCTGGCACTTCGGTAGGATCCACAAGGGAACTTGGGACCCAGGGTCCTGACTAAGATCCCAAACTCTGCAGCCTGCCCCCCGGGTGGGATAAGGCTCATTGGTAGTTTTGAAAGGGTGACCTATGGGACCACTCACAGGAGGTGACATCGATGTGGGCCTGGGAGTGGCACAGAGGAGGTCTTGAGCAGAGGACGTGAGTCTGTCCTGGTCCCTGGAGAAGAGGCAGGGTCCCTCGGAGGACCTGCTCCCAGCTCCTGTCCTGAGTCCCCAGCCAGGGGGCTCCGTGGAGGTCAAGGGACAGTGGGCCAGGCCTAAGGGACAGAGCAGCCCCTCTGGGAGTCGCCAGGCTCCCGGGGGCCTAGCTCGGTTATCGCTGCGTCCTGATCCTGCACACCACAGGGAGAAGTAATTAAATGTAATAGATGCTGAGGCTTCCGAAATTACATTATTTAGGAGCTGCAGCTTACACACATACACATGCATGCTAAGCTGCGGATAATTAATAGATTTATTTAAATCAGCCTCTGCCATCTGTATTCATCCCAGAGAGACGCATCCCAGGCAGGCCCACGTTGGAATACCTTGGATTTGTGAAAGGAAAGCTGGGAATCCCCGAAAGGCTGGGACGGCAGGGGACGCACGGGCTGCAGGGCACAGGGAGGCTACAGGGGCTGGATTCCCAGCAGGTGTGCTGGGGCTGTGACCACGGACAGGACCCAGGTGGTCCTGAGGACAGCAGAATGAGAGAAGGAGGAGGGGGGCATGGGTGTGGGGTCCTGTGGGGGCTGCTCCTGGGGACAGATCCCAAGGGGGATGGCATCGCAGGGACGTGGAGAGTACCTGCCCCCTCCTCTTGGGGCCACGGCCTGTCACTGGCTGGCCCCGCTGCCATGTGAGGCCCGCAGGGGCCTCATTCTAGGATTTGACTTGAGGCATTTCGGGCTATTGATTCTCAGCCTCTGCCTTCCGCCCTCATCCCGCCTTCTCAGGCCCAGAAGCCAGTTTTCCAGTTGTTGGTGGCTGCCCTGGAGTAGAGGCAAGCCCCCAACTTCCTGTGGCCCGGACCCCAGTTGGTTTCTGGGGGGACGAGGGACCCTGCACTTGGGTCACCCTCTGAGTGGCCAGCCCCAGGGCACAGGATGCTGACAAGGGGGAGTGCAGCCTCATGGCCTTTGCTGGACCATGCGGCCCAGTGAGCATGGGGGTCAGAGTGTGCGGCCAGAGGGCCCCCTCTCGGCACCCAGTGAGCTGCACCTGATCTGAGGATCCTGCAGGATTTCAAGTGAGGATTTTTGCTGTGAAGCTGCGACCATCTCATTGATGGAGCCCTGAGGAGGTAAAGGCAGCGGGCCAGGGGCCCTGAACCCACTTTGCCCCATGGCTGGCTTTTCCCTGGGCAGTTTCTGGGCTCCTCCTGTGGCCTGCTTGGCTCCTGAGAACATGCTGGGGGTGCAGAGTCAGGAACACCTGTCCCACCCAGGGTCGTCTGTGCCCCCTGGTCCCCCCTGCTTCCGGAGCGTGGCCTCCCTCCGCTGGGATGTGCAGGCCCAGCTCCAAAGCCATCTCCTCCCCGTGCAGGGACAGGCTCCCCGTCACCACCGTGGCCCCACCTGCCATCTCCTCCCTCACCCAGATGCCGAGGTACTTTGGTTCAAGCCGTGTCCCCTGTTAGATCACGAGCTCTTTCCTGGGGGGCCGGATCCGCTCTGTTCCCACTGAGCCCCACACCCAGCAGGAGCCATAAATATGGGGAGAAGGGGCTAGCAGTGGAGTGATGGCGCAGAGGAGAAGCAGGGGAGAAACACCCGCAGCCTGTGGATGCTGTCCTGCCAGTGAGGGGCCTGGGGCCTCTCTGAGGACCGACCTCTCCAGCAAGGGGACCTCGTGTTTGTCATCATGTCCCCTTCTGAGTGCCCTGCACCTTGGTCTCAAGCGGGGAGATTGGGGTGAGAGAGACCGTTGATGCCTGGGGAGGAAGCTGGGGGCCCAGGCTCAAGTTCTGATTGAAAATTTCAGAAAAAAACAAACACGTTGTACCTCCCACTCTGCAGGTTCTCTGGGGAATTCTTCCCCCTGGCCTGCAGCATCGGGGAGAAACCAGCCTTCATGAGTGCATGGTGGTGTGACACTGGCCTCACGAGGTCATCACTGTGAATCCTCATGGGCCCCCAGGAAAGGGCCCAGTTCAACTCCAGGTCGTGCTCCTGGCGAAGGTGGAGCTGGGGCCGGAGTCTCCTGTTGACCATCTCCCTGGTGGGCACCCTTCAGCTGCA
Organism: Equus asinus; assembly: GCF_041296235.1. NCBI lineage: Eukaryota > Metazoa > Chordata > Mammalia > Perissodactyla > Equidae > Equus > Equus asinus. The sequence goes on along the minus strand of NC_091793.1, from coordinate 14,159,773 downwards.
CCCAGCCCTGCTCTGCCTGGGGCGGGTCCTGATGCCTCTGTCCCGCATGCCTGCCTTGCTGCGGGAAGACCAGCCCTGCCCAGGCCTGGAACGCATCTTCCCCACGAGTCCTCACAGTGACCTTGCAGAGTGATCTTTCCTTCCCATGGACACTCTCTGTGCGCTGCGAGCAAGGCCAGCGCCTTCTCCGAGCCAGTCCTGGGCCCTGCGGGGCTCCGTTGTGGAGATGAGGAAAGTCACCAGGACCAGCCTGCTGGGGCAGAATGGGGAGTCCCAGTGGGCCTCAGAGGGAGCCGTCGGTCCCGCTGCGTCAGAGCTCTGTGCAGGCCTCCTGCCAAACCCCTGGTTCAGGGTTCTTTCTGTACCCGAATCCCAGCGCTTGCTCTCCATGGGGGCACTGCCTGCCCTGGGGAAGCAGGTCTGGGAGACGCTGCAGACAACGTGAGCGTGCCTCAGGTTCATTCCCACTCTCCCTGCTCAGTGCCCGGAGAAAAAGCAGAAGACGATGCACACGGGGTGTTCCTTGCCAGAGGAAAAGACAGCTGCCAGCTGTGGTTGTGTGCATCCTCATCCACACGGTCACAGGGAGCAGGGGACGAGCGCCCAGGTCTGGAGGTCAGGGCCAAGTGACAACAGCAGTAAGAGTATTGGAGGTGTCATGGGCTGACTGTGTTCCCCCAGATTCGTGTGTTGAAGTCCTAACCCCCATTCGGTGATGAGGTCTTTAAAGAGGTAATTAAGGTAAAATGAGGTCATATGGGTGGTTCCCTGATCCAATGTGACTGGGGTCCTTATAAGAAGAGGAGATGAGGACACAGACATGCACGGAGGGAGGACCCTGTGAGGACACAGGAGAAGACAGCCGAGGGGAGAGGCCTTGGAACAAACCAGTGCTGCAACGCCTTGCTCTCCGATCCCAGCCTCCGGGGCGGGGAGACAATGAAGATCTGTGCTGTGAGCCGCCCAGGCGGTGGTGTTGGCTCTGGCAGCTCTGGAGACCAGCACCAGGGGGCTGTGGGATGCGATGTGATAAGCATGGCTCCCATGATGGAGGCTGAGCGGGAACCTGGTCTCGTCAAGGTGCTTCATACTCTTCGCCCCAGCCCTGCAGCCCCAGCTCCTGAAGACACAGGTGCCTCACAGACACTCACAGGTGACAGGCCACAGGCCACCTGTGGCTCCCAGATGGACGAGTTGCCTCCCAGCCCTCCAGCAAAGGTCCAGTCGCTATGCTGACCCCTTCTCTGACCTTCCCTCAGCAGGATGTGTTAGTGCTCACTGGCTGAAGGATAGACGGAGGGCGACCTGCATTTCCATCCCTCCATTTTCACCCTGTTCTGCACATCAGAAGGATCAGCGCAAACCCGTGGGGATAGGAAAGGGATGGGGACTCCCAGATGGATAGAGAACCGGGCCTGTGCCAATTCATTCATATTCAGTGCCACCGTTGCAACATCCCAATATAGTCATTATTGCGTTTTCCCTTTCTGTAGCTGCATTATAATGTGAGCTTATGTTCAATTTGCTGGGAGCCAGCAAATCGGCGTCTGCTTTTCCCCGGCACACACTCATTTGCTACTTGCCCTGGGTGTTTCTTAAAGTCTCGCATTTTACACATAGACAAATTAAATCCTGGTTTCAATGTGTCCCTCTCTGGAGCTGACATAATATGTTTTAATAGCCATCGCACCTCTCGGTGTCTTTGAGCGCGTAACCATCTGCATTTCCAAGCAGCAGATTACTTACAGGGACATATCCTCAAAGCCAATAATGGAGTTATTAAATGGAGTCGAGGCCCATATGGGTCCTCGCCACTCTCTCCGGCCGCCGCCAGGTTGAGGGTGGCCCATTAGGAGCCACAGCAATTTGGAGAGAATCTCTGTTCCTACATCCTTTCATTCACTTGGGCATCCAGGAAGCGTGTCCTGAGCATCTTCTGTGTGCAGCTGCTGGAAGACGTGAACTTGGATGTGTGGTCCAGGAGCTTCGGCCAGCGAGGTCCAGCGGGTGCGTGGACCACACAGTGAGGAGCGTGGTGCAAGCGCTCACGATGGAAGGGTGGGCCTTTCATGAGTCAGACCAGAAAGACACACCAGGTGCTCGTATGGGCCAGACAGATGAGTAAAGTGTGGGCCACCCTTGGGCATCCGCTCATGGCCACCCAAGGAGAGTGTGTGCACAGGGGCCCAGGAGAAAATTCGCAAGGAGTGGGTGCTGTGGACTGGATCGTGTCCCCCCAGTTCATATGTTGAAACTCCAGCCCCAAGGTGTTTGGAAGTGAGGCTTCTGGGAGCTGATTAGGCCGTAAGTGGGGTCCCCAGGGTGGGATGGGTGCCATTATAGGAAGAGACATGAGAGGGACGGGCTCTCTCTCCACCATGTGAGGACGCGGCAAGAAGACAGCCATGCACACCAAGGAAGATGACTCTCCCCAGGACCCGGATCTGCCAACCCCTTGATCTTGGACTTCCAGCCTCCAGAACTGGCAGCCATGTCTGTGTGTAAGCCGCCCGGCCTATGGTCCTTTGCTGTCGCCGTCGCTGACTAGCACAGTGGGCACTCCTATTACCCTACCTGGCCCCAGCAGAGGGTTTTCTTGGCAGCCAATGACCATGACCATGAGAGGCGGCCTGGGACGTGGGCCTCACAGCGGGGAAGGTCATTCTGATTCAGGCCCCTTGGTGAGCAGCTGGGTCCTCACACAGAGGCGCCTCCCCAGGATGAGTGTGTGACTCGGCCCCCCCAGCCTCTGAGACCCTTCCCCTGCCAGCTCCACCTCACTGGCACCTTTCCAAGGTCTTGCCGTCGCTGCTTCCTGTCTCTTTGGTGTGACAGAATCAGCTTGGTGCTGTGGCATGGCACACATGTGGCAACAATGACAGAGAAGGCCTCATCTATCTGGCCGTTTCATCAGGAAAGCTGCCTGGTGGACATGGCACTTTGGCTACCAGCCTAATGAGGTCCCGGGTGGCATCCTCTCTCTGCTGCTTGGTTCTGCAGGGGTGTCTGTGTGGGTTTGGGGCTCAGCCCGGCACATCCACTCTAGGCACTCAGAATATCCTTCCATGTCAGGGATCGAGACACAGCCTGTGACGAGAATGAGGGAACGAGGTGAATGCCTTTCCCTCTATGGGGCTGCACGTTTCCTGGGCATGGCGTTCTCTGGGGTCCCTGCAGGGTGTCAAAGTCTGAGGGCAGCCTGTGGTGTTCAGCTCCCAGCGGGCTGCGGTGGGGGTGTCTCCAGCCACATTGCACAGATGAAAAACACACCCGAGCTCTTGGCACCTTGTCTCTCTGCGAGGGCCCTCATGGGGCCGGCACTCGACAATTTATAAAACATTCGATATCCGCTTTCTTGTTCACTTCTCACAATAGCTTGCAGGTTCTCCAGTGCTCAGATGACTGACTTTTGTTATTACTGAGGTGGCACTTGCAACCCTAAGACCCAGCCTCCCTGTTAGAAAGTTCCGGATGCCAGCAGGTGGTGATCAAGCACTTTCACGAACAACGCTCCCCATGTTTTTAAGATCAATCAGCCACTTCTGGTGCTCTGACAGGGGC